>NW_024581137.1:48647195-48719205 GCF_017639235.1 Corvus kubaryi | reverse complement strand
CCCCCCCCCCCCCCCCCCCCCCCCCCGCCCCGGCCCTGCGGCACCGCCGCCCGCGCCGCGGGCGGGCCGGGGCGGGGGGGCCCCGGGGGGGCGGCGGCGGCTCCGGGCCCGAAACGTCTCCGAGCCGAGACTCAACCACCCGCTCGCATGAGAGACCCGCTTCCGGCTCCCGGCGGAAGTCCCGCCCCCGCTGGCGGAAGGGATTGGCCGCCGGGCGCCGCCGCGCGCCGATTGGCGGAGCGGGGAAGGGGGGAGGGGGCCCCGGCGCGCGCGCGGCGTGTGACGCGCGGAGCGGCGCGTGAGGCGCCTGACGTCACCCGCCACGAAGGGGCGCGCGGGGGCGGGGTCGGCACCACCCGCCCCATCTCCCTCCCCCGGAGGCGTTTTGTCCCTTCGCACTCGCCGTCGCCCCGCCGGGAAGTGGCGGGAAAGGGGACGGGAAAGGCAAGAGAAGGGGGAAGGGAAGAGGAAGAGGAAGGAAAGGGGAGGGGGAAGGAAAAGGAAGGGAAGGTCAGGTAACGTTTGGTGTCGCAGGAGCGGTGCCTCCTGTCCCAGTGTCTCCGCGTGTGTCCAGGGGCAGTGCCCGAGTCCGGCGGGCCTCACCGGGGACTGCGGGTGTGGGTGCACGTCCAGGTCTGTGCGTTGACACAGGGCATATTGTCGCCTTCTGGAACGCTGCCATGGCAGCAACGAGAGGGCCCAGGTGCCAGGCGCCTGTGCAGAATTACAGACCTTACCGTAGAGTGTCCCAGCTCCTGTGGAGCAAGATTCAGCAGCTGTGGCTCAAAAGGAAGTGATAAATAGGATTTTAGGAGAAAAGTATTTAATGAAAGAGCCTTGTGTTTCATGTGGGCTATGAAAGCCTGAATAACGTCTCATAGAATCACAGAATGGTTTGGGTTGGAAGGCACCTTAAAGATCATCGAGTTCCAGCCCCGCTGCCATGGGCAGGGACACATTCTGCTACTCGAGGTTGCTCCAAGCTCTGTTCAGCCTGGCCTGTAACAGAGAAATGGAGCATCTGCAGCTTCTCTGGGAGCCTGTTCCAGTGCCTCACCAGCCTCACGCTATTTGTTGTATGGAGGAAGAGGAGGCAGAGGAAGCAAAGGGCTGAGGAACAATCCTGGGAAGACAAGGGCTGCAGCAGAAATGTTAAGCAGGATCCACACAGTGCTTCCCTCCAACAGTGAGTTCCAGTCCCCACAGAAAGGTTCCTCTCTGCCACTGCCAAGGCTTGACAAGCAAAGAAACTGCTGGAAAGTAAAAATGCATTTTGTTTTAAGTTGCTTCGTCCTAGGCTGAAGAATGTCAGGCTGGATTGAACACCATGCATGGGAAGGAAAAGGCAATGCAGGCACACAGGTGCAAGCACAGGACGTTCTGGATGGAACATGAAGGACTTTTGCCAGGGGTAAAGTCTCTGTAGGTCTCTCCTGACTTCTCAGCCTCCAGCTCCCTGCCTCTTGCTCTTACCGAGCTGAGGAATAAATCTTCAGTTATATAAAACTTCAGTGAGCCCCACAAGATTCAAGAGTTCTTTTGTTTGACCAAAGAACAAACAAGTCTTGTCAAACAGTTCTAGTTATTTAGTACAGATCATCATCTATTTTTTACTACAGCTAATTAGGCAAAAGGAAAACCTGTGGTTTCATCTCAGGATTTAGGAGAAAAACACAAGTCTAGAAAGGATCGTCTTCCAGGACTGCTCCCAGTCCTCAGCTTGTCTTCTACTTCAGGTGTGGCAAAACTACATCACGTTACAACCAGTTGTCAGTAACTATCAGTACCATGCATTGCTATCTGCATCTCAGAAATTAATCCAGATAGGATAATGCAGTTTTTAATCCTCACTGATAAGAGTCATATGGTTGCTTTCCAGGCATCTGCTAGAAATTCCCATAGAGACAATACAGCAATTAACTTAGAAGGCCCATTTTAAGGACACCCAAGCAACCTTTGAAGTGTTGCTGCAACAGTTTTAATGTTATTGTATTGTTGTGTTGCTGTATTGTTAAAAATCCCTTGCTAGTAGGGGCAATAAAGAACATCCCAGTGCCTGGAATGAGCTCAGACCCTGCTGGACACAGCTTTGCTGTTCATGGAGGGAAGTACATCTCAGCACTCACTCTTGGGCAAACGAGGGGATGTTTTCCTTAGTAAGTTGTTTCACTTTTGCAGAATTGTCATGAGGAAAAAAAAACTGAGCAGAGGAAGACGGGTAGGATAGAGCTTGATCAGGAAAAGGGATAAACCAGCTCTGAGCAGGGGTGTTTAGAAGGACAGACAGTGCCTCAAGCAGCGCAGGGAGTGTCACTGATCCATTAGGTGGTCACCATGGAGCTGCTGTATAAACGAGTGCGTGAAAGTCTAAAACAGTGAAACAATTGCTATTCCTAATGCTTTTTAAAATTTTTTTTATAAAGGAGCTCAATATAATTTTGCTCTTTAATGCCAGACCATTTTTCAGCAGACTGCAGTTCTTGTCAAGAAAAGAAAAAAAGAAAGGTCTGATTTTAAACTCTCAAACAACATAAGCCCCATTATATCCTTGTTCTAGAGGGGCCTCAAAATTCCTTACCCCTTTAGGCATGCAGTCTTCATGTCTCCCCAGGCTCTATTCCCATGCAACACTTGGTGAAACACTTTTTCTTGGAAGTAATACGTGTTTTCTACTTGCCTGGGCCCCTTCTAATTTTCAGTGTGGAAGATGTGGAACTTAATCTCTAAAAATGCTTCCGTTTTTTAATGGCACACTGCTGAGATCAAAGAGGTTTGAGTTTTTCCTTGGTACCCTGGTAGCTGAGGAGTGTGTGCCGAGATAGGAGTGAAATATTACAAATCAACAGTGGATGTTGTGGGGTAATAGAAACTACTCCTGTTTCTTCTACATCTCAAACTCAGCAGTGAGGAGAGAGAATGCATCTCTGAAGGAACAATGGCCATGAATAATCAGACTGTTAATCCAGAAAAATCGAGCAAGATTAGACAAACTAGTTGTTTTTTTCCTTGATGTGTGGTCAATCAGATATAGAAAGAAAGGACTATGTTAGTTTCTTCTCAGTATGTTAATGATATATTCTTAAAATTACATTTTAGTCTGGAGAAAAAAGGAGGCTCAGGGGGAACCTCATTGCTGTCTAAAACTCGCTGACAAGAGGTTGCAGCCAGGTCGGGGTCAGTCTTTTCTGTCAAAACTCAAGTGAAAGGATGAGAGGGAATGGCCTTTAGTTGTGCCAGAAGTTCAGCTTAGATACCAGAAAAAAACCTGTTGACTGCAAGAGTGGTCAGGCATTGGAATCAGCTGCCCAGAGAGGCAGTGGAGTCTTTGGAAGTGTGTTGGGGTCCCTCCCCTGCCGTGTAGCCCTGGGAGAGGGGCCCTGAGGGCACAGACACGGGGTTTCCCTGCCCCTGCTCAGCCTCGTTCCCATTGGTTGGTTTGTGTTCCCTGCGCGGGCAGAAGGACCCTTGGTCCCGTGACTGGAACAGTTCCTCTGCAGAGCCCCGGCCATGCGGCTGGAGAAATAAACATCTCTGAAACATCTAGCAAGAATCTGTCTGTCCATATATATTTCCTTTCCACGGGACTCCTGGTTTGGTATATGCATGTTGCAGTATCCCCACTGCAACATAATGGTGGAGAATTGTGAGCAGAACGATCCCCGATCCCTAAGCGACTGATTTGTGTGAGTAAACCCTGGAAACTTTGGATTCCTCTTCTTGGTTTTGCTTTGCTATTCCATATCTAAACTATGGAGGAACCGTGGGAAGACTCTTGGCTCTCAGAGCCGCATATGGACATTTATCTTAAAATGATTCTTGAACAACGATTTATAAATTTTAGCTTGATTCAAGCTCAAAAAGAACTGAAACACTTCTTGGCATGGTTGTTTAAGAACTTTTTCTATGTTTCTTGGGATTTAATTCTTACCAAGGGCTTTTGGAAAACCGTTTGGACACAGTTAATATTGGAGTCAAAATATATGCCGATGGAAGAATATTTTCGTGAATATTATTTAGTTACCGAGACTGTTGAGCAATGTCAGCTGTGTCCTGGCGAAGGGAAGCCTGGCGCAGGGACCGTGCGGCCCAGGCCACGTGCGCCGAGCGCTCTGCGAGCAGCAGCGAGGCAGTTCCCGCGTGCGGGCGGAGCCATGCGAGCCGCAGTGACGGTGGCGGAGCGAGGCACAGCGGGACCCGGCGGTGCCCACCCGGCCCCGCCCAGCGCGTGGTGGAGCGAGCCCCATGAACGCCCGACCGAGAGGGGAGGCGCGCGGGCGGCGGCTGGCGGCAGCGGCGGTGGAACGGAGCCGCGCCCGGCCGAGACGCGCGCTGGAGCAGGGCGCGGGGGGGTCGTCGCTCGGGGGCCCGGCCGAGACGTGGGTGCAGCGCCCGGCAGCGGCAGCGAAGCTGCGACCAGAGGAGGTGACGCACAGAGAACTGAGCGGTGCGGCCCGGCCCAGCCCGCACGGCCCCGAACGCGACCCCGGGAAGAGCGCGCAGGCACCAGCAGCTCCGACAATTCCAACACGGGAGCGACCGAAGGAGAGAGCAAAGACGCAGCGAGACAGAAAACAGCAGCCACTCGGAAAAAGGAAAAGATCATAGTAACTAAGACCTTAGGGATAGTAAAATGGTATAATGTTAAGCAAAACTATGGTTTTATAACAAGGTGTGACAACCAGCAAGACATATTCGTGCATAGAACTGCTATTAAAAAGAATAATCCTGAAAAATGCATCCCAAGCTTGGGAGATGGAGAGGTGGTGGAATTCAAAATTATACGAGGTAGAAAAGGGTTACAAGCATCGCAGGTCACTGGGCCTGATGGTGTTTCTGTGAAAGGCAGTATATATGCAAAAAATCGTAGTCATGTTAGACAGTATCTCCATTGTAAGTCCCCCCTACAGCCTCCCTTTCCTAATCCCACCTTTCCCTTTTACCCTATGTCCTATTACCCCCAGTGTATTTCTAATCCGTTTTTTCATCCATGGTTTCCCTCACAAAACCATGCTTTTGCCAATTGTTTCCCCAAAAATCCCTTTCCAATGCCGAATGGGGGATGAAAAGGGGGAGGGAAGAAGTTAAACCCTCTCCTGCCTCAGTTTCCCCACAAAGCATGCTCAGAGAGTTCTGTCTCCCTTCTGTCAGCCCTAAGATGTTCCACAGAATCTGTTTGGACATTTAAAGGCTCAGGAGAGTGGCTTGTTTTGTTTTGAAACTGTTCTTGTTATGTTTATCCAGTTGTTTTCATTCTCCTTTTATTAAAATAAAACGGGTGAGGTGTTGGGGTCCCTCCCCTGCCATGGAGCCCTGGGAGAGGGGCCCTGAGGGCACAGACACGGGGTTTCCCTGCCCCTGCTCAGCCTCGTTCCCATGGGTTGGTTTGTGTTCCCTGCGCGGGCAGAAGGACCCTTGGTCCCGTGACTGGAACAGTTCCTGGGCAGAGCCCCGGCCATGCGGCTGGGGAAATAAACATCTCTCTGAAACATCTAGCAAGAATCCGTCCATATATATTTCCTTTCCACGGGACTCCTGGTTTGGTATATGTATGTTGCAGGATCCCCACTGCAACAGAAGTGTTCAAGAGGTGCTTGGATGTGGCACTTGGGTGTATGGTTTAGGGATGCTTATGGAGGTACTGGGTTGATGGCTGGATTAGATGATCTTGAGGGTCTCTTCCAACCTTGACGGTTCTTTCATTCTGTAGGATTTTTAATTAGGATTCATAGTTCAGGTGAAAAAAAAGGTATTTGGTATACTTAAGAAGATGACTCCATAAAAAGAAGAACTGTAAATAATGCAGTATTCCTGGAAGCTAAACCTAGAATTGAGCAATCAGAAAATCAAACCCTCAAAAATGACTGGATGTACTGAAACACTTGGGATTTACAGTCTTTATGATTTCCTCTGAATACAGTAAAAAGGATAATATTTCCTTCCTCACAAGAGCATAGAGGATTAATTCATTGAAATTTGTGAAGCACTTGGGTGGTATGATAAAAACTTCCACTAACACAGAACTAGATTTCTGCTTTTTAAGGAAGTTCCTTGTTTGGGCTACCTCTTTTTTTTCCTTTTTTTTTTTCTTTTTTTTTGGTTTGTGTTTGGCTTTTTGTTGTTGTTTTATGTTTATTTCTTTTTACTCCTTTGAAACACACTCTAATAAAATATTTTATCCTTCAGATCTATGGGATAAGGCTTCATGAATCATTAGTATTTAAGAATTGCTGACCTGGAACACTTGGCAAAAGTCACAAACCACTTAGTACTCTGCAATTTTGTGAGACCTTATGAGCCAAGTAATATTTTACAATTCCTGAAGCTATTATCCAGCTTTGCAAGAAGAGAGGTAGTTTGAAACCTAAGATTCTAAATGATTGTACACAATGGGCTATTCCTGTCATAAAACTTTAATAGTATCCTATAACCAGTCTCTACTGTATAGATTTGATGAGTGGCATTTTAAATATATATTATTTCTACATCAGTATCTTTCATAAGTCACAAGTAAATATTTGTCAGTGTCAAAGACAGTCCTTGTTCCAAGTAGACCATCTCAACAGTCAGAGTGGAGGAGATGAGGAGAAACTAATTCTTCCACGGGGAGGGGAGACTGAGAGTTTAAGTGACCTGCCAAAAGATTATACAAGATAGGCATATCTAAGTTTCAGCTCCATGTGGTATCCTATAGTTCAGTGAAACGTTCAGGTTTCCTTTGTAGCTAAGTGAAAATTAATTATCAAGTAAACTGATGAAAGTCCATTATAGATCACATAGATTTATGATCCCTGTTACCCCATGCATCTCTAACTGAAGGAATGATCCAGCTTTAGATGAGGTGGACAGACATATGTTCCAGTATAACTTTTCTTCTTTTTTGATGTTTAATGGCATACTCTTCACTTTCTCAACTAAGGGCAGATGTGTAATGGAGTCTTGATAAAAGCAGGTGATATTTTGGATCTGTTTATTTTCTAGTTGAACAATCATTTTTAACACTGTGGCGAGGCTATCATGAGACAATTTCTTAATTATATCCAGTGCCAAAATCCAGCTGGACTGCAATGGAATTCTGATGCCCAGACAGCAGTGCTGAGTGCCCACGTGTGATTGACAACACGAACACGAGCACTTTGTGTCTTCCTTGGATCAGCTGCTGTGTTTGATATCAAGCCTTCTAAAGTGCTGCTGTAGAACCAGTTCAAACAACCCCACACTCAGCAGATTTTCCCTCTGGCCTTGTCCCTGCAGTGGGTGAGTCTGATTTCTTTAAGGCATAGAGACCATTTTAAAATAACGCTGTAGTGTGGGTGCCAGCCGTCGTTAAACCTGGGGTTTCATGAACACCCTGTAAAAAAAGTCTAAGCTGTAGATGGTTCTATAAATATCAAAACTGTTGTTAACAGCAGCTGATGGCAAACTTTCAGGAGGTGGTTTAAGTTTAACAGTAATAATTACTGTTAATTGAGCATAATCACAAATCTGAAAATTGCCATTCTGTTTCTTGGACTTTGCACTACCATAAAACTTGACTTGTGCACAGGCTTTACTCTGTCTATAGGTAGCAGGTCTGTAGCAGAGTCAGGACTTCAAACCAGATCTTGCATATTCTGGGTTTGAGCAATATTCTGTCTTTGATTTAGTTATTGTTTAGTTATTAATCTGTGACATATTTATTTCTTTAGCTTGGACCCATTTTTAAAAGCTAATTAAACATTAATGAAAAAATGTATAATTTATACATTTTCTGGCTGAGTAAAAAAAAATTTAAGAGGTCTGGAATCTACTCAGATTTTCTTATCAGTAAGGATGTTAGCAGTTTTCTGCCTTTCTACCTATTTTCATCATTCTGTCACTACTGTTTCTGAACACTTCACAACAGTCTTAAAATATCATTATAGCTCCTGTGTGAAGTATGAGTGTATTTATCCTCTATCAACAGGTGGCAAACTAAGGCATGAAGATGTTTAAGCTCTGTGTTGTAGCAGGCCCTGTGCAGAAGTTGTGTATGCTCTGAAAAATTATTATAATTTTGTGTTTCTGTCCTCTTAAGCACTACACTAAGATTCTGTGGGGATCATATATACATATGTTTTTATTCCCCAAACTTCCAATTTCAAATCTGAGCATCCTTAATTGTATTTCTTGTTCTTGTCCTCATAGATTTTAATATTTTCTGTTTCTGTATTTTCTCTGTGTGTGTTTGGATGCAATTTTAATTCTCTCATTCTCAATTATGTTGGACATCTATGAGGAAAATTACATGAAAATGTCATGCCCCCAATGAATGAATTGCAAAGTTATGAATATCAAATGTTTCTAGTTATAGGAGAAATATATTGGGTAAGGCATAATAGGGAACTGGGATAAAATGTTGAAAGGTAGTAACTTAAATACTCAAGACTTGAAAAATAAGCATATACCTTCTATAGAAACATATTTGTGGCAACCTTTTTTCCAGTTTTCAGCAAAAATGTACTCCTTGCCTGGAATTAACATTTTGTTTGGCTGTTAGTTAATTTGTCATCAGATAGATTGTTTAATATGACTCTCCCTTCACAGCAGAATATTATGTACAAAAAGACCAAACGTAGAATTCAAGAAGTGTCTCTTTTTTGGAGTTAATATTCAGGCCAAGTGAAACATTGCTTACAAAGAATTGTTTCTAAAGCAATACTTCCCTTAAATCTAGTATCAGTCGTATCACTAAATATAATAGCATTAACATAGAACACAGTATAAATCACAGAACTCTCCTAAATTTTTAATTTACTTGGAGAAATGTGGTTTTCTGCTTTAGCTCTGTGTCAAATACCTCTGTGTGACACAGAAATGCTCTCCAGATTTCTTGTGTAGCCTGTATGGTCCGAGTGATGTTGCTTCAACTGGGAAGCTTCAGGGTTGTCCTTCCTCTGTTTCACTATAAAATATGTACAACAGTGGGATGCTAAGGGCATAAATTTGTCCTGACACCACAAAAGAAAGCTGCTGCAGGCTGCTGTTTCGTCTGTGTATTGGATACAGGGCAGGTTATGTACAGGGAGGTGGCTAAAGTTTCAGATTTATAATAAAGAACTTGATAGGGACTGGTAAATAGATGAAATTCAGACACACTTTAGTGTTTCAAATGCCATAAAACAGTGACTATTATTTGTTTAAAAAATACTTTGAACCGCTGTGGTCTAGTTGTAGGGTCTGAGAGATGCTTTTATGTCAAAATGCTGGATAGTCCTTTTCACCAGGATTTCCTAAGGGCATAGTTGGCTGCAGTAATTTAACACTTGTTGCTTTTTACGGTCACTGTGGCTCAGATAAAAAGGAGTCTATCCAAAAATCCTGCCAGTGCTAGAGATTCCCAGGTGCTCTCTAGTCCTTTGAGACCACCAGCAGCTGGTGTGGCTGGGAAAGGACTTCCCAGGCCATGCCAAGAAGAGTGGAATTGCAAATTGTCTCCTGCAGCAGTGCAACACTTCTTCAGATGCACCAAAACTGCTCCGTCCGAGCAGGGAGACCATGTATCCTTTTGCCAAGTACTGGATGTACAGTGCCTGACACTTCATTTCCATGTCCCCCAAGATGATTGGTCCTGGCCTTGGTGGTTTTTTACACAGCTTCGAGAACCAAGCCAACCTACTGCTTATAATGAAACATACCCAACAAAAGGGATCTTTTTGACAGTTTTACACCTTATGGCTGGATTAGGAGGTTACATCTTTCTCAGTGAGGCAAAAAGTACTTTTGCTAGAAGGTGTGATTAGGGAGGATAGTGGCAAAGGTGGCAGGAAAACCCTGGTTGTTGTATTCATTAGTGAGGACAGAACGACTTCTTGGTTTTTTTCTTTTCACATATCCTTTTGAATTATGATCTTACTGCTCCTGAAACTGCAGAGCTCAAGGTGATTATTAGATAAGTCAAAAAAAGGGTGTCATTCTTCCCATGCTGCAATGTTTAAAAGCTAATGCTTTTGTAGATCTCCGCTACTCTGCTATATAAATGAAAAAACAGTGGCAGCTTATGCATTATAAATAAACATCACATGAAAATCGGTAGTCACTGGGAATTGATAACATCCAGTCCTGAAAATCTCAGATAATTCTTGAATATTTAAAAAGAATTAAATAATTTTATGGTGAATTTTACCTATACTTGCACGTATATTTCAAGATAGATTTTTTTAGGGCATTTCAGAGATGCCCACTAGCCTCTGTCTGCTAAACTGATAAACTGACACCAAGTTCCCTGTAACTCTAAGGAAAGTAGCAAAAAAGGGACAGAGAAGGGCTGATTGTCTCTGAGCTGCTTTAAGAAGACCCCCTACCCTTGTCACCTGTGGCAGAGGGACAGAGTGGGTTTGAGTTTTGCATCATAGCAGCTGGGGTTTATCTGTGTTAAAGGAACTCTGCTGTCCTGTCTCCAGTTATTTTATGTCCATAATTTACAGATAGAGTGTAACATATACCCACCCTCATCGGGTTTTTTGATGTGTCCCTTGTGCTCTGCAGAAGCAGGCAGGCCCTCAGAGAACAAACTAAGATCTCCACAAGAAAAGTCCATCGGGTCTATTCTGTAAAGTCATGTCTGATTGTTCTTTGCACCTCTTCCCCTCTGTCAGAGAGGACGACTAGTCTTTGGAGGCTTGCTGAACCCTAGAAATTGTCAAGATGATCTATTCAATGCAGCCCTGTGAATCCTCTTGCCTCTGGCAGAGCCCTTTTCCATGACATGAGCATTCATTTTTGGTTTTCAGCCAGCAGAACAATTCCAGTAAGAGGGACAGTTTTCAGACCTGTCATTCTCTAATACTTGGAAAGATAACACAATTGGGTCTTATTTGAGACGTCACAATGCTTTCTTCTCATTCCATGTTTCAAGTAGTGATCTTGGCATCTCAAACATGTTCCATACCAGAGGGCCTTGATCCTCAAGATGTTTCTCAGGGGAAGCATTTTCCTGTATAAACTACAGTTGCTCTCATGAAAATTTCTGATTGATCTGTTTCCTCATCTACCACAGAGCTTCTGTGGAGGCTGTTGGTTGCTTCAAGACTCAAAGAGAGTGGCTGAAGCAACTATCTCTGAGGAGGCAGGGTGTTAGAGTTTATTCCTCCTGTCTTCCCAGTGCTTCCTTGACTCAGCTGCAATGCTGACATCAGCACAAACTCTTTCTTCTTCCAAATTATGATGGTAACACTTAATTTAAGGCAGCTGGTTTACTTGAAAACTTGCTATCTTTCTAGTGAAGTTTTCCCCTTCTTAGGATGTTATGTGTTTTTTCCATCATATTGGTGGGTCTTATCTTCAGTCCATGCCTTACTTCTCCCTGCTAAGTCTGTATACGTGGCTCCAAGCAGGCAGAAAGGAGTGTTTGCTGTTTGATTAGTACTTGTAGCTCCTGCCCAATTAATGGAATCACCCAGAAAGAGAAATGCAGGTTTTTAAGTCATCCACAGCTTGAGCAAGGTCAAGCAATTACTTGGTGGAGATGGATTAAGTCTGGAGCTGAAGCTCCAGAGTGCCCAGGCTGCCCTAACAGTTGTTGCTGCCCATAAAATGAGGACGAGATGAAAGCACAGCTGAATGTACCAGATTGAGAGCTGTAGCCACCCCTGAGTGGATCATGTGAGCCAGATTTTGGGAGTGGAATGACCTGTAAAGGGAGTGGAGGAAACCCACATGAATGGAGACTGGAGATGTCTCATTGTGACCTACTGACACATATGTTAGACATCTAAACTGAGCATACTTACCTAAGTATGGGGAAATCCCTGTGCACCTCAAGGTGCACGTAAAAACTGTATCATTTATGCAGAGTTTTTGTGCAATCTCAGTTCTAACTTCCCCTTGGGTGTAAGAGAGAAAATAGAAAGCTGTTTTAAAGGGAAAAGAAAAAGCAGTTTGTACTACAGAAAGTCTGAATAGCAAGCTCCAGCTGACTACTTACTAAGCTAAGCGCAACATGGAAAATTCAGTGTCAGGGAAATAACAGAGCTTTCTCCTGGTGGCAGGCAGCCATGGCTGTTGTTACTGGCATGGTCAGCTAACACAGGCTTTGGACACAAACTTAATATTCATCCATCTGGGTTATTACTATAGACGGATAAAATCCCCATGAGAACTACCCAGTAGTGAAAAATACATGTTTATGCTGTTTTTCTCTCCTCAGTCCGGTGGGGTCAGTTCTGAGCCGGGGCTGGGAGCGTGTCCAGTGGCTTCTGTGACATGTACGGGTGGCTCAGTGTTCACTGGACAAACACATCAGGAAGTTCTCTGCATCACAGCCAGGCTGCCTGGCACAGGCCAATGCCTGGTGACACAAAGATGAGCCCAGATGAGACAAATGCTGTGTGACCTATGCATCCAGGAGATGTTTTCTTAACAGCCACTTTCTGGCACAGAAGAAGAGTGTTTCCCTCCAACCTCCTGTGCCTCTTCTGTGTGTGGCGAGAGGAGAGCTCTGAGTACAGCTGTGGAATCTGAGAGATAACAGTGCAGATGTGTGTACTTTATGTCTAAAGCCTGATTTTCAATACATAATGATTTTTTAAAGAAGCTTAATGCTGCCTGTGATGCCTTTTGCACTTCTAGTGCCTCTTCTGCATTTGGCACAGCAGCAGCGTGTTTTGGTGCCTGCTATAGTATGGGTAATACTTGCAGGCATATGTTTCTGATTTTTATCAAATTGAGCTATAAGTGGCGGGTATCCTGCAGAGATAACACAAATTATCTTTTTAAATGAATGGTAGAAGTGATCTTGTATCTGAGAAAGCGTGTCCATGGATTCTGTGAAGTGAGTTGGATGGCAGATAGAGGTGAGCTGGAATTCATTGGGGTGATACGGATAGGATAATGGTGGGTGATGTCCCAAGACTCACAGCAGGACTGATGGTTCCAGGAAATCCGGAGGAGGTCCTGCTGAGAAACCAGTGGGAAACCTACATGTTGGCACATGGTCCAGCCTGGAGGCTGGATCACAGCTAGGCAAATCAACCAAGAGGAATGGAGGCAAAATGGACAAATGTGACCTGCTTTGCTTCACAGACCACCAGGGAAAGAAAGGCCTTGTGTATTCCTGCTGATAATCCAGCACCGAGCTTGGGAGAGACACCTGAACCAATGGTATATAAGTAGATGGAAGTTACAAACATGAAAGAGAATCTTAAATAGGATTAAAGGGAAACATCAAATTATGTAAAGTGCAATCTTTCTACTGAGAAATACAAATTGCAATGAGAATCAGGAAGGGGGGAAAGAGAAATGAAGCATGCATGGTTTGGTTAGTTGTTTGTTGGGGTTTTTTTTTAATTGAAAAGCATGTAATTGTAAAAAATAAACAGAGTAGAATAAAAAATATTTTGCTTCTCCTGACTTTGTGACTCTACCTCTTCTGCTAATCAATTTTCTCTCTTGTTTTGAACTCCCAGCATCTTGTTTTATAATTAAATTGTGAGTTCTTCAGGGCAGCAGCTATATTCAGATGTGGAGCAGTAAACAGCCTGCAGCAATAAATACTTACCCTGATTGGCACCACTGAGCAGTATAAACACCATGTAAGTAATGAGAAAGTCAGAGAGGTGCAGAGTCCTGGATAAACACCATTCCTTTTCAGCAGCTTACATTATACTGGAATTCAAGCAGTGAATGTCAGTGCATCGGATGAAGGCAGGCTGGATACTGCTTGGAGATATGGAAAGTCATGAAGAGCTGGGTGAGCCCCATGATGCCCTCTGGGAGGAAAGATGCTCTGGAGAGGAGCTGGTTTGGAACTTGGAGCCAAGCTTCCCATCCTTTGGGAAGGAAAAAAATTGACAGTTGTCTTCTTTTGTGGCATTCAGGAAGGATGAAATGCCTCTATATGAGATAGATCCAAGCTCCCATCATAGGCAGGAAACTTCAAGAGCTATCCTGCTGACTGCTTCAGCTATCCATATTTGTTTGTCTAGAGCCATTTGAGATGTCGTGTAATAGGCCCCAACTTCCAGCTGCCACTTGGGAGGGAGAAAGGTCATGTTTAATATTTGGCAATTCTGTGTAAATGTCTTGGATACCAGAGGCAAAGCTGGCACTAGACATCTAAGTTTAGCCAGCTAGTTGGTGTGCCAAGAGGTCTGCTTTGGGGTGAAGTGGGCAGGTCTCTGGACTCCACTGACTGTAACAGAAGCCTGGGCATCCAGTTAGGACACCTCCCAGGTCTCCTAACCTGCAAGGGGAATATTACTGTCCTTTAAGAGGTGCCCCAAAACAAGACTTTGCGTAGTGTCCTTTAAGATAATACATTAAAAAAATGATTGATGCTAACATTGTGGAAGTTCTTCAACCTCTTTTTAAAAATCAGGGGTCTTGAAGTGGAGCTGGAGTTGCACGTCAGAATGTGAGCTTCAGCCGTGCTCTGAGCGAGCGTGGCGGCTCCGCAGAGCTGAGCAGAGCCCCTGCACACGGCGTGGACCCCAAGCTGGCTCACACCGTGGGCGTGTAGTGCTGCCAGAGCACCCAGTGGGCTGGGCAGAGGGAGCTCATGTGGACAACCACTGGCCTGGCATTGAGCACTGGCTTGTGCACAAGGCTGTACAGAGAACATGTCTCAGATGTTACTGGAAATGCATTACACATCCTTTTTTTTTCCTTTCCTTTGCCTTAATTTTACTTTTTTTTCCCCAGAAATAATTTCCTCCTGAGTATGTGAATTTACTGCAGCAATAACTACTGTTTGCTTACATGTTTGTACAAGAGAAGCACAAGGAGCCCCTAGTGTCTGACAAGGACGCTGTGGCAAAACAAATTAAAAATAGAGACAGAAAGGCAGAGTGCAGAGGGAGAGGTTATTACACCAAGGTTGACAATGGCCCTCTGAGACAAGTCTGAGGTCTTCTGAGGTTTGACTCAATTCCTCAAAAAAAAAAAAAATCTATGCATGATATCAAAATCTTGTATTTGGGTAGTGCCTGAAACTTGTTGGTGTTTCTAGATATGGGCATATGGAGAGAAGAAACAGTCCTTGGCCACAAAGGACTGCAGCATGAGGTATATAACCAGACAGGAAATGAGAAGGGTGTTTAAGATCACAGGTATTTTGTCTCAGTGTTGGAGTAGGACAGATGGACTGTCTCTGTATCCCCAGATGTTCTTAAAGAGAGAAGGAACTAACTACAACTAAGAGTTTTTTTATCAGAAAGTCAGTACCAATATGTTTTTTCACCTCATATAAACAAAGAAAAAGAAGGATTTGTTCTGCTTCACTGGAGCAAAAAAAAAAAAAATAGCACAATAGACTTCCATTCAGGCACACAAATAGCAACTGTCCTGTGACTTCTCTATTTAAATGGGTATCCATGGTGAGATCTGCCTCGCTCTCAGTAGATGGCTGTGGAATGGTGCTGTGGTTCACACTGCAGGCAGGGAGGAAAAGACATCTGAAAAATTCCACTTGCAATGAATGAATGAAGAAACACAACAAGGTATCAAGTGTCTGGTGCATCACACTGCAAAACATGATGCCTGTGTTCTCCACCACTGCTTTACTGTCCCTTCACACTGCTTTTCCAGGCCCATTCCAATTAAATGTATTCTGCACTTGCAGGCACAGCCCTGACCAACAGATTGTACGTAAATAGGTGTAAAAACTGCAGCATCACAAGGGGCTTCCTTGCCAGGCTGCATTTCTTGTTTGCTTTCTTCTTTCAGTGTTGGTAGTGGGGATTAGTAATCTGCTCTATGATAGCCAAGCCTGGACCAGACCCCTCCAGGATGACCTGGTGCTGTAGGAACCAGTGCAGATGTCTGCTGTGCAAGTGGCCTCTAGCAGCAAAAGGAAAAAAGAAGCTGAGGGCAAGATTGCTGGACTTCTTGAACCGCCTCTTTTCTGGGGAGAATGGCAGACCTGCCTAAAATTCAAGATACTGCTGGTATGGCATCAATGCTATTTATATCAGGGATCTGTGAAATAAAAGTAAAAATCAGCTAAAGAAGACCGAGCTAATGAATTATGACTTCCTGGTGCTGGAATAATTATTACAAATAATGACAACAAAAATCAGCTGTCTTGCCAAATACAAGCTTTGAAAAATAGTGCCTTAAAGCTCCAAAATAAGCCAAAATTGGGTTAAGGAGTTAAATACAAAAATATTACCCTTGGGCTGTTATTTGTATTCTGCATTAAAAAACTGAGGGTTCACACTTTTGAGATCTTATCAGCTAGAAAGTGTCATGTATCATTTAAAAGTGTTATATTCTGCTAGTAAGTTGAATGTAAAATCCTCTTATAGATCATGACATTCACTGTAAAATTATTAGCAATGCTAATGCTGATACAAATGGTAAGGTATTGATACACCAGTGTTAATGCATTGAACTTGAATTCCATCAAAACCAGTAGAAAAGCTGTTCCTGACTTTAAGTGAGACCTAGATCTGACCTATACGTTTTTAAAAGGTTATGCCTAAGTGCTAAAAATTGAAAATATTGATAAAAATGGAATCTCTCTTTGCTGTCATCAAGGCAAAGCCCCCCAAGCTTTTGTGTATACCTTTTACCATTCATTGTATTTTGCTTCCATGTGAAGCCTGGAAGCAGACTCATCAGTAAGCATTTGGTTTATTTAAACCAAGTCAAGAGTTAGGTGCTAACTCCAGCTGCTACCAATACAGCAGCCATTGAAGTGTGAAAGCATGGTTCTAAAGAGCTAATTTTGAAAGTGTTTTCCTGTGAAATCCAGCCAGCTTTTGAAATCAGACTTTCACTGTCTACCCTAAACCAACCAAATGTTGCAAAACCTGGAAAAGCAGCTAAGGAATCCCGTTGGTGCAGAGCAATCACAGAGCTTCTCCCTTGTCTGTCAGGGCATGCCAGGGTTGGTGTTTGTGATGTGCCGTGGTCCTCACTGTTCTTTGAGTCTGTGGTCTCCATGGACAGGCTGCCCTTTTATTTGTGTAGCAAGTATGGGAAAAGGCAGGACTCAGCAGTGCTGGCAGCAAGGACTAGACATGAGGAACCAAATCAGATGTCTGGGGTTCTGCAAGAGAGAGGTGGGCAAGGTTTATCAGGAGGTGGAGGCAAACCAGAGCAGGCAGAGGTGGATGCTGGTGCAGTCCTGAGGGAGGGTGTGGGTGTGACAGCAAACCCAGCATGAACCAAGTGCTGATGAGTCTGCACTGGGGAGGCACAGGCAATCCCTGCTGATTTTGGTCTGTGCTAAGGAAGCAGATGCCTGTGGAGTCAGAAGCAAACTCTTGTGGTTTCCAAATGCTCATATATAGCATTCTAGCAAGTTGGAGCAGATGGCAGGTCTGGCTACACTGGGCCCCATTTCTGGGCAGCGGCTGCAAACCCTTCAGGCCTCTTTGAAGAATGGTGTGGGTATGCCTGCTTAAGGAATGGCATCCTGGGATTTCCTGCTCCTTTCCACTCTCCCTGCCTGGGTTTTGTGGCATGCTCAGCACTCTGGAACACATGCCCAGTGCTGGTGCCACAGTCTGGGGACCCCCCCCGCCCCGAGTTGCACTGGCAATCCCATGTGTCCCAGGTTGTTCAGCAGGGGTAGTGTGGGTCTGGCTCCAAGCCAGAGGAGTCACTCTGCTTCTCAGGTGAAGACGTGTGAGAGCAGACATAGCTGGACTCTTTGAATGCCTTCCAGAAGATAAATTATCCGTGAGCACTGCTGAAGTGAACTCAGCAAGCACAAAAAGTAGGGCACAGCTGATTTTCCATCACCATTCACTCATAGTAGCGGAGTAGAAGACATTTCAGAACAGCCTTGGTCACTGGCTGGGAGGATCTCCCAGCCAAGAGTCACCACCAAAAGCATCCACCTTGCCAGCATGGCTGAGGGCTGAGGCAAGCAACACAAGTTTTGTGGCACCTGACTACTTCCCTAGAGAAGCCAAAATACATGCTCTTTTCCCTTTGCAGTTTGAGAGGACCTGTACAGAGGAGGTGGACCTGGAAGCAGGGTTTGACCTTATGATGCATGTAGCTTACACAGAAACCTACAGTGTTAAAGGGATTTTTAAACTTTGCTCATTAGCTTGTAGCAAAACTCAGTGTGCAACCACAGAGCTGTCCTTAGGCAAATACTGTCTCAAGTGAGCCTTCTTAGGTTCTCCAGCTGTTGCTAGAGAATACATACAGTGGGTGGACCTAGCATTTATATCTTCCAGGGTGTGTTATGTATATCTTTGTCTTTGGAGACAACTGAAGCTGAATTTGTCCATCTTACCAGCCATGTGGCAAGTAAACCACATGCTTGGCTTTTGTACAGGTGTTCATCACAGACAAAAAGGAAAAAGAGGGAAAAGGCAAGAAGAACTTGTCAGAAGAATTGAAGGGGAAGCTGGAGCCAGTCCTGGTCAGTCGTCCTTTACAAAGTCCCATTTTGGGTGACTTGAACTGGCAGGTGAGGGCACTTCACTCTGAGGCCTGCACAGAGTGTGGGGCTTTGGCAGTGTTCTGGAGGTTCACCAGTGAAACTGACTCTGACAGAAGGAGATGAAAAGCAACTCAAAGGGACAAATCTGCAAATTAAGTAGTAGGAAAATAAAATGATGAGAAGAGGAAAGCACCTCTGAATGTTGGCAAGCAGAAAATTAATTTCAACCTGAAACTGCCACTTTACCAGGGTGAAATCTGAGAAGTTCTCTCAGGAAATAAGCAAAATGCTCAGAAATCCAGGTTTCAACAGTGAAGTGAAGTTCAACGTGAGCTGCAAATGCCTCAGGGAAATGGCAGGCAGATCAGCAAATAACGAATTACAGAAGTGAAGTCAGGATGTAATAAAAGCCTCAGTACCCCTTTGAGATAACATTTGCTTTTACCTGGAGAGATTCCTAAGAGGGTTGTGGGAGCTTGAAAGAAAGCACTAGCTCCAAAATTGCAAATCTCAGAAGCAGGAAGAAAATAATTGCCTCCCAAAGAAACACGTAGGTAAGAAGATGCCTCCACTGGGAGAGGTCAAGTCAGTAACAACCATGTCTTTAGTCATCACTGAAATCCTGAAATCAGAAAGGCAGTCATGCAAGACAAAAAAGAATTGCTTTAAGGGCTGAAATACTTTTTTTCTTTATATTAAAGGTGGGACCAAGCCATGAAGTACAACTCTGACTTGATCTCCAGATCCAAAAATTACAAAAGATTGGATTTGGGTTTTTCTGGGCTGGGCAAATTTATCTGGACCTCTCAGAGTTTGGTAATGTTTCTGTGGGGTTTTTTTGTCTCAGGTTTTGCTCCAGACCTAGACAGGTGTGTAAAATCCTCTGCAGAATGGAACCAAGAGCAGATTTGGGGTGCGTGTATTTTGTGTGGTCATGCACCAGCTCTGAAGAGCCAGGACATTGTTCCATTGTCACTCTGCCTGTGCTCATCCTGCTTTTTGTTGAGCATGGTTGGCACTGCACAGTTGCTGCTAGCATTGCAAGTGTACGTTCATGCATCTATAGTTAGAGGGATACTAATCCTAGTAAAGGCTAATAAGCTGTTGGGGCTGGGGGCATAGATGGAAAGCTCTCTTTCCTCACCAAACCCTGCACTCATCAGCTGGTCTCATCTTGCTGGGACACATAGTTTATTCCTTGGAGGCTTCACCACAGGAAGCCACACTACAGGATGTCATGGGGACAGGAGGAATTGCTCATCATCTCTCCCCCTCCACTTCCTCGTGTGGGGACTCGAACCCACAGTCATCCTGACCCAGGACCATTCTGGGCTCCTCTGGTTCCTCCTGTGTGTTAAAGAAAGGGAGGGATGTTGCTGGTAAGGAAGCAGGAGGGGTTGGAGGGAAGGACAGTTTGTGTGTGTTCCCCCAGAGGAGCACAGCAGGGAGGGACCATGCCCTCACAGTGGCTCAGAGCGCGGCCACACTCAGCACTGCCGGCTGGGACACAGGACTGGTATTACAGGTGCTGCTACTGGTGCTACAGGTACTATAAGTGCCTATTAGCTGTGGTGGTGTTTGGTGCCGTGTCCTTTCAGAGTCACAGCCCTGCAGGATGTCACCTGTCACTTCTGCAAAGCCTCTGATGTGCAGGCAGGTTGTGCTCCTGCTGCACGGCGTGTGGGCAACCTGGCGTGCAGCTGCCTGCTCCTCCACACCCCCTCGCTCACAGCAGCATACCACAGCATCATTTTGAGGATCATACTGGGATGTTGCTCTCCTGAGGAGCTGCAGCCCAGGCCTCCCACAGGGCATGGAATGCTGGAAGCCCTTGGGTAGTTACAAGAGGATGCTGAGGAATCCTTATGGTGGTTTCCCTGTGTGGAGGGGCGAAAGCTGCCAATATATACCTGAAAGTGTATGAGCAGTGCTGGAGAGGGGAAAGGGTGGCATGGAGGGGGAAATAGGTGAGGTTGTTGCTAGAAAGTTCAAGATATGTGGATGGAAAACACTGAAATTGAAGAGGAATTGTCTAGAATATCCTCCTCATCAATTTCTTCATTTTGTAGAAGGACAATAAGCCTCTCTTCTAGGTGAATTTTAACTTTATTGGGTAAAGATTTCCTGTCTTTTTGATAAATTCAGCCAAAAATGTCAGTGAACAGCAGCAGCACAGTCTTGCACGTTCATAGATACTTTACAGTTTGTTTTTACCATGGCTGGTCTCAGACACATAGGAAGGACCTCTTTTCTAAGTTCTCTCACCAGAAGGTTTTGTCCAGGCATACCCAGCCTGTTTGTGTTCTCAGACAATAAGCTGCAATGTCCAGAGATTTCAGTCAAAGGTCAAGGTTCTGTTGTGCAAGGCAGGATATTTTTCCCAGAAGTTAGTTCCTGCCCTGAAGAAGTTCCAAAGACAAAAGAAGACTGTGGCCCAGCTGATGACAGAGAAGTAGAAGACACTGGTGAGACACTTATAATTAGTCTAATGAGGATCAATAAGATGACACCAGCTGCCTAACCATTGTCACGTCATTTTATGGGCATTACAGCAACAGCATGGTTGTAAAGAGAAATGATAGAGGTATTAAGCAGTGACTACTTTCAGGACAGGCTTTTTCCACTTACGAATGCAGGTTTATGAAATAAAGTGTAGAGTAACAGCAATTAATTGGGATATACCTGAAATGTGTGCTGCCTGTTTATTGAGTGCTGCAATCTCCCATCTAATGCTCACCTAATGCCTTAGTAAGGCCCTGATTCCTGTCCACACATTCAGTATAATCATCCCCATTTATAACTTTTTTACATGCAGTACAAAAGTGAACCAAAATCTGGTCTAAGTCTAAAAAATACAGCCACTAAATCAATTATATTGCTAGAGGAGAATCCTAACCATTGGAATTACCTGCTATTCACCAGCAACTTTTTTTTAATCCAAATCCTTCTGGGGGGAGTCCGTCCAAATTTCTCACATTGGTTTCTAGAACATCCAATTACTCACCTCTGCTTTATATTCACTGCCACTAGGCAGTGAGTAGATCCTGTGAGTAGTTTTTCATCTTGCCGTCTCTCTGTGTTCGTAGTTAATTTTCCGAGGGTGATGTTTTTTCCAATAAGGAAGGAATGTTCATGCACAAATGGCAGTAGGTTGAAACGTGCGTTGAGCCAACACGGAACTTGTGGTTTAATAATCCCTTAAGACATTAACCAGGAAGGGACATTTGCTTTCTGTATGATGTATAAAACTTAAAAGAGACCAAGGGAGGGATATGAATTCATTATTCATGCATTATTCAGCACTCATTATTCTTTCCCCTTTGCTAAATGCTGCACAGGTGTATGAACTCACTCTAGTCAATGGAAGTTCAATCACTGCAGGCAGTAGACCTCAAAGCACATGTTGGCTGACTGATGCTGGTGTCTGGTCTGGGGAGAGCTGAATCCACCCCCCCCAATAAGCTGGTGGTCACACGTGTTCAGTGATAGAGCTGCCTGTGAGCTGAACTGAAACTGTGCATTAGATGTTGTGTATTGTCAGCAGGTCAGAGAAACAATGTGCTTGTGGAAGTTTTATCTCTGCTGCTGCTGAGCTCACTGTAGAGGGGCTGTGAAGAAACAAACTCACAGGCCATGAAAAACTGAAAATTATGTTGTATGTAACTGAAAGGTCATTTGCCTGTGTTTGGGATGAAAGGCACAGACCTGCTATAGCTAATTCTTGGAAGGAATGGTAACTTGTGAGTTTTTCATGTGCCTATTTCCAGGATTAGTGCATCACTTAATTTATTCTAGATGTGAAATGCAGAGGTTAAAGAGATGCAGCATAAAGCCATGCAAAAAGCCACACTCTGTATCCAGATATATTCATAGTTGTCTATTAATAGATCATGTTACATGCAAATATGCTTGATGCTAATACTATTTAGCTAAAATACAAGCAATAAATACTGCTCTCTAGGGCACAGGAGATACATTCAAAACTAGTCTGTGTTCTAATAGATTTCTTGTGTCCTTAACAGACATAAAGTTAGATAATCTATATACCTGACACAGTTTAAGCAACCAAGGCAGAGGAAAGTGGGAAAAACTTCTCAGCACTGCTTCGTTGGAATCACAAGAATACTTTCCCAAAATCACAGTGCCTTTTCTAATATTCAGTCTCAGTACATTTATGTATAATTTAGAATTATACTAATTCTTTTTTTTCTCATATGTGCAATCTAATACCAAATCTGACTGAAATGAGAAAAACCTATTCAGTCCAGTGGCTAAGCAGTTAAAAATGTCATTCAACAATTTGCCAGGTCACTCTCACAAATATGTTGCTAGGTGACTTCAGATGTTATCAGCCACTAAAATACATGCATTTTCCAGATGTATTCATTAAATAATTTTCTGTTGAGTGATTCTGTGGTACAATGAAATTGAATGCCTTATTAAGGATTTAAATATTTTAAAATATATAAGGTAATCTGAATTATATTGAAAACTCTTATTTGTTGTGTAAGTGAAGGAAAGGGATCCAAATTTGGGAAATTTGACTAAGGGTTTCCAGAGATTCAGCTTCCTAGAAACTGCAATTTTACAATATCTCTTGGGTTTTGTAACTTCTGTGCATACCTAATGCTCACATTCTGCATCTAATTATTCTACAGCTGATCCCTGTTAATTGGCATTTCTATCAGCTAGTGATATGACTCATTAACCCTTTGGAAAGCAGTCTTCCAAAAGTTAATAACCGTAGAGTTTGAAACTTCAGGCTGACGTAATACCCACTCATAAAAACACATGAACGTGAGGCAGTTTCAGATGTCATTCTGGGAGCTGATTGTATCAGTTCACCCCGTGGATCAAGACCCCAAAAGTTGAGCTGGTTTTCCAGGTTCCTGTTCCTGGCAGTGGCAGTGTAATCCACATCACTGGTGGGACTGGGAGAGCTGTTCAACTCGGCAGAGGTAGTCACTATCAAAGTGAGCCAGAAGAGCTCCCAGACTGCTGGCAGTGTGCACTAGTGACATTGGAAACTGGGGCACACATTTAGGAACTGAGCTCAGCTGTAAAAACCTGTGTTAAAGGGTTCTGATTGGCAGGCTGAGTCCACACTTCAAATAATGGGGGCAATAATTGGATTACAGCTATCTTTTACAGTGGAAGTCAGATCTACAGATTCATTCTGGCCTCAGTATCTACAAATGTACAGTGAGGGGATATGAGGCAGGGTTCAAAGGACGTGCTACTGGTTGCATTTTTCCTAGAGCTTTGAGCCATAACATCTGTGTGTGCTCCCTGGTTCAATGTTCATCTGCAATGATTGAGAGATTGCACAGAGTGGTTTGGCAGGGACTTGCAAGATCACACTTTTCAGTTCAGACCAGCCTGCATCAAAGGTATTTACACGTGCATGGATTTAAGTGTAAACTGTTCATAGAGAATAATGTGCTAGTGTTAAATCCAAAATTATCTCCTCTGCCTCAGGGAGTTCCCAGGCCACCAGTGATGGCAGACTGAGTGTTTATTCTGAGAAAATACTGCAATTTATTATTTTTCTGCATTCAGCAAATTTTTCCCTAGACATCCACTTTTGGCCACATATCAGAGGTGAAATACTGCACCAGCTGGATCTTGACCTGGTCTCTGTGGCCAGTTTTGTGTTCTTAGGCCCATGCAGCACTGACTCTTTGTGACAGTCTATGTGATTTCCAGCAGTGTGGAGAGTTCATGTCATTGGTCTCCAGAGGGTAGTAATAGGTACAGAAGGAAAACATCACAGAATAAATCCTTAATCCTTCTGGCAAAGCTGAAGGGAGGGCAGCAGTTTGTGAGGTTTATGGTTACTGTAGGTGCAGTTTTTAAGCATAGCTTAAATAGTTGTATGTGCTATGCCTCAGCTAAGTGTATTTTACCACATCAAAAAAAGACTTTAGACAACATATAATGTTCTCTGTTCTAAAAGAGTGAGGTAGCACTTCACAGTCTGTCTGCTAGAGGTTGTGCTGCCATGGCATTGCTCCAGGGAGAAGTGGTATTGGAGGAGATTCACTGCTCTTCCTCTCAGCTTCACTGGCATCAGCTAATGAAACAGGAGATAGTGGCCATGAATTGAGGCTTGGGATGTTCAGACTGGACTGTATGACCTCTTGAGATCCCTTCCAATCAACATTTCTAGAGTCCATAGAAGACCTGCACTCACCTGAATCAGTAACTCAAGGCCTTGAGCAACCTGGTCTAGTGGAACATGTCTCTGCCCATGGCAGGGGGGCTTGGGACTAGATGATCTTTAAGGTCCATTTCAAACCCTAATCATTCTGAGATTCTATGAGTATCTCATGTGTCCAGAGATATCTCCAATGACAGGACACACTTATCTTTAGGAAAATGAATCAAGCCCTGAATGTGTCCTGGGGTGAACAGAAGCAATTTTGCTTTTTCATCTGCAGCACAGCAGGTGTCAGGATATCCTCAGTGGCCTGTTCACCTTAAATAATCGTTCTCTGCAAGGCTGTGGTTGGTAGCTTTAGCTTGCAGAATCCCAGCACCAGGTCAGAAAAACACCCAAGCGCTCCAGTGCACAAAGGATGATCTGGGACAAAGCCCTGCTGTCAGATTACATTTGTTCAACAACTGCAGTTGCCTCACCGGGGCCACAGGTCAGGCTCATGTGCAGGGTAGTTCATTTACATGTTGTTTGGGTTTTGCCTCGTTCTTTCCACTGTCACTCAAGCTGCAGCTGGGTGTAGGTGCTGGGCCTGCTGGCTTTACAGGGAAAGGCCACCCTTCAGCAGTTCCCAGGTGGCAGCATACGGGGTGATAGAGCCTGGATGCCACTTCCACTGATGTTTTAGCACAGACCCCAGAGGGACCCTCAATGCTGAAAAGCATTTGTCACAAGGCCAAGCACAAGAGTATGAGCCCTAGGGACAGTAAGGTGGTCTTTTAAAGTTAAACTGACTTAAATCAATTGTTACTCAAGTGCAGTTGCTGTAACTTCCTTGTGGTATTTCCCAGAAGCCTGAATGCCCTTGTTGTCTCAGTACAGACAGTGGAGTATCTTAAATAAAATATACTCCTATTGACATTTCTTTTAATGCAATGTCAGAAGTTTCCAGAAAGATGCTTGAACTGTAGAAATTTAAGTCAATATTACTTAAATTTAAAATTAATTCTCTGTTTTGAATGTGAGCAATCAATTGCCCTGATCTTGGAATAAAAGTTCCAAAGACAGCTTCCCACAACGTGATGTGGAAAGATAGAGATGTGCTCCACACACTGGAGATGGAGGGAGCACTGTAGGTAGAACCAGCCTGTTCCCCTGGAAATCAAACCACCTGAAACTTGGCTGTGCTATCAGAACCCTGTAGCCACTGCCAAGGTCCCCTCTGCATATATAAATTCACACCAACTCTGTGTTGTGACGAAGTGCCAAGCACTGATGGGAGCCTTCTGTCTCTAGTAAGAATTTTGGACACATAATAACAACAAAGGATTAATATAGCTTTGCTTGAAAGCAGAATTTAAATGAGGTTATTTAGGAAAAAGTAATCTTATTTCTTTGAAATATTATTTCATTATATGAAAATATAATGAATTAACATTTATCTGGAAAATGCTTTTTTTTTGTATTTCACGACTACTTTTTAGCATTTTCAGACTGAATAATATTTTCTAGAATATGTTTATTCTGGAATGAACTTTTGCTGGTCTGGGTGATAGAATCAATCAAGAAACTGACTGTGTATGTTTAACAACAAGAACAAGGAAAACAACAACAGTAATAACAGCAGTAATAATAATAGTAATAAACCCAACTTAATTCCGAATAAACTGAAAATGTGGAAAAAATCAGTCTTACATTTTGTCTTTTTTTTTTTTCATGACACATACATGAGTTTCTGATGCATCATTTGATCCTGTCTGACAAACTACTTCAATATACTGAGATTTACAGGGATCTGTTTAGTTTATCCTTGCTTTGAGAGTCAGTTTGATTACAGCATAGAAGCACTATCAGAGAAAAAAAACACTGTAAATTAAGAGCTGTTTAATCTAACAGAGATAAGAATAACACAGAAGAAAAATTAAGACTTAAAGCTTTATTAGCAATGAATTCTATTTTAACAACACATGCAGATGAGATCAGAAGAGATTACCCAATGAAAATGGTGTCTTCTCCATTAGCTTTTGTCTTCAAACAGGCACTTCAGTGTCAAGGTGACAGTGACCTCTTCTGCAATAGTCTTGTCTCTGGACCACTCAGTGAGACAGAGGGAGACCTGAGGGAAGCTGCCCTGGGGGAAAAGACCAGAACATTAAATTTTCCTCTTCTCCTAGCACAATTCTCTAATCCCCATTGAGCAATTATCCTTTTCCATTTGCTCTAAAAGGAAAACAAGTGATAATGTAGATAAATGACAAATGATTATTCAGAGATGTAGAGTCGACAAGAACTTCCCTAAATTAAGCAGACTGGATCCCACTGTGATATAAACACTCTTCTTCGTGACCAAGGCTTCAGTATTTCTCCCTTCAATTCAGCTTTGCTCAGTCTTCCAAAGGGGCTGCACATAACAGTAGCTCTGGCCTGGCAGCCTGGTACATTTAAAATAAACTTTGTTATTGGTGGGTTGTAGTAACTGTCACAGAATTTTAAAAAGTTACATTTTCCTACAGCCCACTAGAGAGGTGTTAAGTAATTAAAATAATGCGTGGTGTATTTGTTTATTTATTTATAAAGGACATATTAACTGCAGTTTAATGGACCAGGAAACTTTGCTGTTTCAAAATAAAAGTGTGTAACTGTTGAATATGCTTTCTAAAGCTGTTGCACCGGCATCTGCTCTCACACTGTTAATACTTTAGTATTTTGAAAAGCGAGTTAAATTAACTCGCCAGTGTTAATGCACACTGCACACATAGATGGCCACCCCTATTCTCTTATTTTGGATGAAGCATGACTGTATAAACATAGACATTTCAGAGAAATGTATTTACTGGTTTATCTTCAGCACAAAGCACAAATAATAAGCAGCTAATATTTTGATTTTTCACATGAACCACTGCAGTACAGTCCCACTCATTCCAAGATTGGTGCAGAGAGGAGGAAGCCAGCTCTTGCAGTATGTACCTCCCTTACTGTGTGCAGTTCATGGTGCTCCCCAGAAGCCTGCACATTCTTGCTTTTCTTAGAATGGATGTTGAGTTTTCTTTTTAAAAAAGTGCACTCCTACTGAGATCCCTTTTAATGCAGTGGTGGAAGTTTCCAAAAAGACATTTAAGCTGTAGCAATCCGTGGGAGCAGCAATGCTTAAGGACTAAACCTTTCTACCATGCCACTAACAAAGTGCTTCACTTTCTACACAGCTTGTGCTATTACCAAGGGCCATTTTGTACAACAGGAATCATTGAAAATAAACAGAGTCATTCTTATTCCTGAAGCCTGTCTTGTTGGCCTCATTCCTAATGACTTTGGACATAATGCAGTAAACTTTCATCACTTCCAGTGGAAGTGCTGGAATTGTGCTCTCCAGCATTCCCATCACCTCTGCGCATCAGGTGAATTGGATTTTCCTGTAGGCTTTATTTACCCACATTTTGTTGTCCCTGAACCTGATTCAGCACAAGGTTGGCTTTGGGAGCATGTGTGCTCCACATGAAAGGCTGAAAGCAGGACAACAAGGCAGGGTTTGAGTTTGAGGGACGCTGATGAGTTAGTTTGGAGTACAGATTGATGAGGAGAGGGAGGCTGTGTTAATGAGAAGGCTACCTAGTACTTCTGAGGTGCACAGGGGGATGGAAAATGTAGGAGTGGAGGCATTTTACTGTTGTACTGATGCTCTGCTAGAGAGAACATAAACTTGGAGCACAGGATGAAGTAACTGGTACTTGTTTTGCTTTTGTTTTTTTACTTCATTTGACTTGTCTACACATGTCTAAGCCTCAAATTCCAAACCACGACTTAATCCCTTCTCTTCTGGAGCCCTTGGAGGTAGAAAACAAAGTTGTGGTAAATCGTATCATTAGACTTTAATAGCCAATATACAGTAAGTAACATTTTTTCCTCCCAAGGGAGTTATTTAATGTTTAATGAAAATACCAATTTGCATAATTCACTTGCAGTATAAAGGTCACCAACAGTCTGTCACTAGGATAACAGGGTAATTGCTTAAGATAACTATCTTCTATCCACAAAAGAATGTTAATTTGTTGAAAAGGACTATTTAAAATTATTGTATTTTAATTATTATATCATCTTTGGTCTATTTTTAAGAATGTCAGAACTTCTGCAGCAGAGCTCTCAAAGCTGTGTATCACTTTCTCAAAGTGGGTGTTGAGACCAGGCAGACCAGGCTTCTTTCTTAGCTGGCAGGTAAACGGCAAAAATAGCCATAAATGTGAGAAGTCTGAGGGAACCTGAGTGATGGACCAGTGCAGAAGAAGGTGTCTGGGTCAAAGACACAGCAGTCCCACACCATGTTCCCTCTGAAAGCGGGGAACCGTCTCACTCTGTGCCAGGATCAGGAAGACCCTGCTCCATGCAGGGTCATCGTTTACTCTGTCATACTCCATCACCAAAACCTCTTGGGTCACACATAAAATGTTATCCAAATAAGGGCTTTTGTTTTAAAGTTGTGGTCTAAGAGAAAATAGAGAGTGGTTCTTAGTAAAGCAGAACTAGGCCAAGCACTGGAAACTGGCCGAGCCTTTGCATGACCAAGCCCAGCCGAGTACTGGACACCATGGCACTCACGTAGGAGGAAGCAGGTCATGGAAATGTCTTCTGGGAGAGCGTGTGGAGCCCAGCACTGACCCTGACAGCTGCACATTATAGGCTGCTTTGGGCCAGGGGCCACCACCACGCCCAGGATGTTTGCTAGAAATATCCAAAACTGGCATCCAGCTGCCAGCTGTGCTGGAGCACCCTGCATTCCCAGAGGAATATGTGTCAGAACAGCCTGCAACAGGGACTTCCTAAATTGTGAGTTTGTGCAATTAGCCACAGTCATACAGGAGTATTCCTGGCGCTGGAGCAAATGGTGTCACTTTGTACCTCAGAGTCCATCGTCCTGCTCCTTGGGGGAGATTCCTACCAGGGCCATCAGCAGGGCTTGTAGAGATGACTCAATCTAATAGAGTCCTTTTCCCATTCACTGTAAAGCCAGGAGGATTTCTCTCTTATCCTATTGGTGCACCATAAGGGTGTCTTTAATACAGGGAAGTGACCCTGAGTGAGTGACACAGTTTGCAGAGGGACAAACTTACTTTTGCAACTCAGCACAATAGACCAAAACCACACTGTGTTTCATTTAATGATTACTCCTGCACAAAGCTTTCATATAATAAGCACTAACATATTTTAAACCTGAGCAAGCTAAACATTTAATTTACTGTTCACTTGACACCACTTTAGTTCATTAAAACCTCTGCAGCACTGGAGAAGGTGAAGAGGGCAATATGATTAAGATAGAATGATTAGGGCAGGGCAGGGGTTTCTCTCAGCTGAGAGTTGAGGGAATCTTGTTCTTTCCTTCAAAGACAGCAGTGCTGGTTCTCCTTGGCCAGGCCAGGGTGGAGCTTCAGGCACCAGGTTTCCCTGCCTCTTGGACACCCCGCAAGGTGATGCTTTGGGGATAAGCCTTGCACTGCACAGAATGACCCCAGCTGTTTACCTCTATGTCCCCAGAGCAGTATTTTTTAGGAATATGATATTGATAACTCCTCAGCTTGCCTCTGCTGTGATTTAGAAGGCATCTAATTGCATTTATACAAATAATTACATACATGTGTATATATTTTAGTGTTAGTTGGCACTGTGAAATACAGCAGATGTACCAGCTTTATTAATAAAATCCTGGCAGCTATGAAAAGATGGGGGATGCCAGCCTGTGCCACAGCAGCAGCAGTGAGGGCCTGCAGGTGTTAGGGCTGATGTCCTGGTCTGGCCTCAGTCTGACCCCATCCCCAGGGAGGTGTCCAGTGCCCAGGGCTGGGGCTGTCCCCACTGCCCTCCCAGTCCTGCTTCCTCCCAGGGATCTGAGGCACCACACACAGCCAAGGGCTGAATGTGCAATTTCTGAAAAATCTGTCTTCTGTTTGCATTTACTCACAGAACTTCTATTTCCACCTCCACACAAATCAAGACTCAGGAAAACAGTTGAAGATTCAATGCTGGATTTAGGCAGATTTCTGGTCAGAGACTTCTCTGCTCTGCAAACCCTCCAGCACCTGAGGTGACCATTCCAGGTGTAGTTTCCACCTGCTCCCCAGTGACTGGAAGCCATCTCATTTGAGATCTGTGGCCAGTCACTTCAGTTTTGAATTTAGGTTCTGTGTGATTTCCCAATGCAGAACTCTCATGAAAGAGAATTGGAGCACAATAAAAATAGGCTTTAGGGGACCAGCCTGTCTAGTCAGTCAAGAGGGTCCTTATAGGATTATTTTGTTGATACACAAAGGCACATAAACAGGCACTAGTGGCTTTTTGCTATCCTTCCTAAGAGTGGCCAATAGCAGACATCCAGAAGAGAGCTTTCCAATAACAGACATATGGAAGAGCTTCCCAACAGCAGCATTTCCACACAGTATCTCAGCTTTAAGCTGTCTGAAGTTTAGGCCTCCTTAAACCACAAATGGCATATTTGTCTTAAAAAAAATTAATGTAACACAGCATCTAAAAATAATCCCATGGAGTCATACATTCTCTTGTTCCTCAGCATTTGAATCACTGCAGCTGACTCCACAGTGTCATAAAACACATTTTGAGAAAGAAAAATATCCAAAAATTTCCTAGAGTGAAATACTTAAAAATAAGCACACTCTCTCACTCTGTAAAGAACATACCTAAGTCATGTTGTTTCAGAAAGCACTGAAGGCTCTGGATGAGGAAGTTATGACCAATCCTTGGTGCCCAGAGGCCACACATGGCCAGAGCTGTGGGCACTCCACCAACCTGCATGCAACTCAGCCTGCATCAAGTTCTCACAGTTGTTTTCCCACATGAGCTCAAAACCTGAAAACAATTAAACTGCTAAAAACCTGATTATTCTCCAAAGCTGAGCTGTGTGGTGGAAGTCCCACGTGTGCTAACAGAGGAGCAGTGCATCAGCACAGGGCTCAGAGCAAACACCAGAAGTGCTGCTGGGGAACCAGAGCCATCCCTGCTGTAACGATGCTCCTGCAGCCAAGAAAACTCACTCTGGCTGGCAACGAGCAGGAGGCAGGGAAATTGTCTTCACTACTGCTATGCATTTTCTCCCTCTTCAACCAACAGTTAAAGGAGGCCCAGAGCACTGAATCTGCAAATAGGCAAACCCCTGTTGTTCATATTCTGCTGCTCAGGTGGTTTCTGGTAGCCCCTAAAATGACAAGACTCACTCCAAAATGCTCAAGTTATTAAAAATAACAGTATCCTGTTCTTACATACCACAATTTTGTATTAATTTTATTTGGGAGTGTATGAAGGAAAAGTGGTTAAGCCAAGCCCTGGATTTAGGCACGCGATTTTCCTTTGACTACAAAAAGGAAAAGGTTGAGACACCTTCATTTAGGTGGCTTTGATTCATCCCCCAGCGCTAGCTCTGAACTGGCTGTGCATGGCCATCACCGTGTGACAAATCCTCCCGAACGCCCAGAGCACAGTCTGCACCCAAGGACTGAGGCACCCCGGTTTGGGAAGCTGGGAAGCGTTGCCCTCAGAGAATGCAGGTTCTAAAACAAAACCCTCAGCGACTGCTAAAACAAAACCTGTCTGCAAGGTGCTCACGGGGAAAAGGAGGCATAAGTCAGATAGCATCTCCCCCTGCTCCACCCCCCTCACACTAGTTATGTGACCTGGAAGTTCAGGCTTTAATTAGCCTGGCAATAAGTTACACTGGCTCCTCCTGGTGGCTGATCCCGCCAAGCTCAGCACGCCCGGCTGTGGGCACCGGGATGAGCACTCATCCTCCCTCGGACGGGGGCCGCGCGGTTCGTGTGCCCCGCAGCGGAGCCCGGAGCCTGCGAGCGAGCCCTGCCAGCCTCCTGCCGTGCCCGACACAAGCACCCGTGGCCACCACGCTGCCCATGCCGTGGTTAGGGTTTTGCTGCTCGTGGGCTGGTGGTAACAGTGTCCTTCAACAGCGCAGGAGGATGGATGGTGGGCGGCGGGGCTGCCGTGGTACCGCTTGCTAAGGAGCCATTCCTGGTGCGTGCTGCTGGGACTCAGCCCTGCACACTCAGCTCCAGAGGGAACACCGGGATAACACAGCTGAAAAGTTCGCTGATGCAGGGGGTAACACATACAGTGCAATAATAAAGGAAAACAGCTGGATTAGGAATTGAGGCAGTTTGTGTTCCCTAAGCCTACCCAGCACTCATTTTTCGGATGGCACAAGTCCCCTCTGCAGCGCAGAGGAGCCAGCGTGCCCCACCCGGGGAGGCGCGCCTCAGGACGGGAGTGTGGGCAAGTCAGAGGACACTGTGCACTTTCATGCTAAAATTTGAATAAATATTCTGCATGGAAACAAGCCCAGTGACTGAGCATGCTGGCAGGCTAGCCCGGAGACCTGGCTGTGTTTGAAGGACTGTGGTTATAATTACTGTCACCATTACTTGCATCAAGAATTACAACCACATGAATTTGGAGCCTCATCACTTTTAGGCAGTGCTTTAAAGCTGCCTCTCTCTTATGCATGCCCAGTGGTTTTCTTGACCTATTTTTGGACAGTGAGAAATTATTTATTTTTATATACAGACTTCCCACTTAACCATGATAATACAGTAAACAGGAGGCTGGGAGGAACAGGAGAAACATACCTGGCTCTACACTCTCACCCTGACTATACAACTCAACAGGGAGCAGCCCTAGATGTAATGCTGACTAGTGTTACAGAAATCCATCATACTGAAAATGCTGGTGCCACAAAATACAGAAAGGGGATGAGGATTACCTCAGGCTATGTATTGTCAGATATTCTGTATGAAAGAAATTCACTCAAGCCAGAACATTTTACAGATGTGTGACATACGAGACGTCTACCACTTCCCTCTTCATCCCTCTCTTTCCTGACAGCTGAAATGTTCAGTAATTGAACAGTATCAAAGGCATATCTGGTTCTTAGGTAGAAATAATATAAAAGCCCAGTGGTGCATTTGTATTTGTGCCAGGAATAGGATAAGTTATTTGGTTTGTAGTTAAACAAGAGGATCTGTGCTCCCCGTTTCATCCGTGTGTTCATCTGTAGCTCCAGAGTAAGTGTTATAGAAGCAGACCTTATATGGAGCTCACCAAACAACAACCACAACCAAAAAAACCCAGGAATGAGAAAAAGGTCCAGGTGAAGCAAAAAACAATACAGAAAAATGTATAGATGTGGTCACACATCTTCTCCTGTATTTTTCTCAGTTTGGCGATCAGGTGAGGGATGAAACATCTACCCCACAATGTATAAAAGAAAGAAGGTTTGAAATAATGTGGATACATATTTTAATGGGGTAAATGTAATTTAAACATGCAAATATGAACAGCCAGTGGGCTGCCCTCGGGAGTTGGGTGCATTTGTAAAACACAGCATCTCCTGGGTGGTACAGGACTGAACACCTCTTCAGGTGCAGTATCTCTGTGAGGAACATGAGCATGGGCAGCCTGGGTCGGACGGAAGCTCTGTTCAGCCTTGCACTCTGCCTCTTTTACTGTTTCACAGCAGATCTCCAGAAGAGCTTGTGAGAACAAGATAATGTGTAGCTTTGCCTTCCTGAATTGAATACACTGCAGCCCAGCCTCCAGCAATGTGCAGCTCAGGGACTTCCTGAGCCAGGGCTGGTGTCTTTACGTTCAGCAGTCGCTCATGGACACCTGGCTGAGTCTGTTCTCCCAGAGCATGAATCCACACTGTTCACGGGCATGCAGCTGTGCCAGCTCACTAAGCAATGCCCCACTGGTGCTGCTGTCCTAGATAAGTGGCATGTGCTATATTTCCACTTTATCTAGGCTATAAAGTCAGTGTGAAATCTGTATAAAATGCAGCACAGAAAAAAATGAGAGGATTATTTCTATAGGTGTAAAGACTTTGAAGGTGACTACTATATTTCTTTAAGACTGACTTGGTGTTTGCTCCTGCAGTGCCCATTTGAGGAGATCATACAGTATCTTGGGAACAGCTCTGCGCTGTAAAAGATCTCTTTTTCTCCAAAACGTATCTGTGTGTAGTTCCCTTCTTCTCCATATTTAAAGCAAATGGTCCTTTTTCATATAATTGTTATGTGGAGTCAGAGGTAAATATTGATAGATGGTGACAGAGTTTAATTTATTTCTTTGCTGAAGATTGATTTTTCTTGGGTTTCGACAGCACTGGCTGCCTTCCCAGAAGCGTTTCTGAATTTATCACTGCTGGGTGCCAAACTAAAAAACAGCTTTTAAATATAAAAACCCCTCAAACTAGGGGGACATTTCAGCTTGGTGAAGTTCTGGCCATAACCCCGAGTGCCACAGGGTAAGAACAGCTGAGAGGAATCGAGGCAGTGATTTATTTAACAGTGTCAGTGGAGGGAGATCAGCCTTAGAGAGGGGTGCCCCTGTCTGCCACGGGGTAATTACTTCTCACTCCTAACTTTTGGTTCATGCTGAAGATCATTTCCTTCTCTGTCACAGTTGTGTCTAGGCACTGAGTGAAAGAAACTAGAGTGTAAACTGAGACAGACTTGCCCATCTGCAGTACTTTGCAGTATTCCAGCACTCAGAGCCACTGTGGGAATCCAGATGCTCAAATCATTGATGGGCGGAAGTTTCATTTCACAGTGCTTGGCAGAGGAAAGCTCCCGGCCTCCGTTTTTCAGTCTTCCTGCTGACCAGCCTCATGAGCTTTAATAGCTCCCTTCTGATGGCAGTGCCTGCAGAGGGCAGAGTGAAGCCCACTGCTGAGGCATGTGAGAGGTGACATTCCTTGGAGGCACACAGGGATGCAGCTGCTGATGTGCCTTGTGTAATTATCAACATCACTGGAGCTGTACATGCTTGTACCACAGCTGAGCTCAGCCATGGTACTCCTCTGGTGACGTTCAGCTGCACTGTCTACTCTTAGTATCATCCCACAAGACAAATCAGGAGCCAAGAAAAAGTTGAATTTTGGACTAAACTCGAAAGATTAAATACTTTTATCGACTTCATCAGACTGGACTCAGAGTGAAGATATATAGGTTTTGTGCCAGGGTCTGTGGTGTCTGGCTCAGGCTGCTGACAGCCGTCCATGTAAGCACCATTCAGCTGGTGAGCTTACCATGGCTTCTCTCTGTGTAAAACCCCTTGTAGCAGCTACTCCTTGTTGGACTCACCTGGCTGGGCAAGCTCTCAGCACATCCTTCATGAAGGGGTCGCAGCGTGGGGATGTGGAACAAACAGAAGTAGAGACAAGAGATTGTAGAGCAATGTCAGGAGAAACACCCTCTTCCACCACAAGAAGATCAAGGCAGTTAACAAAAAGTCTGAGCACCCGGCAAGATCAAACCAAGCTCCACTGCTCAGTCTGCTCAGAGATCCTCCCCTCCCTGCAGCAATGCGGCAGAGCCTCTCACTCCCTCTAACGTTAAAACAATGCTTGATTTAAAAGAAGAGGAACTCCAGCTGTTCTGATCTCTGGTTTCCACCACCTCAGGGAAAATGGAATGCCCCTCTCACTTCCCAGGTGGGAAAGTGAAAGCCCACAAACTAAGCTCTCCTTTCCCTTTGCAGTGAGCTCTTGTCCTGGTGAACCCAGTTTCCCCTGAGATAGGAGAGGTCTTAGTGCTGGCAGGGGAACCTGGTGTCTCCTCTCAGTGAGAAGCACCTCCCAGCTGATTCATTCTGGGTTGAAGAGAAGAAACTGTCTTTTTACCAAGGATCTCACCTCTCTGAAGACTCTTTATAATTAATTCTGCTCCTCTCTGAGCTTGGCAGCAGTGGCTGGTGCTGTGAAGCACAGCAGCCTTTGCTGATAAGCCCTGCACCCTGCACGTCTTCCTTTCTTTGAATGTTTTCTATCAGGAAAGCACCAATTTGTATTTTCTACAGAAATTGTTTTTGGCTGCCGGGCTGGATGGGCTTTTCTCTGACAGAAGTAGAGGTGTACTGAAATGTTTCTGCTCTTCTTCTGTGGCATCAATCAAAGGAAGCAGCATGTAATGTAGAAAAAGGACAAAGGGGGACGTAGCCACTGCTTCCTGCCTTCCTGCCAAGCAAAGATGCCATGGAAGGAGCCTCCCTTTCCCTTTGCCCTTCCCAGCAGATGGTTCTTCTGAGTGAGCACAGGAGTGCCACTATGACACTTTTTTTCTTCTCCCAGTGTCAGGTTCTGCTGTCCAATTTTGAATTTTGACAGCACTCTATTTAAAAGGAAGCACATTCCTCCTTTAACCTCTGCCCTGGTGATGGGAGCTGCAGACCCTACCAGTCCCTTCGAGGGGAATACAAGACACTCATACTGAGAGGACTGGGACGTGTTTCTGGTTTGAACTAATGGTGTGCTGGGTGGATTTCATCACATACGGAGGGGAAAGAAGTCTGTAATCCCACATCTTCAATTGTACATGGGCTTAGGTCCTACTGTAGTGCTCTTGGCAGCATGATAATACCATATTGAAGAAGGTCTGAGGAGCTCAGGTTGAGTATAGAGAGGTTTCTCTTCTCATCTAGCTAAATTCCAAAGCACAGGGTAAGATTTCAGCTGTTTAGGTAAGAAATATATTTTCTGCATAAAAAGCCCCAATGGCTTGCCTATGCACTAGAGCACACCTTTGGGCAGGTTTAAAACTGTACAACATGTCCTAATGCTTCAGAAATTATAGAAAGTATATTATGTACAAGAAAATAGGAATAAAGAGATGGTAATGCACCGTAATACTAAAAGTATATTTCAAAAAATTGATCCCGGGCAAAATGTCTAATATATTAAAACTTAACCCCAGGGATTAGCATTGAGAGGGATAATAATTCCCTAGCTATATCAGAGCAGAACAAGTTCACAAGCAAAAATTCATTAAGGAAACTCTTTCTTGGTAAACTACAGTGAAAATGACTGGAGGGATTCACACCTGTGCCCTTGAGATGGGTCAGTTCTCTGTAAATTTTATACAGAATGTAGTGTGTGCAGACACCTTCCCCAGAAATAGCAAAGACAAATCACAGTAGAACCAGGATTTCACTTTAACTCATACTGCTTTATGAGTTCCTCTTGATATATGTTTTACCTAAATCTTAAGAACTTAGCATGCTGGTTTTGTCAGGGCCATGGGGTAGGGAAGCTCAAGGCAATGTCCTACTAAAGCCTATTCCTAGCGTGCAAAAAGCAAAGCAAAGGGTGCTGGTTAACCCCTAGTGTCTGTCAGATTGCTGTGAGGACATTGGTATGATATTTCTGAAGATTCACCTAGTTATCAGCATAGGTTGTTTTGTCACTATTTCATTTCTGTTGAAGACAGTGTTCTGGAAGAGGCTGTATGTGTTCAGAGAATTCCACTCAAGGTGTCCTGTTCCATATAGCTGATCTCATCCTATCTGCACACACCTATAGCCCAGGAACTTCTCCTTGGAGCAGAGCATAATTTCTATTCACTTACAGATTCCTTTAGACTAATCAAGTGCCATAAAAAGCACTTTAGCTTAACTGAAAGTCATACTCATCCAATGTCCATCTCACTTAGAGGTAATTGAGCAGGGGATGTATTCAACACGTACAGAATTTAAAATAAAAAGCCACTAGAATCCAATGTTGTTGACTGGAAGATATTGTACTCATCCTCCAGCTGTTTTTAGTTACACATACGTGTTATGAAATATCCATTTATTTAGGCATTGCACGTCACTTGACAGGGAAGATGAATGAAATCATCAGAATTCCTTTTATTTTTTCCTGGATGAGGGATGTGGTATTCCTGACATTAATATGCACCCACTGTGCAAGATCCCTTCATAGGGATATGTTGATCTGCACTTGAAAATGGACAAAAATCAGCACTGCCATAATTGTTCCTGGAGGAATTCATTTTAATTGGGGTTTTGTTGTGAGAATAGCGAAAGGTGACACTGAAATTTGAGTATTTGTTTTAACTTCTAGCCATATCCAGAATTTAAATTGAGATCTCCCATATGGGAAAAAAAAAAAGAAAATCTCTAGAATATTGTATTGCCCACTCCATTATGTGATAGTTAATAATTAAAACCATGCTGCAATTCCTTTTATGAATTCATAATGTGGAGATGAAGGATTACTGCAAGTTGTAATTTGACATACAATAATATTGACTGTATTTCAGTTATTTGCTAGCAAAGCTTAATTTCCTTTTTCAATTTTGATGATACAAAGAATGAATTAACATCAGATGTTTCCTCTGCACTTGTACAATTCTGAAGTGCCTGCCTTTAAAAGAAAATAAAATTGCACACTCTTCACTAGAGCACCTCTCCAAAGCCCATCTTGTGTGTTACACAACAGACCTCATCATCCCTCGGGGCCAGGAGCATGACTGGCTGCCTTGGGGGCTGCTGCTGCCGATGTGATGCACTGCATCCCTTCAGACCTTGGGAACGCACTCTGACCCATCACGAACTCGAGGGGGCTGTATGGCCTGCAATTTCCTTAGCTAGCCTTACTTTGTTTATGTCCCCAGACACAGCAGAGGGACCTAACCCTGGGTACAGCCAGGAGCTCTTCTCTCAGCTGTGTTTACCTGCTTCTGCAGCAGTCCAGGGCCTGGTCAAGCTGAGCTCGGGAGCAGCTGGCACAGAAACCCCTCCTGCCCAGCAGCTTCCCTGCAGGGTAGGGAAGAGTGCAGACAAATAAATGGACTCTGGGGTTAGCGAGAGAGCATCGTTTTCCCAAGAGCATTTTCTGTGCTGGCTGTCACAAATAAGCCACTCCCTGGCTTGATGGGGTAAAGGAAGAAGCACTGAAGCACCTGGAATGACACAGTTGGACGCTGGTAACTCTGAGGAGATGGGTACAGTGCTCCCTTGTGTTCCAGCGCCTTGGACAGCACAGCCCATCAGCAGTGCCTTCCTTGCACAGTAGTTCCACTTACACAGAGGAGGGCATGTCACAGGTAACCACATCCAAAGCCATTAGGGTTTTGTGGGTTAGAATCAGTGTTCTGGTTTCCACCTGTGCACTTACACAGAGGCAGGGCTGACAGGAGGAATCCCTTGGCTGTGCCCAGATTGACAGGCACTCTGCAGTACCCAGACCATGTGCTGGCCCATGTAAAGACCTGGCTGTGGCTGTGGCACTGAGCTCCCGATGCCTGTGAGTCACACACGTTGGGCACATCTGGGCTGCTACACTGAACAGTGCCAGGGAACCTACCCAGGGACTGCACCTACATAATTTCTGATGGATGGCCCCAAGCACGGCTTTAGACATGCAAGGAAGTCCTCTCCCACCCCAGTGCTTCTGCCCCATGAGGTGGACATGTGCTCTTTGCCAATCTTCCAAGTCTGCTGCCAAGGATGGTGGGGAGGAGGGGGATAGGACCTGCCTGGTCCTCTTTCTCCTCCCCCCCACTCTCTCTCCAGCTGCCATAGTGAGTGAAGAGTCTGAAATGGCAGATGTCAGTCATTAGTAAAGGGCTGCCATGGAGCCCTGACTGCAAAAGGTTGCAGACCATGTGAGGTACCAACAAGGTCTCCCAAGTACTACGTGCAGTTTGTCACAAAAGCTGGCATTTCTGGCTGCAGCCAAGGACTGGTTTCTGAACCTTCCATGTCTGCATACAGCTTCCAACACCTTTCATGCAAAACAGCACTGCTCAGCTGTAAAAAGCTGTCTGTACTTTATATGTCTGCTATTTCTTCATATTGCTGCTGGCAAATCTTCTTGCCAAAGAATCGGTGGGTACAAGCATGGTCCTTGCAGATGCTGACCACAGGCACAGCTGCTTCCCAGCCAGCCAGATGTGGCTTTTTGCAGTGTAGCTCTGAATGTGAAGCATGCAGACAATGGCATAGTGTACATGGGACTCACCTACAGACTACATGGAAGAACTCCTCAGTATCAGTCACGTGCACACCAGTTGTCTTCACTTCCAACAAAATGCCAGTGACTGGATGTCTCAGGATCAGTTCTCTGCATCACATGCACAGGATCCTTCATGATCCTTAGCATTAGTACAGTGAAAACAGGAGTAACTGAACACCAATTACTGTTCTGTCTGCACACTGTTGTCTGTGGGAGCTCGTGCTCTGGGTCAGACCACAGGCCAACAGCAGCACTGCATCACCTACAGCTCCATCCACAATCCCCTTGTCTCTGGAGCCCTCTGTTGTATCTCCTTTTGGGCTGTCTGGATATGTGCTATTATTTGAGGATTATTGGAGCACTTACTATGTTGCAAAGATTAATTAACTAGTTTTTTTTAAAAGTTGGGAAAACGAAAAGTGCTGTGTAAGTGTTCCTAAGTATTATCAAGTATTATAGAACAATAGTTCACAACCTTGGGTCTTTTCCAGGTATTTCTTTGCAGCTTTAACTTCCTATCTTGGTACTACACAAGTTTCAACTACCAGTACTAGTTCAGTGGACCATGGGTCAAATTATAATTCTCAAAACATGTGAGAAATAAATTCTAAAGGCTAGGACTGTTTTGCCATTATAAAACTATGTACATTTTAATATGTAATTTATTATATAACACGTAAGACATATATATTATCACATATGTATATATTATAAACAGGTATACGTGTGTGTATGTATGTATGTATGCAGAGGACAACATGATAAATTATTATATGATACATAATTATTCACAGATGATGCTGTGATAATATACCCCCCAGAAATAACAGGCAGGTCCCTTTAAGTTCACAACTTCTGTGTTTCTGACTCTGCCTTAGTAGCAATGATTCATAGCAAATATGAGAATATATAGTAAATTATATACATTAAATCAGTCACCATCAGAGTTTGCTATCAAAGGCTCTCCTGGATTTAACTCACTATTATTTCAAGAACCTGTGGAAGCATACAGGTACTGCTGAAAGGCTCTCTATCAGCACAGTGACAAGGTGACCTGATAAAAATCCAGTTAGGTAAGGAAGGGGTTTCAATTTCCTCTGTCACAGTGTGATACAAATGGCATATTTCACAGTACAGTGTGTTTGTGTGCCATATGCAAACACAGGAGAAGCGACAGCAAAGGGAAGCCCAAAATGCTCAGTACCAAATCACATTTATATCTCTGGGAGTTTTGCTGATTTAATGGTTAAGAAAAATTACTGCAAGGACATCCTCATTGAACAAGAACCAATGAAAGGTTTTAAAAAAAAAAGAAAAATAAATTAATTCTGAAAATAGTGAATGGTTCTACAGCCCATGTAATTAGCAGGTATTTTTAGTTTTTCTTCAGAAAGAATGCCAGGCAGCATCCATGTGATTGACAAGGACAATGCTGGTGTGACTGACGTATGGATCTGTATAGGCAGGACTGAAAGATGCAAAAAGAAAGGGTTTGTGATAGGTGGAGAGACTGGCAGCTGAAGGGCTTTGGGAGAGGGAGGTCAGTGACTAGAAAGTAATGAAAGTACAAATTTTAAATAGTGGAACATAGACTCGTTTGGTGGCCCCGTATTTAGAGAAGGGAAGCTCCCACCATCCAAGGGAGTCTGTTCTGACTCAAGAGAAATTTTTTGACCTTTCTCTCACCTCTATGGTTGCAAGAATAGGGAACTGCAGAAGTATTGTTGACTGCCTAAAAACCTGCCTGCAACCAGACTTACATGATCTAGATCAGGGCAGCTGAGTCTTCAGACATGACTGCTGGCCTGACATGGTAGAGTGACTCATGGAGAAAAACCAGTGATGCTGGCAGAGCGGTGATCCTTTGGTGGGATCTGCACCAGGGAATACAGCTGACTGTTCCAGGACTTGGATAACCAGCAATTGCAACCCAGAAACATGAGGTGACAGGCACAGGAGGTCCTGGGGCCACCCACAGAAGTAAGATCCATAAAGAATGAGTCATTAGGGCAAATTGTAGCAGTATCGGTAGCTCAAAATACAGTACTTGACAAACACATCATTACTGTGCCTTACACTGAAACGAACAGATCCAGCAGAATGCTCTGAAACTACCCAGAGAATTGCAGTGTTGCTTTTGGCAGGATGACAACACTGTGACTCCAAAGCCCCACCTGCTGAGCCCACACTGTACAGAGCTTTCCCAGCTGCCGCCTTCATCAAATATTGTTTTATCTACTTGCAGCTCTTTGGCTGTTTCAATGGATTTAGCAATATCAGGGTGATATTTTTAAAATGTCATTGCTAATACATTTTAACTACACGCTGACAAAGATTTAGTATTATTGCAAAACCTGAAACCTGTTCTCTTCAGTGTAGCAATGTGAGGATGAAGGCATTACTTTTGGAAAGGACATCAACTTCATTTCCAATTTTATGTCAAAAATACATCTGTAGATAGAGTTTATGCCATAGCTGATTGCAGGCACATTTAGATATCAAACAACTCATTTGCCAGACAAAACAAAATAGGCATCTAAGTACAATAAAATGTGCCTGCAATTATATGTGCCAGCAAAAAATGACACCTGCAGATGTTGTCAAGTGCAAACATCTAAGAACACTTGAAATAATTTCCAAGCATGTGAAGTTTGAGAAAAGTAGGACATTAATATCTCTTGCAAGTACAAAGCAAATCCGGCTTCTGCTCTTGGAGGAATATCCACTTAGTAATCTTGAATCCTTCCAATTTTTACATTTCTGGATCTTAAAGTCTTTTAAGCCTTAAACAAGGTAAATAAAATAATAATTAAATAAAATCTTAATATGGTCCTACTCTGTGTTACTTTCCAACACTACTGTTATTATTTGTTCTTTTTTATTCCCTTTTCTCTCACACATGCTAAATGCTTCCAGACTGATTCCTCCCTCACTATTCAGGGAAGACTCACAGAAGTGATTAGCCTTTTGTGAGTGCAGTTTAGCCCTTAGAGCCAACGAATCCCACACCTTGGGCCTCTCTGTCAAGAGCCTCTGATCACAAGGAGTCTCAGTGAGGTCTCTGCCAACACTCCTTTTTCCATGGAGCTACCACAAGTCATGAATGGGTCAGCAGCCTAGGATGTAAAGTAATTTAAAAATAGGGTGATAATTGAAAATTAGGTGAGCTAGTGGAACACAAAAATAACTCTCTTGCACCTGAGAGCTAGGCAAGAGCCCACCATTCCCCTCAGGTGTCTTGGGGAGCTGCCCAGGGCACACTGTGTTGCACTGTGCACTGTGAGCACTTTTTTCCAGTAAAGGAAGCCTGGATGTGGCTCATTTAAAAGATGTAACCCACTGGTGCCACTGTGTCAGGGCCAGAGCATTGACAAGGCTGACATGAGGCACTATTTTTGCAGAAGAATTACCTATTCCTTAAAGCATGACAAGACCCTGCCAGCTCTAAGACTGTGTCCATATTCAGAATGATTAGCAAAGCAACTCTTTCCTGACCGTAAGAATCACCAAACTTCAGATGGTTTCAGGGGTTTTTTTTTTAGTATCAGGAATGTACAGTGTAGCAACTGTCAGTATGATCTACTGAGGCTCTCCACTCTTTCAGTTTGGCTGTCAACTCCTCAGGGAAGGGAGGGTGAGACAGGATGCTTCAGAAGCTCTACGTGGGGCTCTTTAAGGCTTTTAGAGGACCCTCCCAGCCTGTGTTCTTGGCTGAATGCCCGCAGAGGACACAGGAGAAGGCAGCTCTCCACGAGCCCTTTCCTGCCCACATGGCTCTGACCTTACCCTAGCAGCACCATGTGCCCCTGCTTATCCTGATTCTGGGGGTGAGGGGCTCCTGCCACAAGGCCACCCCCGGTAGACTCCAGCAGGGGCTGCCAGACAGAGCAAATTCTCCACCTGCCATTGCTGTTCTCTGTAATGCTGCTGTGGCAAATCATGGAACAAAAGGACATACTCCCCCATCTCCATTGTGGTAAAGCTGTCTCCTTCCCCAACAACCATAAAGAGGAGCAGCTGGGAAAGACAGGCAAGTCTGTCTGTCTTTATTGTATTTCCTTACACAACTTGAGCGTTTTCCCAGGATTACACAGTAACTACAACTATTAACACTGCATTCCTGAGTGTGTCCCTAAGTGTGTCTCAGCCACGTTACTGAGATGCATTAGATGACATTACTCTTCTGGAGCAGTATTGTCACTCTCCAAAAAGCTCTTTGGTCCATCACTGTGCATGCCCTTCGTAATGATAATTTAGTAAGGGAGTCTGATACTCAATAATTTAATTTTGGAACGTCCCCTTTGTGTGTGATGTGCCTTTTGTGTGCTGATATGAAATGGCACCGTTTCAAAATAAAATCATGCTCTTGATGTTTCAGATACTGCAGACAAATGGAAGCATTATTACCTGTTTATAGCTTTATTTTCTGTATTTAATGTGATACTTCTGGGTTGGTAGTTCAGAGATCAATGTTCTCTGATGAAGCCTGGAGGAGTTGCTAGAGAAGAAGCAATAGTTTTTCATACCTGCCATCTACCAGTGTCCATTCTTGTGCCTCTTTTTCCAAGTTCCTCTCTGGCTGATTGGCACAGCACATGGTCTGAGTCTTGCTGGTGCTATTAGTTACCCTTGTACAACGTACAAGAATAATTTTGTGTTGTTCGATTTCAAATTGATACGAATTACAGTCTACTAGTTTTAAACATGAAATGGAGAATAAGCATTACATGCCAGAAATTTATCATTAATACGAATGAGAATGTCTGAGTGTAGAAAATCAGCTGGGTTTCTGGACCAAAAGAAACATAACTTGACATGGTCTTACTTCTCCTGACTTCTGAAATAAGAGGACACAATACCTAGAACAGTACCCAAATTTTGTCTTGGAACTCATTCTCTTGAAAACTGTCTGAGAAAGTAGTAATGTACAGGCAGTGCGAGAGCAGGGGTGCCAGGGCCTGCTCCTGGAGAATCTGAATGCTGAGGATCAGTTTCATGGGGGGTGCACAGGGCATGTCTGCACGTGAGTTTGGAGTCCCTGCAGTGGGCATGTGGGCCTCGGGGGCTCACACCTAAAAGTGCCACGGACTGGGGAGGGCTGGGGCTGCTGGTCCCAGCTGCTGGGCAGTCTGAGTGTCCCAGGCCACCTCCTGGAGGGATCTTTCCAGAAAATGAGGAAATGTGGGGACAAAAGCTCCTTCTACTCTATAAAATGATGTATTTGCAGGCAAAATGCAAGAGAAATAAAGTGTGAAGTCAAATCTCACTGCTCAAGAAGGCAGACAGAAGTGGTCATATCAAAATGTTTAGGAAGCTGCATGTCCCTTCAGAAGGGGGCAACTGCAGCCCCACCATGAGACTGGAAGCAGGAATGGCTCTAAAAGCATGTTTATGATAGAATAGTGCTCATACAGTCATTACTGAAGTTAATTGCTGGAAAGGATTAACTACTGTCTGGCTGATAAAATGAATTCTTACTTTTCAAATACCTTACAAATTTCCACTGCATTGGACAGCTGTTTGGAGCATCTCAGCAAAACCAGGAGCGCAGTGAAATAAAGGAAATGTAAAAGGAGTTATGCATTTAAATTTCTAGTACTGTAGAAAAATGTGCAATGACAGATTAATACATAGCTGAATTCTCTCAAGTGGAAAAAATATTATGTTTTGTGTGGAGAGAAGAAAAAAAAACCTTCCCTAGTGTGGAAGCCAAGGGAATTCCTAATTTTTAAACTAATTTGCCTCCCAAAGTGTATCAAGTAATTTGTAATTTATTTAAAACTGATGTGCATGCCAGCTTACTAATACTGTCAAGTGGAAAACAGGGATAGCTATGCAGACTGCAGTGTGTGCCTACATTCAGGTATCTTAGATCTCTGGATCTCATGCTTGCTGAAGATACACAAAAAGCCCCAGAGCACAGGGTACAATCAAGTTCATAAACTGCTCCAGAATTCACTCGTGCTTTGCTTTTATCTGAAAATATTTACAATTAAGCATGAGACAAGTCACTGAAAGTTACTATGAAAAAAATGAAATGGAAAAAAAAAAAAAGAGGGAAGTAAGAGTGTGTGTGTTTGGGGTTAGGAACCCAGCAGCCTGATGGAGGTGAGGCTGCTGCAGCCCCATGGCCTCAGGCCCATGTGGAAGGAAGACTGAGTGTGCACCTGCACCCGCAGTACAGATATTCCTGTGCATGTGTCCACTCACACAGACCCTTGACACTTGGGTCATTCTGGCCCCTGGAGCCCCTGCTCTCCCAGGTGCACTCACACACATAAATAGAGGGGTTTGTGTTTGAGGAAGGGACCTCAAAGATCATCTTGTTCCAACCCCCCTGCCATGGGCAGGGACACCTTCCACTATCCCAGGTTGCTCAAAGACCCGTCCAACCTGACCTCGAACACTGCGAGGGATGGGGCATCCATCAATTCTCTGGGCAACCTGTTCCAGTGCCTCCCCACCCTCACAGTGAGGAATTTCTCCCTAACACATAACCTAAATTTCCCCTTTTTTCAGTTTGCACCCGTTACTCCTTGTCCTATCACTTGCTGACACAGAGTCCCTCTCTGGCTTTGCTGTAGGCCCCCTTCAGACACTGGAAATTTGCTATGAGGTTTCCACACAACTTCCTCTGAACAGCCCCAACTTTCTCAGCCTGTCAAGTACGTGTGTCTGCATGTACATGTACACTGACACACAGTGTGCATGCACCACAGTCCCTCAAGCTCCTGCCACCCCAGAAACATGGCCACCGTGGGTCTCTGCCTCTTTTCCTGTGGCAGGCACTTGGCTTCATACTTGCAGGAACAGAACAGAGAGCCCCCTCAATCTGGAAAATGGTCAGGAATAGACTTTAGTAAGAAGGGCAGACTGGGGTGACAGGATGTGCAGGCTACGGTCAGACATCTGTACTGACCATGATGTGATACTGGCCTCTTTTATTCCCTTTTCTTTCCATTTCCCCACACTTTTTCCTCCCTTATTCACACTAATCCCTCGCTCTTCACAGCTTTGGTCCTTCCTCTAAAGATCCTGTATGTCTCCCAAGACATTCTTCAAGGCGTGACATTCTTCAATAAAGACATCGAGGTGCTGGAGCATGTCCAGAGAAGGGCAATGGAGTTGGGGAATGGTCTGGAGCACAAATTATATGAGGAACGGGTGAGGGAACTGGGGTTGTTCATCGTGGAGAACAGAAGGCTCAAGGGGGACCTTATCACTCTCTACAACCGCCTGAAAGGAGGGTGCAGCCAGGTGGGGCTTGGCCTCTTCTCCCAGGCAACCAGCGACAGGACAATAGGACATAGTCTCAATGTGCGCCAGGGGAAGTTTAGGTTGGACATTAGGATGAATTTCTTCAGAGAAAGGATGATCAGACATTGGAACAGGCTGACCAGGGAGGTGGTGGAGTCACTGTCCCCAGAAGTGTTTAAGGAAAGATTTAAGAATGTGGCAAAGTGGCATTTAGTTGACATGGTGGTGTTTGGACTCGATGACCTCAGAGGTCTTTTCCAACCTAACTGATTCTGTTATTCTGTGATTCTTGCACAATCCCAGGATGTTCTTCCAGGTATCCCCCAGGTAACCCAGAGGGCTGCTCCTGCAGACCCACCTGGTGGGTGCCCCTTCTGGACCACAGCGCTGATTGCCAGCTCGGACAGCCTGGGGAGGAGGCCAGTCGGGGGCCCCTTGGCCCCGATAAGGCTTTTGGGGTCCCTTTCCCCATCCTTATTCTCTGCTCCTTCGTGCTAATGGAAATCAGCCTTTACACATCGGTCAACAGGGAGACGGTGTATTTTGCCTTCTCGGCCCTACGGGCACAAGCCATGTCTGCCCTGAACCATCACATCGAGGAGCCCTTGCTCGAATCCTGCTCGCGGTCAAGTGTTTCTCTGGCAACACCCAGACTCAACCCCAAGAGGCTGCCTGCGTCCCCCCCTTCTCTCTCTCTCCTTCCCTCTTTCTCTCTCTCTCCTTCCCTCTCTCTCTCTCTCTCCTTCCCTCTTTCTCTCTCCCCCTCCTTCCCTCCCTCTTTCCCTCCTCCGCTCCGCTCTCTTCCCCTCCCTCCCGGGCCGGACGCGCGGAGCTCTCGCGAGAGCCCGGGTCCCGCTTCCTTTCCGGCGCGTGGCGCGGCGCTGGCGGTGGCCATGGCGCTCTACAACTTCAAGAAGATCACGGTGGTTCCGTCTGCCAAGGTACGGCCGCGCTGCCCCGGCCCCTGTCCGCCCCGGCCCTGTCCCTGCCCCGGCCCTCAGCGCCCTCCGGCACCGGGCCGTCCCTCCCGCCCGGCGGTTCCCGAGGACCGCGCTGCCCTCCTGCCCCTTCCGCGGTGCCGGCGTGGTGTCGGCCTTCGCCTCTTTCCCCTCCCGCGAGAGCCGTGGACTCGCCCTGGGCTGGCGCTGCTGGGCCCGGCGGCCCATACCATGTACAGTGTCGGGGGGGTCCTGTCAGAGACGATCCTGAGCAGGGATTCTGAGGCCGCGCTTCTCCCTGCGGGGCTGTCGGGATGGCCCCCACAAAAATCCCCCCAAACCTGAACCGAACCTCATCATATGAACCTTATCGCAGCGTCTTCGTTCAAAATAAAGTCCTTTGCCAGTCTGAGGAAGGGGTTTTAAATTAAGCCCGGTGAGGGGAACTCCCCGCAGGGCTCGGACCAGCTGGGGCGGCTGGGCCGGGGGCGGCCCGCGGTTCTTTGAAATGGAATATGCAAACTGCTTATTTCTGCTTGTCCTTAAACATACGTGTCGAACTGTGGATGCACTTCGCTCGTCAGCTGCTCCTCCACCAACATAAAATTGTTGCCTTTACAAAAACGTGACGTTTTGTGTAATTAATCATGTTTCCTTGATTGCAGGACTTCATAGATTTGACATTGTCAAAGACTCAGCGAAAGACCCCAACTGTCATTCATAAACATTATCAAATCCATCGGATTCGACATTTTTATATGCGAAAAGTCAAATATACCCAACAGAATTACCACGACAGACTCACTCAGATCTTAACAGATTTCCCGAAGTTAGATGTAAGTGTTTTCTCATTTGCCGATTTCACTGTAGACAGTTCAGCTGATTTCCAGTAGACTTTACTGTGAGTAGTTGTGGGCAAAGCCTGTACTGCAAAAGTAGTATTTTCCTGCTAAGAACAGAAGTCTAGCCCGTGGATGGTCATTAGAGGTTGGATTTTATGAGCTTTTAGCTGATCAAATATGTTTGTTAGTAGTTGCTGTTCAATGAAGAGAAAATGGGGGGGGTTTTAAAAGTATGTTGTGTCTGCCTATTTCTTCTTTGTGTGTGCATATGGACACTGCACTTAGGGTTAGTCTTCCGTAGAAAATACATCCAGAAAGCAAGAAATACCATAATATATCACATTGCTTTCCATCTTCAGGAGTTACTTTGACAACACAAATGTTGTTCTCAGCCCCATAAAGGGTTGCATTGGAAACACAGTATTAACTTCCAATGACTGCTACTGGATCCATGTGTCCAGTGGGACTTTTTTATGGGCAGTTTTCTGCTCATGCTGACATTGTCGACCTGTTAAATTGTTTTTCTTGATAATTTAATATCCAGTGAGTGTTGCTCCGTAATTCACAGAAATACCTTCTGGGTTTTTTTTTCAACATCACATGATGAAATTTCTTCAGATAAATACATATCTAGCTGATATACTCTTGTTTAAAAGATTTGCACCAGAGATGCCACTTCCTTGAAAATGTGAGGATTTATTTGGGCATTTAAAAAACCCTTTTTATCCAGTCTTGTATAGCATTTTGATGTAGCATTCAGGAGAAAAAAAAGGAATTAATAGTATTGCTGTGTTTCTGCTATAATATGAATTTCCTTTTAGAGACAATTTCTGTTGGCTTCTTGAAGTTTTTTACTTGAAAAAAAGACTTCAAAGTTTGAAGTATTTTAGAAAGCAAAAGATCAAATGGAAACTCTGTATGAGTAAGTCAAAGATGTGTCTCCAGAAGAAATTCAGAGCGATTAAGGTTCATAGATTTAATGACCAAGCAGATTATTTTTCTTACATCAGATAGTAGTGAAAACTGTTTGGCTTTTAGCATCATTGTATTGCTGTACTGGAGAAAAAAGTAGAACTTACATAATGTCCAAGAAATAGTCCTCTTGAAGAAAGAAAACATGAGACTAAATTTAATACTGTGCTTTTGTTTTAGGATATTCATCCTTTTTACGCGGATCTGATGAATGTTCTGTATGACAAAGATCACTACAAGCTGGCTTTGGGGCAGATCAATATTGCCAAGAATCTGATTGACAAGTAAGGGGCACTGATTTCTTTGCTTTTGTACGTGCATGGTGGATTGGTGGCTGAGTTCTGCTTTCCTGTGCCTGCAGTGTTGCCAAGGACTACGTGCGGCTCATGAAGTACGGAGATTCTCTGTACCGCTGCAAGCAGCTCAAGCGGGCGGCCCTGGGACGCATGTGCACCATCATCAAGAGACAGAAACAAAGCCTGGAGTATTTGGAGCAAGGTTGGTGTTACATCTGGGCTGAAAAAAGGCATGTGAATTGGATATAAAGTTTATTGTGCTTAATAGCATATAGAAGAATGCGTTTAGTACAGGTTACAGATCCAGGAAACACAGAAACAGTTTTAAAATCCCCAAATACTTACTTTATTTTTCAACAAAATAGTTTTCTCTTTGAGTATTTTTTAAATGGTATGGTATTAGTAACAGTGATAAAACTTTTTTCTTTGTTCAAAAGTCACAGCCATGCTTTTACTTACCATTCTTTTCATTAACATATATGTGAAAAATAATTGCTAAAGATTTTGCAAACGTTACTCCTTACTTCAGACTTATTAGTCCTTCAGGTTACATTGCCTGATTTGGTGGAATCATTCTAGCTATAAGACAGTGGTATTCATTTCTTAAATATTTATGAAATTTTATTTTTGTTGCATGTAGATACTTGGTGGAGTCTGCAAACTATTACACACTTTCATAAATGATCATGTTATATCAGAAATGTTACTAATTTTTATGTAAAAAATTCAGCATATGTATTTTTACCCCATCTCAGTAAAACTTAATTTATCACAGATATTTTAAAAAATCTTTTAACATTTCAGTGCGACAACATTTGTCTCGTTTGCCGACCATTGATCCCAACACACGAACTCTTCTGTTGTGTGGCTACCCAAATGTTGGGAAATCCAGCTTTATAAATAAGGTATGTGAGTGGTTTTTCCATAAATAATACTGAGATAACCATGTAATTAAAATAAGGTAACTTCTAAACAATTTGATATCGTGGCAGTGTCTGATGTGAGCAGTAGCAAGTTTAAATGTGTGAGGAGAGGTTGAATGAAATTCCTGGAGGAATAAATGGGAAATTATGATAGATTTCACTCTTTAAAGTCCTTATCTTTTCCAAAATAGCATCCCATTAGCATATTTTCTGACAGACATTTGCTTGCATTTGACAAGCATTTGCTTGCAGAGAAGCTAGAATAACCATTTTTTAGCTTTTTTTTTTCCCTGTGTAGCAAAAGAAGTCTGTTATAATTATGATATACTGTTTGCAACTTCAGAAAATTTTAAATAAATGTGTGTGACTAAATCTTGTTTCAAGGTTACAAGAGCAGATGTAGAAGTGCAGCCGTATGCCTTCACCACGAAATCTCTCTTTGTGGGACATATGGATTATAAGTATCTACGCTGGCAGGTAAGAACTGTTACTGTTTTGCATTTTCTTGAAAGAGTGAGCTGGTTATAGTCTGATTTGCCTTTTTGCCATGGGAGTTGCATTTTTTTGTCTGGATGAGACATGCTGTGTGTGACAGCTGCTTGGCAAGGTACAGCATGCCAAATGAGGGCAGCAGTCAAAACCTGTTCTGAAAATGTACGTGTATGGGTCTGTTTTCGATTGGAGGGAAGATGGGAAATGGAATTACTGACTAAAGCCAGATCACTTTTTATCACTGTCAAATTCTGGGCCAGGCTGGGGCAGCATTTTCCCTTCCTCTGCAATACTTGGAGTGTTGGTTATGCTGAAACCTCATTCTTATCCCATTTCTCCATTTTCAGATTCTGTTTGGCAGAGCTCACAGTCCTATTTGTGACTGAAAGGAGAAAGTATTGCTGTCTTAAAAAAGACAATATTGATGAACAATCAAGCACGTGTTCTGCAATAGCTGATCAATAACACCTGACTTAATGATGTTAATCTTAGGTTGTAGATACCCCTGGCATTTTGGATCATCCCCTGGAGGACAGGAACACCATTGAGATGCAGGCTATCACTGCCCTGGCACATCTGCGTGCTGCTGTGCTCTACGTGATGGATGTGTCTGAGCAGTGTGGGCATAGCCTAGAGGAGCAGGTGGAGCTTTTCAAAAATATTAAGCCATTGTTTGCTAACAAGGTGTGTTTGGTTCACATTATTAATAAACCCCAGTGTTTTATAACATGGTAACTTGAATTAAGATTTTGCTTTTTCTTACCAGCCACTTATAATCGTTGCAAACAAATGCGATGTGAAGAGGATTTCAGAACTTCCTGAAGACAGTCAGGTTAGGATATTTCTCTCACCTCTTCATCTTCTGATGTTTACCAAAAATACTGTGTGTGTGTGAGTTGTAGATGGTTATTATTTGTACTGGGCAAAACTTACATGATATTTCTCTATTGAACTGCCCTAGTAGTGCAGTGGAAAGTAGCTTTTTGCAGGTCTTGACCCCATCTTTCTTTAGTACTGTCTAATGTAGATCCTTGCCTGAATATTGTAAATGCCAAACAGAAGGCAGGTTCTTAATGGTTTCAGAAATCTCTGATGCTGTGAGAACTTTCAGTTACTGCTGTAATTGGAAGTTAGACAGTAGCCTTACTCACTCACCAGTTCAGTGACAGTTCAGAGACAGTGAGCACTATACTGACAGGTGTTGCTGAACAGTTGCAATAAAAGGTCCTGCAGACCTAGTTCTTTTGTATCTACAGGTTAAAGCACATAGAATTTGTGTTTCTCTTTTTTCCCCTTTTGGGTCATTTATAGGTGCCTTTTATAAAGTAGTTACTTGTTTATAAAAGAAAGAGACTAAATAGAACTGTAATTGTAAACTTTCTGTCGTCTTTTTAGAAACACCTTCTAATAAAATACTAATACATTGCATGTATTGATACTGGATTAAGATTTCTGGTCTTAATGTATTGGTATAGAAAGAAATGCACAGGATGTTATTATTTGGGAAAATTTTTCAATTTTAGAAAATATTTGAAGCTTTTGAAGCAGAAGGATTTTCCGTAATAGAGACAAGTACTCTAACTGAAGAAGGTGTAATCCAAGTTAAAACAGAGGTAGGTGCCTTCTCTAACATTTTGCTTCACTTGCATGAACTTGATCTCAGTTAAACTGCATTATAGCGATAAACTTTAAAAATGTTTTCCTTGTTGCGCCTCAGTGAGCTTGGGTGAAAATGGAAAATAATGTCATAATAATTATTTTTAAATTGTGATTTTTTTCTGAGTCCTGTTAAAAACACGTACTTGCAAATGCATCCTCCCATGATACTTTTTATATAAAATAGTTGGATGCTTTCTTGAGAGTTAGAAGTATAAGATAATAAGAGAGTGTGTCGCTAGATATTTGCGGTTGAATGCCTGCTGTGTCTAAAAGGCTTCATTCCTCACCTTACGTGCACTTTCAGGCCTGTGACAGACTCTTGGCCCATCGTGTTGATACTAAAATGAAAGGAAACAAAGTGAATGAAGTACTGAATAGATTACACTTGGCCATGCCAACCAAAAGAGATAACAAGGTATGCTACATGCTTGCACTATTTAATGTATTTCCAGTACTTCTTAAGTAGGGTAAGAATTCTGTCATTGTTAATCTGTGAATAGATTCATATGATGAAGTTTTCTAATTTATTATCTCTAAGTGCCCTTCCTGGTGGGAGCTTGGGATTTTGTATTCTTCAAAAATACATTACAGTGCAGCTGGTGATTTATAGCAGTGTAAAAAAACATTGATGTGAACTTCTTTTCCCTTTATTGTTGGGGTGGATTTATTCCAGGAGCGACTGCCTTTTATACCTGAGGGAGTAGTAGCACGTAAGAAACGCATGGAAGTAGACACTCCCAGGAGGAAATTGGTAAGTGGCATCTGTAAATCAGGAAATCAGCAGCTGGGTTTTAAATTTGCTGTATTGGTCCATTGCTTCTAAATTAGATGGTACCTAAAGCCATGTATGTCTTTGCAGGAGAGAGATATTGAACTTGAAATGGGAGATGATTATATTTTGGATCTGCAGAGTAAGTATGACATAAGAATTGGTGGTGGTAGTACTAGTAGTAGTAGTAGTAGTAGTTAGTAGTAGTAAGCAGTAAACTGTGGCTATTCCAGCCTTAAGGGGGAATACCTAAACCTGATTCCTTTCGACTAAATGCCAGTGCCACCATTTCATTGCACACTATCCTTCTGGTCCAGAACTGGTGATCTTTAGTGGTGTGTTTTGTGATGTCACTTAGTTGTTTCCCACTCATGTCACAGACATAAAATGACTGGTCAGATGATTCAGACCAGTGATTTTTTCTTTCCATTCTGTATGGTAGTACTTCATTAATTTCTGATGCTCTCTTTGTTAAGAAAGTATCAATATGAAAGAGACTGCATGTATTGTGTTTCAGCTGGATATTTGTTGCCTAGCGTGTCTTGGGGCAGTGGGTCATGCCATTACTGAATAATCTTTGGCAGTGGGATGGAGATCAGAAATATTTATATGGCAGAGGTGCTGCCAGATTCTTAGGGATAGGGCACTTCTTTTGTGTGTGTGTTCTGATTGTTGTTTTTTGTCATGGAACATTCTTTGAAATTAATTTTTGTCTCTTTATCAACTTTTGTTGTATTTTTAAGAATACTGGGACTTAATGGATTCATCTGAGAAATATGATAAGATTCCAGAGATATGGGAAGGCCATAATATACTTGACTACATAGATCCAGATATAATGAGAGTGAGTTTTCCATTTTTTGCCTTATGCTTTTCTTTCATCTTTATCCCTTATTTGTTTAATGTCAATTACTATTTGTAGATTAAAAACAATGTACAATGAGAACCTGTTCTTTTTTACATTGTCTGCACTTGTCATGGGAAAAGATACTATTTTTTGAATGATCACGGTCAGAATTTCAGAAGAATGGAAAATTGCTTCACCTTGTCAGAATGACGGTGATCTTACCTGTTCCATTCTAACATACGAGGTTTGCACTACAAGTTTTCTCTTAATTCTTTGACTACAGCTACAGAAATGTAGCTATCAAACTTTATTAATTTTTAAGAATATGAAATTCATCCATCAGATTTATGTTTATGGAGGAAATGGACTGAATGCTCAATTTGTAACATTTGTATTTAATAACAAGCACTGTTTGGATTTCCTGCTGGTTGCTAAGAAGGAGTGGTGAGTGCAGCCCACGGAGCCTGCCAGTTACGCAGTTGAGTTCCTCTGAATTGCTGGTGTTCTGGACTCATGCTGAACATTGAAAGAGAAGGGTTTTCAGAGTCTGTTTCCAGAAATGGCACAGCAAGCACAGCTCACAGGATAGTACAGCTGCTGTCACACTCTGGGCAGCTTTGGGCCGCCACACAAATTTGGCCAAGTGATGATGTGGTGTGATGGAGTTAGTCTGCACAGGGCTGTGCCATGGGTTCACAGTGATCTCCATCACCAGCTCAGTTAGGTGTGGCTCAGAGGGTCATTATCAGATTATGTAGTTCCTTCTTGGGCTGTCATGGCCCAAGACCATGCAAAAATGTAATGTTGAGGATTGTAAGTCAAGGATCTGATCCCCATTTTATCTCTTCAAAATCGAAGAAACTAGAAGAATTGGAGAAAGAGGAAGAGCTGAGAGAAGCTGCTGGAGAATATGACAGTGAACCAGAAAGTGAAGATGAAGAAATGATGGAAATCAGACAATTGGCGAGACAGATCCGAGAAAAGAAGAAACTGAAAATCCTGCAGTCAAAGGAAAAAGACGTTCATGGTCCAAGGATGCCTAGAACAGCTAAAAAGGTGAGTGTAGAACATGTTCTGTAACAAAATCCTGCAGATGTGTAACAACATCATGAAAGCATGTATCACTATCAGGTAGTGGAACTGGTGACTTTTTCTCATACTTGGCCCTCGCACTGCTTGCTTTCTTCTGTCCTGGGAGTTCTGGTGACTGCTTAGCTGTGGAGGCCACACCAAGTGAGGGATAGTAGCCCTTTTTCTTGTGTGTCACTGTACACAAGTGCATCTTGTAAAATTCCATATATATTGCAGAAAAGGTTTTCAGTGTGATTTAGTTTGTGTTAAGTGGGTTGTTTCATTGTAGTTGTTATTACTATCTTTTTGCTTTAAATTAAAATAATTATAAGAATTAGATAATTACTTAAAATCACAATCATGTAAAATTTGTTGCGGGCCTCTCCCAGTTCTGGAAAAGGTCATGTGTCTTTCTGGAAGCCAGGTATCACGCTTTCTGATGGCAGAGTCTCTTCTGACCAGTCCGGGACAATTGCAAAGTAATAAACTGATAACTAGACACTTTGAGAAAATGAATCTAGCTGCTGTTGCCCCCAATAGCTCTCACCTTCTCCAGAGAGTGTGCCTTTTAGGAGAAAAGGAAACATTTTTGACCAAAATACCTCTCCTTGTCAGCTTCCCCCAGAAAGGCAATCTATTTATAAGATCTTTAGGAAATGCTGGGCCATTGCAATCCTGTGAAACAGAATTTATGGGTGAAGAAAATTAAGTTGCAAAAAACGAAATGTGAAATGTGAAGGTAGGACTTCAAGTATCTGCTTGTGGCTGTGATAAAGCTAAAAATATATAGTTAATATAATGGACTTGTGGTGGTGTATTGAGACAAAAGATAAGGTGGGACCATTCTTTTCTGAAAGAAACATGTTTTCTTAACTGTGTTTTTACAGGTCCAGCGGAAGGTGCTAGAGAAAGAAATGACTGATCTTGGACTTGACATGACTAATAAAGATGATGTAAGTTTTTGCTAATTAAACATAATATTTATCTAAAAGAGACTTAAATTTCTTTGAGCACAGTTGAAATGCTTATAATAGTTGGCACAAGAGAGAGATAGGATCTATTAAGGATGAAATAGGAGCTGCAGATGATGCAGTTGGTACTGGAATTTTTTTAATAACATGAGCAAAGCACATAGGGTAAGCTGAAAAAATAAACTAACATTTATCAAGAATCATATATATATATGTGCACTGCTTTCTTGGAACTTGTGCAGGATTTGAGAACAGGCTTGGCTAAACATACTTCTTAATTTTCAAGTCTGCTTTGTTGGATGAGACTCTACTGTGTCAGAAATAGTATAACAACAGATCAGGTCTATTTTTTATAGTTCATTAATTCCATGAACTGTAATTGAAGTTTTTGAGGGCAGCTGGCATCTTTAAATGTAAGGCAGATAAAGTACTTCAGAGACTGGCCTTCAGGAGGCATTTCATTTTAACAGAAATAAAAAAAAAATTCATTTTGTACAGCAAATCCAGCAGTATCACAACTCCCTGGATCTTGAGACCTCTAATTCTTTAGCTAATCAAGGAGTTAGTTAGGAAACAAGGACTGTCAACACTACACATCTGGAGCAAGCATTTATGGTTCTCAGAGCTGCCATGCCATGTTGATGCAGGAGTGATCTCAGTGAGAAGGAATGTAATACTTAGCTATAACATGATAAGTTTTCATGTCTGAAAATCTTTATGGTTTTGCCCTTTACACAGGACACTAATTGGGGTAAGTTTCTTCATTGCTTTTTTGCTGTTGCAAAATTGCTTCAGTGTTGCTATCCATTAATTTGTATCTTTGTATTAATTACTTATGAGTCTACTCCCCCCCCCCAACAAAGAGAAAACCGGAGTTCGTAATTATGGAGGAGAAAAAGCTAATATTCACTGAAATTTGAGTGTTCCTGTAGGACAGAGAGGCAGTGACCAACAGCTGTCAAGATCTTTATGTTACTACGGAATAACCAATATAATTTATCACAGCAATCCACTTCCTGTTTTTCCTATTACTCTGATTAGAAATGCACTGATTGTTTCTGGCTTCCATGGTTAAATTATGTTTTCAATTTCAGGCACATTATGTGAGAAGGTCCCGCAGTACCACGAGGAAGCGTAAACGGGATGAGTCTGAAACCCCCAAGTCGGTGTCACGCAGTCGCAGCTGCTCTCGCACACCACGGGACGTGTCCGGCCTTCGGGATGAAAAGGTTTGTTATTTACCTGTATGGCAGCTCAGCCAGTGTGACTGTACCTAGACCAGCTCCTGGGAAACTTCACAGTAGGCTGGTTGGTTGTCCAGAATTTGTGTTCGTTCTCTCTACAGCTTCACCATCTTTTCATTTGGACTCTATGTTTCTGTACTTCCTTCCAAAAAATAACATGTAATCATACAGACCAAGGGTGCATTTTAATTTTTGTCTCTAAAAGCAAATCTGAAGGAAAAATTATGCAAACTATGGAGTTCCACTGTTAGTAAGAGAGGAATTCCAGGGATAGCATGATCCTCTGTTAGTGTACTGGAAAAAATTTTGCTAAGGAGGGTTAGTGTCACTTGCAGTGATACTGCTCTAGAGTTGGTGTTGTCCTTGATAAAACCATCCAGGGTTTTTTTAAAGGTAAGGCTTGTTGCCTGAGTTACTGAGGAAGTTACTCTGCATGTTTGTTTGTTTGTTTTTAAATAGATGGTGAAGAAGGTCAAGATCATGGCAAAGAAAGCTCAAAAGAAAATGAACCGCCTGGGCAGGAAAGGAGAGGCAGACAGGCACATATTTAACTTGAAGCCAAAACATCTGCTGGCTGGGAAGAGAAAATCTGGTAAAACACAGAGAAGATAAGCAGTCTTCTGAATCAAAATTAAAAGCTAATCAAAAAATCAAATTTAAAATCAAAATTAAATTTATTAAAACTGATTTCTAGTCCTGTCATCTGTTTTGGTAGTACTTGGTGTTTTGTGTTAGTGGTTAAGATACTTCAAGTTCAGTGTTTCAATACCTTGATGGTGCAGTTCCAACCAATACCATGAGAAATTTCTCAATACTAGTGGCAGCCATTTATAAACAGACATAAAAAATACTTTCTTCCATGTTCTTATTCCTGATTTTCATGTATCAGTAAAGTATTTATATTTCTATACAAAACTAATTTTAAATAAGTTTAAATCTAGAAGTGTGTACACGTTGTTAAACTACCTTTAATGGCCTGGGTTCAGTAAGGTTTGGATTGCTGCACACAAAGTAATTCTTTGTGATGAATTTACATTGCTGTAGAAGGCTGAAATTAGTGGGGAAGTATTGGGACACCAACAAGGACTGCACAAAGCTTGTGTTTGTGCACTGAAACAGGGAAGAAATGCTGCCACTTTACTAAGATACGGGGTGACTGGAGGAGCAGCTGCAGTTCTGGTAGTGACCTGCCATCTGTAATAACCTAAAACAGCGTGGGCAGGGAAGGTTACACCTTACAACTTCAAATATTTCACATTAGTATTAATATTTCAGATATGTAGAGAATGAGGATCAGACTGAAATTTTGTCCCAAACATATGCTACTGCCATCCTTGGCTTAGCAAGACATTTTCCCTTCAGGACCTGATAGACAAAATTCTGTCTCTGCTCAAAATATATTGTCAAATGTGAAATATTTCCTTTTTGTTCCTACTTGGTCAATGGTTACCTAGAGGTTTGTAAAACGATGCATTATAAACTTCTGGGAGCCTCTGAGGAACTGTTAAGCAAAACTTCTCTTATGCACAGTATTTTTACTTTAGGATCTGCTTTGCCAGCTTTTTCTCCAAGCTGAACTAGAAAAACAGAACTTCTTTTCAGTAGATCTGTGCCCTGCTGCCCCACCCATATCGTGCTGCTTCAGTGGTGGTTAATGGGCAGGGTGGTGCTTATAGTGTGGCAATGACAGAGATTATTCTCCTTATGGCTTCACATCTGAAAAGAAAACAACAGTCCAAGGGTTTAGGTAAGGTGTTTTAATTATAAAGTTAGATTTAAAAAGTATTTGAAAACTACTCCGTACCTACAGCTGGGTACCATGGCTGATTGCACTGAATTCCAGAGAGCTGCTACGTCACATCACTGTCCCCTCACCCGATATAAGTTGCTTTGAAACAACACATCAGTTCTGGCCCACGTACAGACTTGGCTTTAAAACCTCTACGTGTTGAACCTCTGGAGGTGCTAGTACACAGAAACTTCAGTGCTGCAGTCACAATTGGGATGAGAAAGAGAAACCCTGACCACTGGAAAAAGTTAATTTTACCCCGAATTCAGACAGACTTGTTAAAACCACGGTTTACTTGCAATGAGAAGTGGAATGACAAACATCCTATTTCATCAGGCTCTGGGAGAGCTTAAGAAACCTAGCCTGAGTAGTGTGCTAACAGAAGAAATCACAAACTTCTTTGGGGATCCTCCCTCCCGAATCTGTAATTAAAATTGAAGCACCTTTAAGTATTTGTCTCATTGAAAAAAGCCTTCCATGTTACTAGCAATTGACTGCAAGATCAAAAAGGATTAGCTCTGGTACTCTGGTACAATTTCTAATTAAATGACATCAAGACCCACTGTAAGCCCACAAATTGTCAGTCTTGAATTTTGGGGTTCAGTGGGTTTGAGTTGTCTGGGAATGACTATTACGGGAAAAGAAAAGCCCTTGTATCAAGATGCCTTTGTTTCCTGGAAAACGGAGAAGAGCCATTTAGTGCATATCCTGTCTCCAAAGACAGACTACTGGCATTAGACAGCTACCATTTACATTTGGTGTAATTAACCTTTTTTTTTTTTTAATTTAAGAGATGTCCAGTACTTAGCTAATCAGAGAAGCCTGGTGGGGAAAAAGACCCCAAACACTGTTTATTATCTAAAGTGTTATCACATATGTCAGCACTTCAAAGTCAAACTCACTCCACACAGACAATCCAATTACTTAAGCTTTTATGGGTTTGGTTAATAATAGAGTACAGTAGCTGAAGAGATTTGCTTTCTGCAATTAAAAATAATCCTGATTACTTTGAATTGTTTTTTCTTCTGGCAACTGGTCTTAACATCACAGCAGAGCCCACAATCATGTGTAATCACTATTTAAGGCGTGGCCAAGTTCAGTGGGAACACCCCAGCTCTTCTGCTTGAGCTGGGCAGGAAGTGCCCAGGCTCCCTCCCAGGTGTGCAGGGCACACACAGGCTGAGGATCTTTCACCAGGCAATGGAGGAAGAGGAACCCAGGGGTTTCATGCTACTGTTACCCATTTTACATGAGATCAAGCTTAACTCGCCCAAGAGAACCAAGGAGGAGGGGGAAGAGATGATGAAGAAGAAGAAAAAACATTGGCTATAACAACATCTGTATAAATTAAACATGCTCCATGTGGACCAATTCTCTGCACTTAAGTCATGATTTATCAGTGTTAATAGGACAACACATCGTTGTTAGCCTTCAGCACCTTTCATCCCAGCTATTTACATTCGGTGTATTTTTTCATGCTCAACAAATTTGTTCAAGTTACTCAGGTTATCCCACCACTTAAAAAGAAAGGTCTCTGCTATCAGCTTGAACCATGGAGTAATCTTAACTTCATTCCTGGCAGCTTTGTCCAAGAGCTGTTTCAGTTCTTTCTGTGTCACGTAGCAGTAGCTTTGGATCTCGTTGGGGTCGGGATTCAGTGTCACATCCTTCTGCACAAACAAGATATAGTCTATTTCATGTTCTCCCCAGATCCCATCAGACTTGGCCTTGTAGTGTATTCGTGTCAGGTAGGAGATCTCTTCTGGAGTTACCTACAACCAAATCACATGTCAGAAGCACTGCCAGACCAGGAGAATTGCACTGCTGGGCATTGCAGTACCATTTATCAGCTGGTATCCTCCTCCTTAGAAATTATTTTTTCCCAAGTGTACAACGGCAATGTACTTTTTCACAAAGAATCACTAGGAAAACAAAATTTAAAGTGCTTTGATGGCATGAATTGCACAGAATTTCTCTAGTCAGACTCAGCCTGTAATACTTGAAGTGTATTTCTCCTATATGGTATGTTTTAAATAACGTTTACCAGACTCAACTGCACACTCAGTGAGCACTGGTGAAGACAAACACTTGCACCTACCCCTTACCCCCAAGGAAAAGACTCAACAACTACTTGAAGCCAAGGTCAGAAACACATACTGACAGACCAAGTGTAAGCCTGCCCTCCAGTGATCTCAGAAGTTCACTCAGTTCTCTGCATCTCCAAAGATAAGCTCATTTTTAGGTTTGAGGCTGACTCTGCCAGACACAGTCTGTAAACTGGCAAACACTGGCAAGAATTCCCATTTCTCCCTCCTTCCTTTACCTGCTCCATGGGAATTCCCAACTCTGCTTTCAGTCGTCTCTGTGCTGCTCTCCGAACACCAATGGCATTATTTTCTTCCAGTTCTTGTGGATGGCTTAGAGGATGACTGCAACATGTGTTGGTAAAACAGTCTGCAAGAAGTTTGGATGAATCCATTTTTGACACTTATAAGGACTTAGGAAAAAAACCCCACAACACCAAAATCCCCCAGAGACAGAAGCCAGTTATTCAACACATGACAGCTTTGTCTCTCTTTTGCAGAGAAAGGTCACAGAAGAAGATATTTACACTTCTTATTTTCCTTTACATATTTTGCACTGGGATGTGCCTCTGCCAAGCACTGCTCAGCAGGTTAGTGTTTGATACACACGAGGACAGGCATTCTTGTCCCCAACACAACAACTTCGAGAGCTAGTCTATAAAGACCTTGTTTACCTCTCAAATGCCAATTAAAATTACTTTTGGGAGTTTATATGTTACAGGATATGCAAAATATTCCCAGAGCTTCAAGACCAGCTGACAGTAAGTAGAATTAAATACAAGGTTTATAACTGTGTTTAAAGGACAACCGATCCATACTCTGTTTCAACCTTTTGTCTGTAAAAGTCAAGCTCAAAAGCATCTAAAATAGAGATAGAATATCTACAAACCACACTTGAGCATTTTCACTGGTTAGCAGTGAAAGAAAAAATTAAAAGCAATCTCTTTACTAAAGATTCCCTTGGAAAGAAGAAAAAGATCTTCCTTCCTGAAGTTAGAAACACTTGATTTTGTTTTCCATTGAAAATTCTGCAACAGACAACCTCATGCTCCCTCCAGCATGTCTCATCTAAGCTATTCCTGTTTTATTCCCCTCCTTAGTTTTATGCCTCTCCATTTACATTTGTCAGCAATAGTTCAGGAGTGTTCAAAAGTCATGCACTGCATAGTTTGGCCACACAGTCTCACTTCTGGAAGAAGTGTTTGTTAGGACAACACAAAGGTCCACAGATCTCCCGAGCACCAGAGCTCTGCTGCACATCAGCTTTTACCAGTGGAGTGGGACACACTCCACAGCTACCACAGTCATTTCTTCAACTCCAACAAACGTCTTGCAGCAGATGGGGGTAAACACCACACCCTCTGCCCTTGCATCAACAGGATCACATGTCACAGAACAACCACTTCCCAAGAATATATATAACCATACACGAGTGCTCCCATTATCTCACTTCACCCACAAGATATCTTGAACTCTCAAAAGTATTGGAAGTAGGTCCTCTCCAAAGTAGTAAATTCTAAAACCTCATAATGAGTTACACTGCAGGATTGGATTGACTTTTTTTTTTTTTTAAATATTGATTTAAATAAAACATTTTTATAAATATAATGTTTCAGTACTAACCTGGAAATGTAATTTTTGCATTTGACCTCTGCTGCAGCAGCAGTTTATTTTCTGTATTAAATAAGAAAACACTAAAAGCTCGGTGCAGTAAACCTAAAAAAAAGAAACAAAACCAAACAACAAAACGGAGATATTTCACAGAAGAGAAAAAAACATATGAAGATAGTTTAAGGGCATAGAATGGCCTCATTTTTACATAATCCAATCTAAAATTAATGTATGTTAAAACCCAAGGATTTGATAAATAACTCAAGAGCTATTATTCAGGTTTCTATGTCAGCTTATGAAAAACTATGAAATTAGAAAAGTGCCTAGAACAAAAATGCAACAGAGGAGCTCTTCTAAGCTCAGTTCACCATTCCGAATGTGCACATTTGGGCAAGCTTCCAAACAGAGCCTGGCATCCATAAATTTACAAAAAAAGAGATGACTCAAAAATTCCTAAAAAACTGTACAGAATTTCAAGACCCTTCAAGCATCACAGAAGTACAAGGAAAATAGGCTCCATTAAAAACAGTATAATTGCTGTTTTCTTCACCTTTTGAGTCTGTTATTCCTCACTCTTCAGAAAGATGCCTTCCCCAAGTACACAAAAGGAGGTCACACTCTACTATGTGACACTGCTGCATCTGACCAACCTCAAATAAACCCAAAATCAGTTAAACCCTTTCCTATTAGCAGTGTTTGAAGCAGAGCTCTGGGTGAACTACTTCAAAATGAAAGCCTCTTCTACTTGAAAAGAACTCAGCAAAGAAGCAAACAGCATTCTTTATAAAAAGCTACATAGAATCAGATATCCATAATAGGAAAAATACTATTTTATCTTCAAAACGTGATTAAAAGTATTTATCAAGCTTGTATGTGCAATCACACACTTCTCTCCTTTGCAACTGCCTCCAATTGAATGTTCCTCCATACTGCAGAATTTTAACATCAGATATTTTATGCTGGGGTGGAGGGCCCTATGGGAAGGTACTTGCTCTGGTTTGATCCAACACTCACTTGATACTAAGGCTTTGATTTAATCATGACTCCGCTTCTGAAAATATTTAATCAACTTAATGGTTCAATTAGAAGATAAGCAAGCCGTACCTTTATCAATGTTTTCATTCAAGTGACAGTTTTTCTTGGTATCTGCTCCAATCTTATTGTCATTTTCATCTATAAGGATGCACATCTCTGCCAAGAGCTGCACCTGCTGCTCATCCAGCTGATCTGTGTTTACTTCAGGCATCGTGATGGTAGCACACACTCTACTGAAGACAGACAATGAAGAGTCATTCACTAAAAGCAACATCCATAAGGTTCTGGGCAGAGTGTGAGAAATAACCAAATGGCTTGTTTTTCTGACATGGTGTAAAAATTGCACACCACTCGTATTTTGAGAGAGTTTACACGCTTTTAGGTTCCTGAAATTTCCTATCTACAATACAAATCACATAGCAACGCTTGGCAGGTGCTTGAGACATTTATATTTCTCAGGAAGCCCTTGCAGCAGCTGCTGCAGGACAGCCATGCTGAGCCTAACATTTTTATGGGCTGCCAGTGGCAGCTGACTGTCAGCTGAATAACTGAACCGAATTCCAGTTCCAAATTTCACCTCGCCTCACCCCACCGCCTGTGCACGCTGTGCACACTAACTCTGGCTACATTTTTGACGCCGAGCATCCTGTGCAAGAGGATTTCTCCCCTCCACACGTCTGTAAAGGCTCGGTACCAGGGTTTGAACCCGAGGCACCTCCAAAGCAACACCTCCCCTGCCCCCAGCCTCTGCTGCCGTGGGCGTGCTCTCGGCAGCCCAAAGAATCCCCGAATGGGTCAGGTTGGAAGGGACCATAGGGGGTCACCTGGTGACCCTCCCTGCTCCATCTGGGTCATCCCAGCGCACACGGCACAGGATTACATCCTGACAGTTCTGGACTATCTCCGGTGAGGGAGTCTCCACACCGTCTCCGGGCAACCTGTTCCAGTGCACGGTCACCTGCACAGTAAAGAAGTTCTTCCTCACGTTCAGGTGCAAATTCCTGTGCATCAATTTCTGCCTGTTACCTCTTTCTCGTCTTATTGCTCAGCAATGAGGATGATCCTCTTGGCACCCTCCCATAAATATTTATAGATACTAATGATGTCCTCTCTCAGCTGTCTCTTCTCGAGACTGAACAGGCTCCGCTCCCTCAGCCTTTCCTTGTAAGATATACTCCAGACCCTTCATCACCTTCGTTGCCCTCCGCTGAACCCGCTCCTGGAGCTCCACGTCTCCCTGGTACTGAGGAGTCCAGAACTGGACACAGCGCTCTGGATGCGCCTCAGCAGGGCTGAAGGGCAGGATGACCGCCCTCGGCCGGCTCGGCAGCTGTCCCCGCAGCCCCCTTCCCCACTCACTTGCCTGTCCGTGCGCTCGGGACCCGCCGCTCTCCCCTCACGCCGGGGCCGCTCCAAGAGGCCCCGCTCCCGGCCCGGCGCAGCGCGCGCCACATCTCTCGTCACGCCCCGCCCGCCAATGGCGCTGCCGCCCGGCGCTGACGTCACCGCATCGCCCGATCGCCCCACTGCGGCGCGGGGCCGAGGCCGCCCGTGACAGGCGGGAGCGGCGGCGCGCGCGGCCAATCGCGGGACAGGCGCGGAGCGGCCAATAGGGACAGGGCGCGGCGGCGGGATGGCCAATGGGAGCGGCGCGGCGGCGGGATGGCCAATAGGGACAGGGCGCGGCGGCGGGATGGCCAATAGGGACAGGGCGCGGCGGCAGGCTGGCCAATGGGAGCGGCGCGGCGGCCGTGCCCACAGCCGGAGCGGGAGCGGCCCGCCCTTGGCTGCCCACGGTCCCCGGGCGCCGCAGAGCCAGCTCGGCTGCAGAAGGGCTCTGAGATCGTCGGGTCCCACCTATGACCGAACGACACCTTGTCAGCCAGACCACGGCACTGAGTGCCGCATCCACTCCTTGCTTAAACACCTCCAGAGACTGTGACTCCACCACCTCCTTAGGCAGCCCATTGCAATGTCTGAAGATTGAATATTTCTAACATTCAGCGCTGCTTATTGTCTTTTCACCCCACCCACGAAAACCGAAGGACTGTGCTCAAGCACTGGCTCCTCCGAATGTGCCGGTGTTTGTGGGAAACAGTTCCTGGACCGAATGTCTGCCCGGTTGTGGAAGTGTTTCGGGTGGCGGCCATAAGCCCGGGACTGCAGAGTAACAGGGCTTTAGGACACATTTAATCCTGGATGTTTTCTTTGATCCACAATAGCATCCTTTGATCTAGAGAGGTTCAGTGTGTGCCACAGAGATCCCAGCCTGTGGCAACGGGAGGCGGGGAATACTCGCTCCGTCCTGCACCGACAGCTGCAGCTGGTGGGAAGCTCTGAAATCGCCTGACTCAGCGAGCGCTTGAACGCCAGAGAAAGAAACACACTTTCAGGGTAGGACTGGAGCACAGGCAGGCTGCCAAGAGGAACTGGTCAGATATGGCAGTTTAGATATGCACAGATACCAAACTAGAAAAACTTCAATACCAGCCCCTAGAAACTTCACACCACCATAACTAAGCACCTTCTCAGCAAGACTTTTGCTGGTTTATTGCCCATCCACAGATTTGGGTTTATGACTGGATGCTATAAAAGGCCTAGAAATTACATTTAACATGTCTTGGAGGCGTGTCTTGCTCTGATTCCCTCTTAGCTCAAGTTCTAGCATTTCAGTCTGGTTTGTTCGATTTTTCCTGTGAACAGGACAGATGGCCTGTGATTTAGAAATATCATTAGCAGCACAAATGTTCAAATGGACAGTTAATATTTTACAAGGGGAACATCTTACAGCATTCCCCTGTGCAGAGCTTGGTGAAAGAGAAAAGAGTGGAGGTGGTTTGGTTGAAAGCCACTTGAAACCAGCAGAGCATCAAAAGTGAAAAAAAAAAAGAATGTAGCAATGTGCTGGCTGCTACATATCCCTTTAACTACATAAAGCATAACATTAAAATATTAGAATTAATGTTAATATTGTGTTATTCGTTAATATACTACAAATTTAATGTTATCACAAGAATGTTAATAATAAATATGTACTCTCATAAAGGACTGAAATGTACACAGATTACTTTTTATTGAGTTTACTTATCATTACTTTACAGATTACTTATTGCTGAGTCACTGGAACAAAACCACAGTAACTGGAGACTGAGCTTTGGAGAAATACTGAGAACATCCTTCAGCAGATCAATCACTTGCTTGTTTCATTGTTCCAGATTAAAAAAACCCAACCTGTTATTTTTTCCCTCTATCATTTTCCTAAAGTAACAAAGCAAGCTACACGGACCTATCAAAAATACAACTACTGAGATGGACATACAAACCAGCATTCCATATGAAGACAACAGAGTTAACAAGCAGCTCTCCTGCAAGTGAAGCTCTTTTAGAATAGAAACTTCTCCCCAGGGAGGCAGAGATGGGTCTGTGCCTAGGGCACAGCTAGCATGGGACATGAGCAGGTGTACAGTGACCTTCAGGCCACAGAGCAGAGGGAAACCAGAAAAAGTGTTCTTATAGATGATAAAGAGTCATTTCTTCCTAGTAATAACTACTGAAACTTCTATACAGGCACTTTAGAACCTGACAGAGACATTTCCAGTTCCTGTCTTGCACAGACAAACAAAGCACTTCACCTGAGTCAATGCTGGTGAGCAGCAGCAAGTGACAACAAGTCCTGGTGGATAATGAGAGGCAAAGAAGCAGGGACAAAGGGTGACGGAGACAAAACAAATCATTTTCACAAAAGGGACAAAGGAGAGATTTCCCAAGCCTTTAACCAAAGATATGCTCAGGATCAGGTGTTTTATGTCACCTGTATCATCTTTCCTTTTGCTCCCCTCCAGACTTGCTCTGCACCTTCAAGGCTCTTTGTGTTGAAACAAAGCATGCTAATTTTTGTAATGGGATGCACTTCTCTGAAACCTCTGAACTGCTACTCCACCCTCCATAAGCAGAATGCCTGAAGTGACATATAAATGCATTTGAGACTTAATTAATGCATTTCCTGAAGTCTGCTGACTGTTTTCAAATGCTCTATTAACGAGGGAAAAAACCAGTTTCCTGTAACAATTGGAAAGTCTTTAATTTCACCTGAAAATCCAACCAGCTTCAAACCACTGACAGACTTTCGGTATGTGCTAAGAGAATGGGAAGTACAGCTCTCACCAAACTGAAGGAAAACCTTTTAATTCTCCTGCAAGTTAAACAAAATGATGACAAACTACAAGATGAAATAAATGCTGAACAAACCTTGCATTTGACCCCAGCATAGAATGAATAAACTCCTGAAAAATGCTTGTCCTCAATTTTCAGATTTGCCAAGGAAAATTAATGGGCTTCTTTTCCTCCTTTCACATCCAACCTTCTTTTTCAGCTTCCTGTTCACTCATTCTGAAGTTTAAGACTTCCAGTTCACCCTTCTCAGCTACAGAGCTATCCTTGTTCCTGGTTTCCATAGAGAATTCTTCCTGGGAGTCTTTTCCTGCCCTGGAGTCATAGCTCTTCAGAAAATATTTGTCTAAATGATCTACTTATGTGCTGAGAGAAAAGCAACCTGGGTTTTATCTGAAATGAGAAGTAAATACTTCCCATTCTTAACTAATCTGCTGTTCATTTGACTCTTCTTTCTTAAAAGGCCTCTTTCAGGGAAGTGGGTTGGCTTCAGCTCGCTTCAGAGAAGACAGATGTCTTTGTAGTAAGAATGTAATACATATATGCTAAATATATAAGTAGGATGCTTTATTTGCATTTAGTTCTGCTATCTCAAGCTGATGGAAAGAGTGCTATGATGGACAGCTTCCAAATTATTTTATACAGCATAAGGTGAATGAATAATGGTATAGGAAACCACTCTTCTAGGAAGGAGTTATTAGGAGGTTTCCTATATGAATCAAGAAATAACCCTTGAGTCCTTTTCTCCCTTAGATTTGTTTTGTTTGGTTGGTTTGGTTTTGGTTTTCTTTCTTTTGGTTTGAGCTCTGGATAGAAGGCTTTGCCTTTTCCTGCTACATTTACAGGTTTGAAAAATGCTTATATGGGAGATTCAGCTATTGTTCTGATTTCCCAAGCCTTCTATCTTGTCTTTTCAAGTCCAGCCATGGGTGCAGAGATAGATTTGCTCAGGACAACCTAAATTTTGCCACTCTATTTACGGTGATGCTTATTTAAAAAGCTTCTTAGCTGTTGAAAAGATGCTGGCTAGTACTGCCCCGTTTCCCTAGGCTTCTATATTGCTGTCTCTTGTTTTGTATCAGGTACTTTGTGAAAAGCAGGTCAGTCTTTTGTTCCATACTTGCTCCTATACATTACACAGTGCCTGCTACTCTTGCAGTGCCGTGACAAAACCAAACCAGTAGCAGAGCTAGAGTGACAACTGGCCACTTGTCATTCTCTTCTCATGAAAAAGCAACTGTATCCATACAGGGCCTGTTAGTTTTCAGGTGACGCACCCTGTACCAAGGAAAAAGTTGTTTAAGCTTGTCTTTCTGTATTTCAGTATTTCAGGTAAAAATTGGTCATCTCTGTGATGCACCCTGCTCCTAGGGAGTGTGCTGCTCCAGAGGACAAGAAAGTTGCCAAGTGTTCTCCCCAGGAAATCTCTAACATAGATCTTTGTACTCCTGCTGGACATGTTTTTCCTTCATGCTTATAGCTAAAATTGTTACAGTACAGTAGTATTATATTAAGGTAAGGTAATTTTTGAAGTGATAATGAGGCTTAAAAATGTTTAGTTAGAAACTGAACAGCTGAGAGCTTGAATTGTCACTTAGCTAAGATGGCTCAGCCACCCACAACTTAAACCAGCTCTAAAGAGAATTCAAAACATTGAACAGGGGCATTTGGTCAGGTTGTGCTCAGGCTTTCTCCTGGACAACTCTGTTCCACCTCTTGTCCCTCTCCTTTTGCCTGTGCAGTCTCCCTTTGAACATTTAGCTAAACAATTTGCTCCCTTTTAGTGATTTTGAAGAAGGGAATAGGCTAAACTTATGGGATGTTCTCTACCAGTTAGGCTGGTGATCTTGGAGAATGACCTCCAGTAATGAAAAATATGCTCATAAGAAGGTAAACCACTATTTTTGTCAGTGTTTAATACAGCTTTAAGACATGACTGCAGAAAAGTGGGTAGAAAGGAAAAAAGACCAATGAGAACTGCAGGCAGACTTATAGTTGGGAAGCACATTAAAAGAAAATGTAATATTTTCAGTTCTCACTGGCACATGTTCTTCTGGCCTTTTTACATCCTCTTCTAAGGCAGTTAAGATAATCTGCTGGAAGAGAGAAAATAATTAGACGAAGCCTCTTTTGACTTTCACTATCTGCTACAATGAATAAGAATTTTAGGTGGAGGTTTATTCAAAGTGTTAATCAGCAAAGGAATTAATCACATTTCAATTATGCGTTGTAGGCTTCAGAGTGAACAGCCTACTTGCAGAACATCGTGGTTAGCTTTGATGCGCTGCTTTTGTCATTCAGTCTGCAGACACAGTAGAAAAATTCCACATTAGGTATCTCCCAGCTATTCTGTATTAAAAAAAAAAAATTGATTTCCAGTGGTGTTTCAGGAAAGTTTCATCTGCCTTGTCAGTCCACCTGATCCAGTGTTACTGCAGGTAACTGGAGGTAACTAACTAACTAAAGCAGCAGCGGTTTTAATATGGTAACAATACCAGAATACTAACACAGCGTTACCCCGAGGGACCTCAGTAGGGATGGAGCACACCTCCGCTGTTTAACCAGCAGCACTACGGTGACTCGGGAAGCAGCGGGGCCGAGGAGTGGGGTGGTGGCGAGGCAGCTCCTGCCCGGCCCCGGCGGCATTCCCGACCCGCGGGACTGTGCGGGCGGGAGGCCCTCCCTGGGCCCAGGGCCATTCCCGACCCGCGGGACTGTGCGGGCGG
>NW_024581137.1:48302694-48647185 GCF_017639235.1 Corvus kubaryi | reverse complement strand
CGGGCGGGAGGCTCTCCCCGGGCCCAGGGCCATTCCCGACCCGCGGGCTGTGCCGGCGGGAGGCTCTCCCGGTACGCGGCCCGTCGCCACCGCGGCTCGGAGCGGGGGCCGCGCCGCTTCCGCCGGATGTCGCCGCGAGGGCTCGGCACCGGGGAGGCGCGTCCTGCCCGAGCGGCGCCGCGATCGTCGCTGTGCTGCTGCCTCTGCTGCTGCCCCTCCCGCCTTCTCCTCCTCCTCCTCCTCGTTGTCCTCATCCTTCCCCTCCTCCTATTCCGCGCCGCCTGAGGCCCTGCCCCTCCCCGCCCGCCGCCGCGGCTGTGGCTGACAGGTGAGTGCGGGGGCAGCGGGGCGCGGACCCTCCGCCATCTTCGCGGCCGCCCGAGGGGCTGAGGGGGAGCGGGGGTCCGGGCGGGTCCGGGGCGGTGGCGGTGCTGCCATCGCGGTGGTACCTGCGCGGTGCCGCCGCCGCCGCCGCCCAGGCCCGCGGCGCGAACCGGGGCTCCTGCCCGGGCACCCCCTCCCTGCCCGTCCTATTCCGCTTTATTTCCGCGTGAAATGACTTGCACGTTCTTCTGCAAAAGCCCAGAATAACCGAAAATAAGCCCTCGTTCCTCTTCTGTGTGTCGCGGTTTTTTAGCGCTTCCCGCCCGAGGCTGTAGGGATGGTTCCAGGTCTGCGGGTAGAGAAGCCGAAGGTGCTGCTGAGGAGACTCCTCTCGCTAACTTTGTTCGTGTGCTGCTGCATATCCTGCCTAAGGACAGGCCAAGCGTAGAGCCCCATTAGTTTACAGGTGGAGTTCGGATCCTCTGACACCTGTACAAATGGAGTAAACGTGAAACGCCCAAATTTCTGAAGTGGGGCGCAGCTAAACGATGAAGGGAAGCGCCGTTTGTGGTGGCATGGGGTCAATCTGGCCTTCAGCAGTGGGAGGATGATATGGAAGTGTCCAAGATGGATAGAAGTTGTCTGTAAAGAGCCACGTTCAGTAGTTCTCTCTTTTTCTGTGCTAAAACCCTGTGAAAATAAGTTTGAGGGAAGAATTGATATGCTTAATATATTCAGAGGTTGAGTGCATGTTAGGTTCCATTCCTTATGCAAAGGGGAAAACTTCTTTCAAGTGTTGATCTGTGGTTCAAGGACATCTTGGTGTTTGTGAGAAAAGAGAAACTTCTACATGTGTTTTTATCTCTCTTGTCCAGCTTGTCAAATTAATTTTGTTATTGTGGTTAAAGTGGGCTTTCTATAACAGTAATGTCATGGAAGGTTTACCTAAGGAACTGGTGGAACAGCTTCTTTGAAGTGATTCAGTGTCATTGAGTACACCTTGAAGTGATACAAACGTCTATTGTTCAGGCACCCATTTTACAACATTACAACTGCATCATTCTCCTTAAGCAAATTTCTGAAACTGCTTTCTAAGCAAGTCTGCCCTTGGTGTTTCTCGATGTTTTTGAAAGAGAGCCGGTAACCCCAAGAACCCACAAGTATGTTTTCTAATGAGTAGTTTAGGTTAAATAATCTTTGTGCGTGGTGTCAGCTCTAACCTGTCTTGTAATAACTTTATATGTAGCTTTGTCTGTTGTGGACTTGGGCAATTATTTTAAGAAAAGATGCTGGTACCAAACATAAGAATTTAGGGCAGAGGCCAACCGTAATGTTGATTGTCTTTCTGATGCCAGTTGTTTATGTGTATGTTTGTCCCTGAACTAGGTTTATCATGTTAAATCTAAAGATTCTAAGATGAGATGCCTCTTTAATGTAGACAGCCCTTCCACCATCTCTTTCTTAAATTTAGAACTTGTTTAAAGCATTCGGTCTTTAGTATGGACTGAAATGCTTAAGTCTGTTGGTACAGTGACAAGACAAATATTGTGAGTGTAGGGATAATGTCTTACAAGAAGATCTTACTTCTATGAAATCCTGAAATTGCAAGGCAGATCTAGTATGTGCCAAGTAAGGAGGAATTAAGTGGTATTGCATTCTATAAATTCGAGATGAGATTAGGATCATTTTATGTCATGGAATTTTAAGTCTTGTAGCTAAGACTAGTAGGTTGTCTTGTGAGGTGAAAGCCAGGGTGAGGGACTTCTGGAGGCCACCCCTTCAAACCCCTGTGGGGAGAGTTGGTTAGTACTCTGTGAATGACCACTGAGGAATGGATAGGAACCGGGGTGGTCTCCTTGCAAGCCAGAGTGATTTGTGTTTTCTCATCCTCCAGTAATATGTACTGACTATTTTTAGGCTTGGTGTTCAAGATGGTAGGCTGGGTGCTCACAACGCTCTTACACGGACTGTCGGTAGGTTCTGTAGCTCTCTGTGCTAGACCATATGAGGTAGTGCTTCAGGAATGCGCTGTACAGAGATTATTTATTGGTGCTTCAGAAGAGCTTGCTAGATGTATTATATTTAGAGTCAAAATTCATTGCTTTTGTTCAAGTCTTAAGCACTAAATTCTAATTTACTGGCAGGTATTATATTTCCAGATGAAGAGCAATGATGTTAGAGGTCACTCTGCTTGAATAAAACCATAATAGCAATTCATCTAATACATCAATAACGAGTACATAAACATTGTTTGTTTAGAGACTTGTGCAATAAGATTCTGGCCTCTGAGTGTGGTGCAGTACTTCCTTGTACAAACACCTGGTTAAGTCGCCTTTGTTTTTGAAGTTCCTTAGGATTCCTCACCCTCAGGTCTTGTGTTTGCATACCTGTGCCTGCATGTAGGCTACTTCTAGGCTATTAGGGATTTGCTAATACAGAAATGGGAGCTGCAGTGTCTGTGAAACAGCTGAGGAAATAAAGTAGCCTTCAAACATATTTTAGGAGTTAACCAGCTGTAAGTAATTTAGCAGGACCTGATGCTGTCTGTTGAACTCTTCAATAAAAGTCAAATACCTATAAATAAAAGAAGGTACAATATATACTCATAGGTAACTAACTAGTGTTGAATATAAGATTATATTGTACCTTGTACCATTTAAGCAGTGAGCACCCTCAGCAAGCACAGGTGGCACAGGTCTCAAAGGGAAGCTTTCAGGACATCAGCAATTTCACTAAATAGCTCTTAGTCTGATGATTATTAGTGGATCCAGGAAGGTTTCCACTATAATTAAAAAAAAAGTAAAAAAAAAAAATATCCAAGTCTGATAATTATTGTTGTTTAGTATTAGATAACATAAGCTTGTATGGTGAGAGTAGCATTTCTTGCTTTAGCAGACTGTATGGCAGGCTAGGTCAGCCCTGCATTTTGGTGTGACTGCAGCATTTGCTGACATAGTTGAATTAGCAAGATCAAAGCTTGCTAGCAGCAAAACGGGGCTGGCTTACATTTGGATGTTGGTGTTAAAAGCTTGCTTAGAGTAGGTACTCACTAATGTGTTAAAGCTTTTATCCTTGATTTCAGCTGTATAACAGAATTTATTGGTGCAGTTTCTTTACTCTGCTTTCTGTTGAAAGAAGGTTGTTACCTTCAGTGGTGGATGCCTGCTTTCCTCTTTTACATTTCGAGGAACATCCACTTTCATTTGAAAGCAAGCTGCACTAAATTTAGAAAAAAAATCAATGTTGTAATGCTTGAGTGGATTTCACAAGGTTTGAGCACGCTCATTAGTGTTTCTAGCATCATCTGTGATGATCTGGAATGGTTTTGTTTCCTAAATATTTACCTTTAGCAAAACAACCAGTCTTACAAAGCAGTCTGCTTAGCCTGATCTTTCTCAGGTGTGCTGTAGTCTTGCGGCTTGCACTGAATTAATGGCACCTCAATGTACAGCATCCTTGAAGCAAATTGTTCACTGAAGACCTCAAAATGGAAGTTTTACTCCTTTAAATTTGATTTCTTTGCATGTTAATAAGGAGTGTAGTGGCGTATGTTGATACTTAAATTCCCTTAACTCATGAATAATGCTGTTAAACTGAGTTCCATGTAATTAAGAACTTAATAACTGTAATCATTCTCCTCTTTCTCCTTTCCCTCCCTGCTCTGTGGGAAAAAGCCCCAAAACCCACACACTCCCCCCTGTTAATGGACATCTTTGTATTGTAAAGTTTTAATGCTGCACTAGACAATAATTACTATTGTAAAATGCCTTTGTGTTTTATGTAGTATAAACTGAAATTTTCTTCTAAGCTATGTTTGAAAATGGGAGACATGAGACAAAGAGATTTATGAGCATACAAATACAGTAAAATAGTATGTTTTTTTTTTAATTCTGACACAATAACTTAAATAGTAACTATTGCTATTTCTAAACTCTAAACAAAATGGAGCAGGGAGATGTTGGGTAAGATGTTGCTGAATCTTCTTGATGCTTTCCCTTTACAGACTTGTGTGTTATCTTGAATGAACAAAAAAGGAAATGCAGTACTGTAGCCATTCTGTCTATGCTCTGACACATCTTAAAACAGCTTTTCTCCCTGGCTTCAGCAACGTGCATACCCCAGGAATACTTTCCTTTCAGCAGCCCTCTTGTTCTGTGTTCAAGAGCAGAAGTAGGCAAGTACAATTAGTTATATCTGCAGTGGGTTTTTAAGTCTGGTAAGGCCAGTGTGTGCACTCTTTGTTGGTGCCGTTTCTCTGTTGTAGCTAAAACAGTAATTGGTTACACATCTGCTCTTTGCTGTTACTCTGATGAAATATTTCCTGTGGCTGAGTACATCTGTTACAGAAAGGTAGGTGGCGGAACTTTAATTTAACACACTGTAAAATATCCTGTGAGTTTAATTAAACAGCATATCTGAAATACCGGAGTGTCTTTGCATTCAGCAAGTAGTAACCACCTGTGCTCTAGATGTTTTCTAGGACATCTTTTCCTCCCCTACTTCTGCACGTTTACACTGTTAGAAAGGTTCTGTCGAGGCTTTGACAGATCATTGTGTGAAGTCTATGCAAATGTAGTGTTTTCCAAAACCATTGAGCAGAATAGCTCAGTATGTCTCTTAATCTCACTTTTTAGTACTACAGTACTTGTGAACTGCCACCCCTAGTGAATATAGTTTAGTAATACAATACACTTCCTCCTTCTCCCCCTCTCCCTTTTTTCTCAGAAAGTACTTTTGTTCACCTTTTTTACTCTTGATTGCTAGTTTTTAGCTTCTGTGAATTTAGCTTCACTTGATTCAGGAAGCAAGATTCAAATCATTCTTGGTGATTTTTCCATCCTACTTGTGGCATTATTGAATAGAAGGAAAGTGAACTTAGTGAGTTTTTCTTTTCAGAACCCATTTGGAACACTCAAAAGTTAATATTAACTATATCTGGCTAATAATATATAATGGATTGTTTTGAAGCACTTTTTCCTTACTTGGTTTGACTGGGATTTGGTGCCTAGCCTTGACTTGTGTTTATGTTTTCCCTCAGCCCCTCTTTCCTGTTGTCTGGCGTGTTCTAACTACAAAAATTTCAAAAAATTGAAAGACTTTGACTGGTTTGTGTACTACTGACTGTTTCACTAATCAATATTTAATATGGTTTTCATAGGATATGTAACATGACACTGATATTCTGGACAGGTAATTTTCATTGTTTGAAAACCTTACATAATAAGGGGAATCAGGTAACTGCTAGAAATGAGCACCTTATTTTTTAGCATCATATTGCCAAGGATCCGTTTTGTGAAATCTACTCTTGAAAAACCTGTAGCTTCTTATTGCTAAGAGTTGCAGTTAGAATCAAAAGAGTTCTGAAATTGTCAAAGTGAAGTTAATATTTAAAGGGACACTGTCACTTTTTAAAAACTGAATTTAAATCCTGGTTCTAAAAAACCTCTTTAATTATTGCTCCCTTACTCAAAGTTTGTAAGGCTGTTTGGTGGGATTCAGAACAATAATATTAAAGGCAGTGAAGCTATTCCCTTTGGCTTCTCCTTCCCATCCTCTGTATGCACATGCCTGCTTGTGGCCTCTTTGGTTTCAGCTTTGCTGTGGCTGTGTGCACCCTCCTGCCGAGCCTGGGAACAGCTGCATGTTTGCCCTCTCCAGAACGTGCATGGGTGGTGTGTCATGCTGCTGCATGAGGAGAGGGCAGTCCCTGGCCGTGACACTGGCTGCAGGTGAAGTGCTGCTACCAAATAGAGACAGTAGTGGACGTGTTTTCTACCCAGCCTGCTCTGTTCGCTCACGAGCTGCGAAAGTAGAAACTTCTATGTAGTGAATGTGAGAATTTCACTCTGTAAAGATGTAATCTTATGCCTGTGACTGTGTCCCTTTAAATTCTATGTGCTAGAGTTTATAGCTGCCAAATCTGTATGTACTGGTGCTGAGTGCTGCAGTTGATTAATTGAGGGAAGAGATAGCATCCAGAGGGACCATGACAGGCTTCAGGAGTGGGCCCATGCAAACCTCATGAAGTTCAACAGGGCCAAGGGCAAGGTCCTGCACCTTGGGTTGGAGCAATACCTAATATCAGTGCAGGCTGGAGGGTAAATGGCTTGAGAGCAGCCCAGCAGAGAGGGACCTGGGGTACTGGGGCATGAAAAACATGAGGCAGCAATGTGTGCATGCAGCACAGAAAGCCAGTGGCAGACAATGGCACAAGAAAGATGTGGACCTGTTAGAGCTGGCCCAGAGGAGAGCCACAAAAATTATCAGAGTGCTGCAAACCTCTTCTGTGAAGAAAAGCTGAGAGAGATGGGGTTTTTAGAGGATTCTCTGGAGAGACCTTATCAGGGTCTTTCAATACTTAAAGGGAACTTTGAAGAAAGAGAGACTTTTTACCAGGGCCTGTAGTGATATGACAAACAGTAATGGTTTTAGCCTAAAAGAGGGTAGATTTAGATTAAATAGAAGGAAACATTTTTTACTATGAGGGTGATGAAATGTGGACACAGGTTGCCCAGAGAGGCAATGGATGCCCCATCCCTGGAAACATTCAAGGTCAGGTCGATCAGGACTCTGAGCAACCTGATGGAAATAAAGATGCCCCTGCCCATTGCAGAGGAGTTGGACTAGATGACCTTTAAAGGTCCCTTCCAATGCAAATCGTTCTATGATTTTATGGAGCAGTCAAAAAAAGGGTATTTCTTGGTAACATCCTCCAAAATGAAGTAGTTTGGCAGAAAGGGCAAGTGGAAACTAACAGAGTTAAAACAATGCCTAGTAAGGCATAACCCACGTTAACATCTTTGTGTATGACTGCAGTTCAGGAGCCACATCTGGCAGGGATTAGAAATTGCCTTTTGTTCTTTTTTAGCCCCCTCCGCCCCCAGATCTTAAGTGAAATGGTGTTAATGGATTTATGGGATTATATGTAGCTGTGTGTATGAATAAAACTGTCTTAACAAATCTGCCTGTGTGCAGATGCTTTGGGCCTTAAAGAGTAATCCCAAACTGCAGAATATGGTAACTGAAAGCCATTGAAAAGTGGTTCCCAAGAGAGATAGGAAGGAGGGTGGAAGAGGGGAGAATATATATATTTGCTTGGGATCTGATCCTCTTTTGAGAAGAAATAGAAATGTGATGAGCAGGGAAAACCTGTTCCTCGTTCTTGACCATATGTCCGTGAACAGGAAGATACATAGTGAAGCCCAGAAAATTGGCAATAACTGTTTGTGGGATGGGCTTTTTTAAATTTTGTAAAGGAATCTAGCCACAGTGAATAGAAGAATTTAGGCAAATAAGAAACTACCCAATGGTAGTTCTTTCTAGTCTTTCTTCTTTAATTTGTGAATATAGCTAATTAGTTACTACTGATTAATCACACATAAAAAGCTCTGATGGGATTAGGTGCGGGGGAGGACTCTGTGGAGTCCAGAGGATATGAAAAAAAAATTTTAGTGCAGTACAGGTCACTGGTGCAACCTGAAGTTTATTTTAGACTGTGGAATTGGTGTCAGGTTACTGGAACTTGGTTGTTCCAAAAGCTAATTAAAATACCAAGTTTTTTAATAAGGATGGATGGGCATTAAAATCTTAACTAAATCTAGTCTCATTTTGATACAAATTTCTGTATCTTTATACATTTTCATTTTGTGATATAAAACCCAAAGGAGATTTTGAGCTATTGTTATTCATGGAGCATACTGTGTTTTTAGTAAGGTATGCTTTTCCTTGGCTTTATGATTTGTTAAAAAGCTGAAAACACCATGTCAAACCCCTGAAATGGTTAATGCCTGATCTTGTTAATAGTGATGGTGCTCATTCCTAGCGTGAGATCCTGCGTGTTGGCGGATCTTAAATTGGAAGTGGCCCTGGGTTTGGTTTAAATTTTCTCTGATCAACTTATTTAAAAGGAAGCTCAGTTGCCTGGTTAGCTTTGCCATCTCTGCTCTCCTATTCCTCTGCAGACTATTGCACCTATTTTAAGTTTTAATTGTTGTTTCAGAAATAATTTATGCTGGAGAATGAATTTTTATTTTGTTCTCAGTGTGCATGATTGAAAAATTTTGGGTAATCAATCCTGAAACATTTGAAATGTTTGACAACTGGTACCCCATGAAACAAAAAGTAATTTCTGTTGAATGTTGGGTTTAAATTTTAAAAAATCCTGTAATCAAATGTTTGTAAAAATAAGATTTTGACAGTAAAGAACATATTCTCCATATTTATGCAATCAAAAATAATTTGATTTTTTTGTACATATTCTCCACGTTTATGCAATAAATCAGACATAATTTGATTTTTCTTAAACAGGGGAAGCAGTAGCTCATACATGGTAATACTGTTTGGTGATACTGTCAGGTGTTTTCAGGCATATTGAAATGCATATATTTGGCTTTATCAAGGTGACAGAAATGAACCACATCACCAGCAGCCTGTTAAGTCAGGTGCACTTTCACTATTCTCATAAGTTCATGGGCACTTTCATTATTAAGGGAAGTGAAACCATGAGCTGCCAAAAATGGTGGAAAGTAGTTTTCAGAACTTCTGTCATGAAAATTAATTTCTGCTTATGTCTGAACAAGGACATCTGTTAAATTTTGTATAGTAGCACTTAAGGTTGAATAATACATTTTTAACCTGACAGTGTTCCTAAATTACCATGTTTGGTTTCATTTTCCAGCTGGGTTTTAATTTTGCATGCATTTCAGTGAACTATAGTATGCATAATAGTTGTTTCCTGGAAGCATTTTGGGGCTGTCTCTGCTGGTGTTCTCCAAAATGGGCAAGGAAGTGGAATTTATTTTCCTTTTGTGGAGGTTTGTTAGCTAATGAATAAGTAATGCTGAAGTGATTCCATTCTATTTACATATATGCATATGATTTTGAACTTAATGTTGTTTGAAGAATGGTTGTAAGTAAGAGGGATCTCTTCTTTTTAATGACAACCCAAACAACTCCAAAGTTTAGTAGAACTAAATATTTCCATTTTGATAAAAATATTTAAGTTGTGGTTAGTTTGGCAAAGCAATTTGTAATGTGTAATGCTTGTCCTTAGTTTATCATAGGAGCCTCTGTGAAGCTGTTTTTTTGAAGTAATGCCAATAGAAAGTGGAAGTTGTGCATCTGCTCGCCAAGCAAAGCAGAAACGTAAATCTCACAGCCTTTCCATTCGAAGAACCAACAGTTCCGAGCAGGAACGGGCAGGGCTGCAGAGAGACATGTTGGAAGGGCAGGTAAGGTGATGCTTGGGAGCCTACATCACTTTTTATATGTGTTTTCTATGGGGAGAAGCTAAACAAACTTAAATATTGAAATATATCCAGTAAAGCTGCAGGAAAAACAGATTTTGTTGCTTGTAAGTGCTCTCTGGCTTTGGAGATCATTGATGTGGATGTTGACAATGTTTCAGGTTCTGTTGAGACCTGTGGAGTTTATCAGCTTCTTTGTAGTCTTACATGAATGATAAAACCATAAAACGATATAAAACCCAGCCTGATTATTTCAGTGCAAGCTTCCCCCCCACGTGCAAAAAAAAAAAAAAAAAGTTCAAGATTGATTCTTGATTTCATAAGTTTGCATTTAGAATAGTAGCAACCCAGAAATATGAATAAACCAAATACTTCTTATGATGACTCTGATAGGGAAAATATTAGTTGGAAGGCTGTCCTGTATTCCTTTCCATAAAGTAACTGCCTGCCTGACAGAAGTGTGAGCTAACTCAGATTTTTGTTTGTGTGGGGTTTTTTTGTTTGGCTCAAATGAAGGTGCGCTCTTCTGTGGATTAAATTTAAGGGAAAGAACAGCAGCCACTGCTTCTGTAGCTTTCTTAATCACATCAGTGTTGCAGGTGCAATCTGGACTTGGAGTATTGCACTTAACAATTCTGGTATTACCTTTAGGTAAGGCTTCTGTCGGAAGCAGTGCTGGCAAAGATAAGCAAATATCAGTTTAAAAGCTATTTATTGTCAAATTGACTACACAGTGTTAGATGATGCAAAACTCGATTTTTATTGGAGAGGTGGTTTGAAATACAAATGGAGTTTGGCTATGAGAAACCTCACACTGAAGTCTGCAGATACTCTGAAGGGAAAAACCTGGTGTTTTCTCAGTTGTAATTGGGTTTTTTTTTTAATTGAATGCATTTTTTTCAGTAAATCATAGCATTAGTTTTCTGGGAATTAACAGAGCCTAGGTTGTTGCTTCTAGTCACTTAGAAGTTGGAGAATGCAAGTACTTGGATAGAAAACTGTTCCTGCATTTGGGACTACTGCAGCCTTACTTCAGGAAAGGAGTGAAGGGCAGCTGAGAGGTCATGAGATGCTGTCACCCCTGCCTACTAAACAAAAATGTTAAGCTGTTTTAGTATTTCTTAGCAAACTCTAAGTGTATTATGCTGTAATACATAGCTGTTTAAAATGTTTTATCTACCATCTTGTTTAATTTTGTTGACCTTGAGAAGCCAGGTGGCAGAGTCTAGCAAGTAGAGAGTATTAATGCCCCTTTACAGTGGAGCTGTAGAACACATGAGAACTAGCTAAGGACTTTTGCAGATAAAGAGATAACATTATTACATACTGTTTTAATAAGCTATTTTAAATAATGCCAACTTTAGAGGGACTAAAGGAAGTAGATGCATTTTACTATGCTGGTTACTTCATTACAAGTTTAGATTTGCTTATGCTTTCAGGCTTTGAGAAGTGGTTTGAAAACCTTTTCTACATCTCTTTTTTGATTGCAGAAGTTGTAGGATAAGTTAGTTTCTTCCATAATCTTGCTGTATGAAATTATTGGGTAATTGAATCAGAAAGAATTCTAACTTCGGTGTTTCTCTTAATAGTGTTTCATTTATTTAATATTCTTGTTTAATCAGTTTAGTTTCAAGTTGGTTTTAGTTAGGATCTATTTTGCTTCTGATTGTCTGTGAATGCCTGAACAAAAGTATCCTGTCAAGGGAGAGGCAGGTGAAGAAAGGAATGATGTAGGGCTTAAGGAGCATGGTCCCCCTTCTTCCAGAACAGTGCCACAGCTTAAACCAGCTGTGAACCTGTGTAAAACTGAATTGTGCACAAAGCAGGTGTGCTCTGTATCATGGCTATGAGTTGTTTCTCTTGCTCTCTCTTTAAAACTTTGGAAATAACTTACACAGCCAGGGTCATGGCAGGCCTTTCCCGCTGTGCCTGCAGACAATTCCCGGGGCTGTGGCGGAAGGTGACTCAGTTAAGTGAAAACTTTTTAAAAAAGAAGTTCATAGCTGGCTACCTAGGTAAGTAGTAAGTGTAGTAAGCCAATTTACATGTTGTATTCACCTTTCTAACCCATTGCATGTCAACTTCTAATTTACTTTATCAACTGAAGGTATTCTTTTTTTCTTGAACTGCAAACATCTTGACATTTAAAAAAAAATTCCCACTTTTTATTTTTTTTAAATGAGTTGTACATGTATCTTGGTTTATAATTTTTCTCTAGTAAAGAAAACCAAAACAAATACCGTAGGTGAGTTGAATTCTATCCCTTGAAAGAGAAAGAATATATAAAATGAATGATTTTATGATGCACAGAGCTATCCATTTTGTGTTCTAAACTAGCAGTAGTTTTAATTTCCCTCCTTGCTGGGACATTGAGATAACTGTTAAAATCAGTTCAAGATTGAAGGCTAATTGTATAAAATATATGTAAAGAAAAATATAATCCCCAATATTTTGCCTCCTAGGATTCTAAGTTACCATCTGCTGTCCGGAATACACTCCTTGAACTTTTTGGACAAATAGAGCGGGAATTTGAAAACCTGTATATTGAAAATTTGGAATGTGAGTATCTATTTTTTTCTGGCAACTTAGGAATTGTTTGTATTTAGGTTATAGTAACACTAATTAAAACACCTTGGATATTGTAGTATAATTAGTGTAGCTTTTCTGTGAGGAATTTAAGAATTGTTTTGAACTTGCAGCCAAAGATGGAATTTGTACTTTTCCAGAAAAATTCCTTTCTTAGCTCTTTGACCCGAGCAGTGAGAACTGATTTGTGTCAGCCCCCTTTGACTCTTGGGCAAAGCCAGTGAAGGGTCTATCTCCTTATCATTGTAGGCTCTAGTGGATTTAATGTTAATCTGGCAGTAACTCCATTCAGCCTTTGAAGTTCGTGAATTTGTTTTATATTTACAGGCTTAATTTTAATGATGCAGTATTAGTAAATAAAATTGGAAAAGCGACTTACTTGAAAAAGTGTAAAATGGGGTGGTTTTGGATCAAACGACTTAAACATTGCATAACCAGCACGTGCAGCTGTTCAGGAGTTTTGAAGTCAAGCATTCAGATAAAAATTCCAGGTGTTATCTGAAAAAGGTATTTGTTCAATGACAGTGCAGTTGTCTGATAATGTAAGTGATCCAAGTTGATGCAAGAGGATCCCAACTTAAGTAACAGGCCTGTACAGTAATACAGTAAAGCCTCTGCTCAATTTCCCTTGCTGGAATTTTAAGCTGTGTTGCATTGGTTTGGCTTCTGAATTGTGGAATCTGTCTGATTTGGCTCCAAGTCAATTTTTTTTCCACACCTGATTGATCAGTTCCCACAGTTAAACCAGTCATTCATGTTATTGAAAAAAAAAAAAAATTCTTGCCTGCTTTTTTGAAAATGTGCTGGGTTTTTTATTCTCTTAAAACCGGTGATTGTGTTGGTTAAAGGCTGCCATCAAAAGTACACCGTTTTTAGTGACAATTTGCACAACTGAATTCTCAGCCTCCTGCTGAGAAGTTGGCGGGTAGCAAGAAAAGAAGAGTTTCCCTCCCCAGCCTTCAGAAATGCTTGTCAGAAAACAAGTGGTGGATTTTTACCCTCCAGAGTATGGTTATTTTCCTCCTTTTCAATTTCCATTTCTTTATATGCTTTCTTCACCTCACAGCTCTAGTTATGATTGTGGTCTCTTTTCACTCCCCTGACAATTTCTAAATTTTTCTCTTCTCTGCTCAGTCTAATGTTTTTTGTTCTTGGTCTAATTCCTGTACTAGTGCTTCAGCTACTGTATACAGATTTAAAAAAAAAAATCCAAAGTATAAAAAATAGTCATTTGCAGCACTACCTTTCTTGTGAGACTCTAGTAGGAGACAAGTATTCAGGGAGAATGCTATTTTGTGGTTAATAAAACCTTTGTTAAGAAAGGACGTGTTAATTCTGTGGCTAAAATATTTATGATGCTACAAGTCTTTTGCCTTCTGCTGGATTTAATTCAATACAGATGGGCCATGTATTTAACAGAAATGGTTTTGTTAATCCTTAGCCTCATTTATTAGTAAGAGTAATTAGAAGCTGCCAATGCTTTCCATGGAATCTGGGTCAAGGTTGATCTCTGGAAAATTCAGCATGAGTCTTGGTTTTTGTCTTGGTGAGACCTACTTTTATAAAATCCCAGTTGATCTCTTTTCCTCTCCTTACCATAAAACAGCTTACTTACTAACCATAACAGTTCTTAAATAGTATGTTAATGCTGTTATTAATGATAGCCAATTTTTTGTAGTAATGTGAATTTCTGGTTTTGGTAGTGCGTAGGGAGGTTGATACACTGAATGAGCGCTTAGCAGGTGAAGGACAGACAATTGATGGAGCTGAACTGAGCAAAGGACAACTGAAAACAAAAGGTAAGAGAGCCACAAAGAATCCTAAACCAGTATTTTTGAATTGACTTTTTTGTACTTTGTTGACCAAAACTTAGACTGTTACTGAAGGGAATTAATACCAGTTGCTTATACAAACAAGGTAATGCTGTATTTGAAATATCTTCCTTTGAATTTATTTGTCTCAACAGCCAGTCATAGTACCAGTCAGCTTTCTCAGAAATTAAAGACAACTTACAAGGCATCTACTAGCAAGGTATGAGACAAATTAAATCTCTACTCATCCATGTGTGAGACTAATGTGACTGTCTTCTAAGTTGTAAATTGTGGTTTCTTTAAGCTGGGTAGTGCTGGTCTGTAAGTAAATCTGCCTCCTAAGGAGCAGGATGTTTATCTTGGATTCATCGATTATCCATTACTTAACCCATACCATATGATATTTTTACAATAATTGCTCGCCTTTTTTGAAGAAGATATGTTGGAGGGGAGAGTGTGCACACGTGTATGTGGGAGTGCTGTTTCATATGTAGACAAAAAAAAAGTAATTCTGTTTCATGAGGGAAATAGAGAACTTGGTAGTGGATTTCTGAATGAAGATTTGGGTATTGCAGTTGAAATGGGAATTTAAGTAGGCACCTTGTCCTGTTCCACTATAAAAGGGGTAGCCGGGAAAGGATTCTTTTCATAGATTTTTCTGATGAAAAATCAAGCGCTAAGACGGCAACATTATGTCTGAAAACCGTTTATTGAAATCAAATAAAAAAAAAACAACAAAAAACAAACAAACAAAAAAAACCCCCCAAAAAACCACAACTAAGTGTTCTTATTAAAAAAAGAAGGAGGTGGGGGGGCAACAAACAGAAGGCAGGGGACAGCGTTGCCACAGAACCCCGGCAGTCAGCATCGCTTTGGCACACGGAGCGTGCGTGTTGTGAACCGCGGTGCGTTTGCGTAGCTGCCGTGGCAGGCTGAGCGCGACTTTTAAAGAGCCGCAGGCTGCGTGTCCCTTCCGTCGGCAGAGACGGGCTGCTGGGGCTGCAGCAGGCGGGGCGTCGGGGCGCGGCGGCTGCGGGCGGCGGGCACGAGCTGCGTGAGGGCAGCGGCCGCGGATGGCGGCTACGAGCTGGGTGAGGGCAGCGGCCGCGAGCACGAAATCCTCACGTCGACAAGCTAGTTCCCGGAATTGGCACAGCAGGGCCAAACAGGCACAGGCAGGGAAACAGGATCTCAGGGAAGAGGGCGCGAAGGCGGGAGCAGAAGGGGCCGAGCTGACCCTTCAGGCGACCCAAAACGAAAAGACCTCGTGGTGTTGCGGCTAGCTGCTTTTATGTGCCCCTAAACTCCCCCACTCGGCTTCGCGGGCCCATTTTTGGCGGGCACCTTTCGCGGGCATCCGGGTACTTCACCAGCAAGCGTGTGGGGCGGGGAGCTGCTCGCAGTCCAATCATGGGAGCTCTCTCTGCCCTGATTTGGCTGCCAGGGGAAGCCTCTCTGGGCGCAGGGCAGCACAGATTAGGTTTGGGTTTTTTTATAGGAATTTTCTTCACCTCATTTGTGACATATGTTGAGGCATATATATATTGGTCCCTCTCACACCTCTATGTGTACTATTACAAATTTCCTTTTAAAAATAATTTTTATTTTTAGCTATGACACTAGAACAATTTGTTGCCTTTGCGTTGCAAGCCTTGCTCATCAGTAGCTAGTGATCTTTTTTTGCTTGATGTTTTGGCACAATTAACCTTTCTGATGCTTTTCATTTTGTACATCTGCATCAACCTGATATTTTTGTTTTCCTTGCTCTCTCCCCTTTTTCAATTTTTACAGGGAGTTTACCCGCTTCTCTTTTTTCCCTATATCAGAGTAATTTCCTGATACATTATTAAGCATAAATAAAACCTGAGGAAACCACATTCCCTCACATTTTCCTCACAGAGGTATGTGAACCAGCTGTATAGGCAGCTCTGTGATGACCTGTAATGCAGGCTGATATGCCGTGTAGATGTCTTGGAAATACCTTCTCTTAAGTATGAAAGTTTGAGAGTAAGAGTAAGAAGAAGGTAGTGAAATAGACTGAAGCTACTGTGGTTTATCTTGTCTCCTTTTTATTGTGCTGTTTTCCAAACTTTTTTTCTTACCAATTTGCTGCATAGAGGTGCCTCTTTTAAGAGTTAATGATTTGCAAATTCTCTAATGAGACCACTTAAATAAGGACAAGTTATTATTAATAGGGGCTGTATAGTTTTGGTACACCTACTATGTAGTTATGGATTAGTACCCTCTAGTGTAATGTAGTGTTGTGTTTTGTGGGCTTTTTGGTTTTGTTTAGGTTTTTTTTTTGTTTGTGGGGTTCTTTTATTTTGTTTGGATTTTTATGGCAGGTGTTAAATTCTTGTCTTCTTTTACTTTCTTGCAATGTAACACTTGTATTTTTTCCTGAGCAAGACAGGCAGACCTCACAGCTTCAGCATGGGAAGCTGGGAAGTATGAGGTGGAGGCTCCTGGGTAACTGATGTGCATGCACAGCAAAGCAGCCATGAGTAGTGGAGCATGAAGAATTTAATACCTGAACATGATGCACATCTGTTGTGTCAATTGGTGCCAACAGATGTCTGAATGTGCTGATGTATTTCTTATTTCTTTATTTTCACAACTTTGAGTCAGAATTTACTGGGGACTAGGCAAGAGCTGAGGGAAATTACAACATTGAGAGCATCTCTGTCCAGTGTGTTCTTTGAAACCTTAATGCACTTCACGGAAGTGCTTTATTTTGACCTCTCCTTCCTTCCTACACAGAAAAGTCAAAGCTGTAACCTTCTGTCTCGTGACCCACAGAGAGAATATAACAAAGAGTTAGGAAGGAGTGTAACTTTCTAACAGACTGTGATTTTTCCATCTGTACCCTGACTGGATGTAGAGTTCCCCAATATCGTATCCGGGAAAGAGACGTGTAGAGTTTTAAGAGTTCAACAGCTCTGAAATTCTTATGACTATACTTTCTATGTGTATTAAATGAACAGTGCTGTTTCCCAAAATGGTTGTGTTCCAAACTCACTGGGGCAGTAGATTACAAGTTTTCTCTTCAGCCCTTCCTTTATACTTCTACCATACAGGGGGTTTCTTGGGTGTGTGGTTTTTTGGATTGGTTGTTGTTTTTTTTTGTTTGTTTGTTTTGTTTTGTTTTGCCTGTAGAAAATTAGAAGAGACTTAAGTTTTACAAACCGATTGTTTTGTGCAGTTGCACACAATTACATTTTTCAGATTGGCAGCGTATATAGAATTAATTTTTTTTGTTAAAAGACCTTTCACTATTTGCTTAATCTAAAGAGAAGACTGATCCTTGACTGCTTTAATATTAGTAAAAAATACTAGGGCTAAAGCAATCTGTTCATTCTCTTGGGGGAAATGCTGAAGTGAACATTCTTAATTCAAATCCTTCATATGAAATTTCCATACTGGAATACTTTTCATCATTTAGCTGTATATAAAGTTGGCAAAACTCATTTCAGAAAAGCGTTGTTTTAGCAGCAAGGGTTATCCACCAGTGTCCAAATCCTGAAGGGGTAGAGTAGATTTAACACTTGGTATTCTTAAAAGTAATTTTTGTTAACGGACAAGATTCTGTAATTTAGCTGCAGTTGGTTTTAGATGCAGGAATCACTATATGAAATCCATGTTTTGATGGTAACAAAATGTTATGGCTGCTGTTAATGATCCCTGGCTTATGAAAGTTGTTACACATCAGGAAAGCATCAATTGTTTATGCAAAGTCCTAAAATAAACTGAAGTGCTGTAACTTGCTCCATCCAAACTAAATTCCAGGATCTCTGATTTGTCTGGATCAGGATAAAGACTCTTAGAAGAATATTTTTATTCACCCAGTAGTTGAAAGGAATAAAACTTTCTGGCTATGTAGTTCTTGTTCGCACTGCTTAAAGTTGCTTCACATGACATTCTGTTCATCAGGTACAGTGTAATTCTGCTGGACTGGTGCTGAGTTGATCAGGTTTTCATTCTTACTTTGAATGTGCCCTGTCTGTGTAAGAAACGTTTTTACAGGTGCCTCACTCTGTTTGCCATGCAATTGTTTCAGTTTGTATACAATTTTCACTTGTTTACATAGTAAACAATTGCTTACCTATTAGTAAATCCTTTTACAGAAGGAAGTACATGAAACTGTATCAGTTTAAGAAAGAGGACAGACAAAAGTGAAACACACTCAGGATGTGGTTCCCCATTTATTTGTATATGATGATCTACTGAAGTTATTTCAGAAATTTTCTGCACTACAGAGACATCTTTTTATCACGTTGCATGTTCTTTACCTTTCCTGGCTTGGGACATTGTTTATGTGTGTTTACCAAAGCAGGAAGTAGTCCAGGCCCTGTCTATTTTATCCAATTACTGGTATGTGAAGGGCAGCAAAAAAAGAAAGGGAAAAAAGAAGTGTGGAAAAAGTGGGTGTTGAATAAATACCTGTATCAGGATATTTACTATTGGATGGTGTTCTTGAACTCTTATCTTCTGTGTGTTAATTAAAAGACTTCTAATACTCCAAAAGGAGTTTTATATTCTTTCCATTAAATGATAAGTGAAACCACTGTCCAGCAGTTTTGGAAATTCTTTGTTTGTTGGTGGGCTAGAAAATTTTTCTCCTAGAAGAATTTTTCATGAGGGTTTGACTCAACATTAGAAAGACAGAATGCAAGCACAGTCTGAATGTGGGGTTGAGAGCTGGAAAATACCAGGTTTGGAGTCTAAGCTGAGTGCTGTATTAGTCCTTTCCTGTTAGTACTTAATTCAGCTGTTCTGCTTCTCAGACACGAGTGCATTTAGTTTAAGGACTGTGTTCAGTGTGAAAGTTGCATCTGTAGGATTGTGTTCAAAATACAGGAAATTCTGCAGTATGGTTGAACTAATAATCTTTAGCATTAGCCTGTTCTCTTTCCAGTGCGTCTTTAAGGACTGTTCCTTCTGCTGCTGTGAAACCAAAATGCATATTAGCTGACAATTTGGAATTCAAATAGGGCATTATCATTTCATCATAGGAGAGTTGACATGCTCAGGATTTGGAATGCTCTTGCAGATTTTCTTTTAGCTTTAAAAACCTTTTTTGAAGTAATTTGCTTTAATGACATCTTAAGACCTTCTATTTTAATACCAGAAACTAATGGGATTTTAACCTTAGTTTACTGTCTGAAATGTAGACTTAATTAACTTTCTAACTTTTACTAAGCTGTAGATAAGTCTTAATGTGATTTGTGTTGAAGTATTTAAAGGTTTTGATTTAACTGGTCAGATACCTGCCCGTAATTCCATGCTGAGGAAAACACTGATAAATTGAAGTTGTCTTTTTGTTTCAGTTTAACAAAGCTTTTGAGGTAGTCTTTCTCAAAGAACAGTTACAAGCTTCAAGACTTGTGGGGTAAAAATAGGGTGTTTGTAATGGTGGTTTTACTTTTTAAAGCCATCTTTCATGACTCTTGGTTTCAGTTGTCTCTGGAAGTGTTCAGCAAGACAAACTTTTTTTTTTTTAATATTGCACTCCCCTTTATCTGAAAATGTAGAATTTCTGCAATTTGGTTCCTTTCTGTAGATACTGAGTGTTTTCAGCATTTCTGCACTGTAGTGACTTGTAGTTTTACTGTTTTACTAGACTTTTCTTCCTTTCATTTGGTATTACATATGCACATACTAATTTGGATTTAATGAGTCTTTTCTGTTTTTCCCCTAATAGCTTCACTTTGAGGGAGCATGCTTATCAAATGTTTAGATGAGTTTGACATATTTTTTTAAAAGCTTCATTACACAAATAAACAGGCATATGCTCTCAGGTTAATGTTTGATTTGATTAGCTTCATGCAGTTTTAAAGATAAACAGCAGTGAGTGTTTTAAATTGGAATATTTCTGGGTTTTACTAGAATTATATAATAAGTACATTTTTTTCAAAGACACTACACTGGCTAGCAGGGACTGCCTGAGTTATCAGATGTACTTGTTTGGGAATAGGCAAGGAAAGTTTTAAGGTCTTTTGCTGGGTTTGGTCTTTTTCTTCTTTTTTTCCCATTAAAATCCTTACCCAGACTGAATGGGAAATGCACTCTGCACTTGTACAACTCATTATTCCAATAAGATTGCATTACTGTAGTACAGAATAGTTTGTCTTGCATTCTGTAAAAGGGCTGCTATTAAAAAAGAAAAAAAAAAAGAAATGAGAGGTATGTTTGCATCCAGACTCACTTTCCGGCCATCAAATGTCAAAATTTTGACAATAGGGTATTGTCAGAACATTAAAGAATCATGGAAAAGTTAATGTCTGTTTTTATTTGTGAGATAATTACTTAATCTTGGATCAATGTGGAAAAAAAATGTTGGTGTCTCTGCTATTTCAGATTGTATCCAGTTTTAAAACTACAACATCAAGGGCAATCTGTCAACTGGTAAAGGAATATGTTGGCCACAGGGATGGTATTTGGGATGTCAGTGTCGCGAAAACTCAGCCAGTAGTGTTGGGAACTGCATCTGCTGGTAAAGTTTTGTGTTGCTCGAATGTTTAGAAAATGCTTAAGTCGCTAAGCTATAGCAAATACAGATCCAAAGCATACTTGGAAACGGAGCTCCACGCTGAAAGAGTCCTTTTAAAGAAATTCTGTAGCTGAAAAATTCTTAAAATGGGAATTTCCTTTTCCTTAGAGGGTTCAATTATACTTGCTGGTCTTTCTAAAACTTGTGCCAGTTCACTTCCATGCAGGTTATACTCTCCTTAGTCAGCTTCGCATGTTGGGTGATGTGGATGGGTGGGATGGGGAGCTGCTTGCCTGGGGAGGCCTCTGGCACAGAATTTCATACGGCTGGATACAGAGACTCCTGCAGGCTTTCTATCCTAGCATTGTTTAGTCTTTGTTTTATAGAAACTATACACGTGGTCATAGTTTGCATATTCTTGTATTCTTGCATTCTGTCTTTTGCCTAAGAACACAGGGACAGCTAAAAGTGTTAATTTTCAGTCCTTTTTACTTTATTAGATTTATTCCTTCCCACTTGAGGGGGAACAAGTACTAATGAATAAGTCATTAAATCTGTTATAGTCCAAAAATCAATATAGATATTTGTGTAGTTTTAGAAAATTATTAGGGAAATAAATCATAACTAGACAGAATCAGTCAATTTGAAGTGATAGTCTTTGGAAGCTGGAACAGAATCTGAAGGTACTGACTAGATCAGTATTTACAGACCAGAAACCTCTGCTTTTTGGACTGACCTGTTACAATTTTTATGTGCCTGCTGAGGGGCACATTTTATCTTTGTGTGCGACATCTTGTCTTTGTCCTGATTTAACTTGGAAACAGCCATTCTCCAATTCAGCGTTAGGTACTACCCACTTAAATATTGAATTGTTTAATTTTGGGTGTGTCAGGATAAAGGAGAGGCATTTTGATTTCCTTTTTAAATTAATTTTTTTAGTGCTCTGCAGTGACCTGTATGCATTTGGAACTTCCATGCAGGAAGTAAATAGATTGTGCATAGAGTTCCTGTTTGTAGTGACTGCCTTTTCATCATGGGATGCTTTCTCTGATTTTTTTTGAGTCTCATGATACACAGCTGGAGCATTATATATGAAGCATGTAACCAAGTTAGGAAAAATATCAAAAGTAGAATTTGTCTTTCAATAGTTACTGCAAATTAATCTGATTAGGATAGCACCTTTACTTTTTGGGCAAGACGTGTACAATGATAAGAAAATGTTTTGTATATAAGGTGGTAGTCAAGAGTTCTACATTTAAAATCTTTCATATGGTATGTGCTAGAGTGGAAGATAACTTGTTTGTTGAAAGGGTAAAAATGAAAATCATATGTTTTTAACTATTTACAGCTGCTTTTTAATCTTTGTAGATCACACTGCTTTGCTGTGGAGCATAGAAACAGGGAAGTGCCTTGTCAAGTATGTAGGGCATGTTGGCTCAGGTAAGATAAGGGCATGTTGTGAAAACTGGGAACAGAGCATGGGAGGGGGAAATGTGTTTTGGCCAGCTACAGAAATGTTTATTGGGGTTTCACTTGCAGGTGTGCCAATATCATTAACAAGTCAATTGTGAAGTTCCACTAATTTTCATGCAGAGAGCATTTTGTAATATGATTCTTTATTGGAGAGGCACGTTAAGACAGTTCTGCAGATGCTAAGTGAATAAACAAGTCCATATAAAGAAATTTACAGGCACAGTTACGACACTCAGAAGTTAAATGTCACAACTTACTGAGGTCTCGTGTGTGCGGAGAACAAGGGAAACTTATATAAGCCTAAATTAGCTGTCTTGCAGGATCTGTGTTATATTTGGGTTAGAAACTACAGATGCTGGGTGAATATCTATTTGCACTTATTTATTTAATATCCCATATATAATTTGCTGCATAATACCAAGATCTTGTTTTTAAGACAGTTTTAAGACAGTTAATTAAATATAGGTGTTTGTCTTTCTTTATACCAATATGAATATTGTGGATACAGGGTTTTTAAACCCCATCTTGGGTGGAGAGGTGCAGTGCAGTGAGTGTTCTTGATGTTAATGTTAATTTTTGGTATCCAATTTGACGAGAATCTGATTCGCCCCCTTCTGTCTCTTAATGAGTTACAATACAGGATTTTGTAGACCAAAATTGGAGAGGTTTTCCGTAGCTTTAATGTGCTGTAGAGAATGGAGCACTTTGAGTGATCATACCCTGGGAAAGTGAGGAACGCAGTTACTGACCAGGATTGTTTAGTTAAGTAACTCAGCACATCACAGGAACTTTTTAAGGATACAAATAGAATTAAGTTCTCTAGAACTGCTTCAGCCATGAGTTGTACTTTTTCTTTCTGCTGTATGACTTTTCTCTCCTACAGCGCAAAGATAAATACATAGAAAAAACTGGTAACACGCTAATGTGTTCAGGTATCTCGGGTTGCTTGCTGTATGGACCTTTAAGTTCTGTAAGGTCATGTTTGAAAACTTCACTCACTTGAACTTCCATGCTGATAGTTTTCTTTTAAAATTGCTATTTGGATAACTATGAAAATAAGAAGTTCTAACCTATATTTAAACAGCTGTGTTTAAACAACTGTGTTTGAACAACAACAAAAAAATTATACTGTATATAAATTTTATATAACTATACACATCTATAAACTATATTAGAAATAATGTATTTTTTATTTAGTAAAACTTCTTTTTTTTTGAACAGTTTGACAGTTGATTTGAAATGGTGCAAAGGTTTTGGGTGCCAGCAGCTGGTGCACCACAGAATTAGTTCAGTGTAAGGAGTATCTTTTTAGACTCATTGCACCGTGCTCTCCCAACAACATGTGCATCTATTTTACTTGTATAATGAATGGAAATGATTTCTAAATTCTGTCTTGAATTGAATCTTATGCACTGAAATGAAATGAAGAGCTTCGTTGGGTGATAGAATTCTTGCAGGCCTATTTTGAAGCCATTATGTTTTGATATGGTTGCAGGACTGAAATCCCATTTGTGTTACTTGCATCAGGTTTTCAGTCATTTCTTCTTGCAATCCTAAGTAATAAGCAGAAAGTTGATGGTAACATATAGTAAGTTTTCATTAAGTTAAAAATAATTATGAATACTTAAATTCTCTTTATGGAAGTCCAGAGCACTGTCCCCTGTCAGCTTATGTACTTCTTGAATGTGGTTTGTTTATCCTCTCTAACATGAACCACTTGTACTAGATTCAGGAAATAACTTTCTAGAAAATATGTGTTGTTGTATAATCAATTACAGCTGCTTTACTTGGTACTGCACTTTTATATCACCTAAAAGATCACAACCAAAAGTTGCTTAAAACTTAAGAAGACTTGATTTTTCAATACTTTTAATGATAAAATAATGGCGAAAGAATTCTTTTAGTATACTAATTTAAAACTTTACTTTGTTTCAAACAGTGAACTCCATAAAGTTTCATCCCACTGAGCAAGTGGCTCTTACAGGTATGTAAAGTTTTTTCATATGTTAAGTATATTAATCTTGATGGAAAAGAAGTGTAATTTGCTAAGTTGTTCTGGTTGTAGCCTCTCTCCCTATTGCTTTGTCAGCATCCTTGTTGATTAAATTATTTTTATACTTGAAGGCATAAAAAATCAGAGCTAGATCTTGCCATCTGTGTTTTTCATGTCATGTTGTCATTTGTGCTTCCCTGCTCCAAACCAGACACTGAGAATCATACATCAGCTGAATGTTCTGGAATTCATCCCGGAGTACTGAAAGAACTAGTAGGTGTTATGGCAGGATACCTCTTGATTATCTACCAAAGGTCTTGGGAGCCTGGAGAGGTCCCTTCTGACTAGTGTTACTCCAATATTCCAAGAAGGGTGTGAGGAAAGATCCATGGAACTACAGACCTGTTAATCCAATCTTGGTTCCTGAAAAACATATGGAGATTATAATTTATTATTTAAAGAATAGTGCAGTCATCAGGCACTGTAAACATGGAGTCACAAAGGGAAGGTCCTGTTTAACTAATTTGACATCCTTCTAGGATAAGGTGACCTGCCTAGTGGCTGAAGGGAATGTGGTGGATTTAGTTTTTCTGGTTTTTAGTAAGGGTTTTGATGTTGTCCTTCACAGCGTTGTTCTGGACAAGTTGTCCAGCTGTGGGATTAGCAGGCTCACGGTGTGCTATATGGGCAGCTGGCTGAAGGGCAGAGCTCAGAGGGTTCTAGTGAATGGGGCTGCATCTGGCTGGCAAAGGATCACCAGTGGTGTTCCTCAGGAATCCGTTCTAGAGCCAGCCCTGTTCAATAGATTTATCAGTGACCTGGATGCAGGAATTGAATGCACCTTTCGCAAGTTTGTTGGTGATACCAAACTGGGAGGTACTGCTGATTCTCATGAGGAACAGGAGGCCTTTCAGAGGGATCCAAGTAAGCGAGGGCATTGGGCAATGATGGATGGGATGAAATCTAACAAGTTCAAATGCCGGATGCTGCAGCTAAAGCAGAGTAGTGTTGAGCACAAGTATAAATTGAGAGAGGAGTGGCTGGAGCACAGCCCTGCAGAAAGGGCTCAGGGGGTGCTGGTTGTCAGCAGGCTTGATTTAAGTCAGCGGTATGCCTGGGCAGTCCAGAGGGCAAACCTCATCAAACACCCCACAACCAGCTGGTCAAAAGAGGTGAGTCAGTGTTGGTGTGGCCTCACCTGCAGTGCTGTGTGCAGTTCTGGGCCCCACAATTTAAGAAGGTTGTGAAGGTCCTTGAATGTGTCCAGAGGAGAACCCCAAAGCTGGTGAAATGGTGGGAAGTTGTGTGAGAAGCAGGTAAAGACTTTGGGTTTCTCTGGTTTGGAGTAAAGGAACCTGAGGGATGACCTTGTTGCTCTCTACAGCTTCCTGAGGAGGGGAATTGGAAAGGGATGTGCTGAGCTCTTTCCCCTGAGAGCCAGTGATGGGATGCATGGGAATGGCTCAAAGCTCTGCTGGGAAGTTTTAGGCTAAATATTAGGAAGCATTATTTTACCAAGAGGATGGCCAGGTCCTGCAGCAGGCTCCCTAGAGAGATGGTTGATGCTCCAGGCCTGTCAGTGTTTAAGAGGCATTTGGACAATGCCCTTAACAACACACTTTTACTTTTGATCAGCCTTGAAGTGGTCAGAGAGTTGAATTGGAGATTTGTTGTAGGTCTTTTCCAATTGAAATAGTCTGTTCTATCTATATATATCTATAAATGATATTTCCAGAAGTAAAGGAGAATGATATTGCGCTATTGGGTGTGCCGAAAAAGCAGTGTGAAAATAAGACTGTTAGTGTGAAGGTGTTTTCAGGCCTGAGCGTACCATCAGTGCAACTTCAGGTTTGAAAACTGTCTGATTGGTCTAATCCTGTGGTTCATATAGTCCAGCATTTAGGATACTAGCTTTGGGATTAAAGAGGTCTGGATTCAATTTGCCGCTATTAGGTAAGTCATTGTAAAATGATGATAATTGCTGCTGAGGTTAGAAATTAAAACACTTCTGCTTTCTGCATCTACAGTGGGCACTTAAAAGGAAGGTAGGGAGTAGCAGGCCTTCTGTCTAGGATTTATCTGTTTGGATTTTCCTGTTTTCATCTGCTAACTGTAGCCATTATTTTGTTACCATAAACAATTTTACTATGTAAAGTGACTTAAAACCCAAACCAACCTAGCTATAGACAGCTTTTGTTTGATTCTTATTCTCCCGTTATTTTTCTGGGAGATGGTTCTGCAAAATATTTCAATTGAGAGTTCTCAGGGATTCTTTTTCTTCAGTGATAATTAATTTAGAACTGGTTAAAAAAAAAAAAATCTTGCTGCTGATCCAGAATAGTGACATCAGAAATAATATAAGGTTGAGCTTTCTTCCAGCCTTCTTAGTCTGTTAGATGAGATACATTTCCTAGTACTTTCATATACATTGAGCTTGCCAGAATTTTGCATACTAATTACAAACTGTTATCTAAACCATTCGGCTTGGTACCCCTCAGGTACTGGAACATATTCGTTCTGACCATAGCAAGGACAATCTTGAGTTTTGCCTTAGTTAATAATGAATAAGTCCATTTTAAAACAGATGGAGTTTAAAATCACATGGTACCTGCTGAGCTGTAAACTGCTACTAGTTAAGCTGAGTCATAAGGCAGAAGAGGAATAGCTTACACTTGCTATTTTGGCTTTCTCATTAAAAGCACAGTAAAAATATTTAATGGAAGAAATCATTGAATAAAGAACCCCAGTATTTTGAGAAACAATAAATGAATACCTGGTGATGTATCCAAATGTCACATATTGAACAGTGGTGAGACTCGTGTTCTGATGTGTAGTATTCAAATGTATGTTTCACTGTAGGAGTGATTAATTTGGTAGCTACTTATGTCTTGCATAATGAGTTACGTCTGAGATGTTGAGACTTGCTTACCATGAAGTTCATAAGGGTATATGTTAGGAAAGATAGATGCAACTTAGACAGTATTGCTAAATGTAATATTAAAGCTTGTTTTTATTGCGCATGGAAATGCTCTTACTTTTTTTCTCTCTCTTTTTTTTACCTCTTTTCCTCTGTGCAGCATCTGGAGACCAGACTGCTCACATCTGGAGGTACATAGTACAGTTGCCTACACCTCAGCCAACTGCAGACTGCAATGTAAGCAATCAACCTACTGCAACTAAACTAATTGCACAGCAATTTCATCAGATACAGGTTTTATGATAAGACTAAATGTTAAATTTACACATAATTTAAAAATACATGATCTCAGGACTGCCAAAGGTGGGATTTTAAGGTTTTAGTTGAACAGCTATATTTCAGCTTTTCTTTGAGAATAGACTCCCTTCATGTTTTCAAAGGCATTTGGTGCAGAACAGAATTTACAGCTGCAAGGAGATGAATCAACTTCTTGTTCAAGGTAGTAAATATGTAAATGAACTGTAAAAGTATAATGAAGTGCTTTTTAAACTAGCTAAATTTTTGTAGCTTAACTTACCAAGGCACAACTGTTAGCTATAGTTACTATAGTATTAGCTATAGTTGCTGTGGATTGAAAACTGATGATAAAGACTTGCAATTTTAGCATTTATTTAATTGAGTCTTTATTGATTTCTAATCAACCCTTTCCAGAACACATCACATTGTCTGATGTTGTTGTCCCCAGGCCTTGATTTAGTCAGTGTTTACTCTAGCCTGTCAAATGCTTATTTTACTTAAAACCACCCTTACTGAATTGTGAAGAAAACATAGCTTATAGCATGAGTTTCACAGCAGGCTAAGTAGGGGCAGGAGTTGGCTGTATAATATGAGATAGATTTCTGAATGGAAAATGTTTGATTCAGTTTATTTGATTTGGCATTTCCATTTTGAAAGAAAATAAAAATGTTATCTTTTCCACACCCAAGTAACATAAAAGAAAGATGTTTTTGTCTTGTGTAAGTGAAAAAGGAGTTCAGAGAATGATGTTTAATGATGAGCAAAAGAATTTTTTTTTTGCGTCCAGTTTACATCAGCACTGCATGATGACTATGTGTCAGCCAACAGACAAATATTGATGTAATGATTTGATTTTAATGGATAAAAATGTCTGTAAATTATTGTCTTCCCAAAGATTAATATAGTCAGTGTCCTGTTAGATGCTTCCTACCCTTAAAAATTGAAAGGAAAAAGTCCCTTGATAATGTGCTGCAGTGAAACTCTAGGGTAATACACTTAGCAGATAGTAAAGGGGACAGATACTCAGAGCTAAAGAGTTTGGAGGAGATTTTAAGATGAAGTAGAATCATAGAATCATTTAGATTGGAAAAAAAACTCTTAAGATCAAGTCCAGCTGTTAACCCCACACTGCTAAAGCCCTAAACCATGTCCTTAAGGGTCACATCTACCTGTCTTTTAGATACCCCCGGGGATGTTGATTTCCCCACTTCCCTGGGTAGCCTGTTCCAAGGCTTAATAACCCTTTTGGTGAAGGCATTTTTCCTAATAGCCAGTCTAAACATTCCCTGGTGCTACTTGAGGACGCTTCCTCTTGTCCTATCACTTTTTCCTTGAGAGAAGAGACTGACGCCCACCTGGCTGCACCATCCTTTCAGAGAGTTGCAGAGAGCAATGAGGTCTCCCCTGAGCCTCCTTTTCTCCAGGCTGAACACCTCCAGTTCCCTCAGCCGCACATCAGCAAGTTGTTAAAAGGAGTTATTAAAACTGCATTTAACTCACTGGTTATGGTCCTTCAACCAAGTTTGTGATAGGGAGTACTGGAATCGGCTGGGTGTAGCAGAATTAATTTACCCACATTCATGTTAAGGGGATTGGGAAGCATTTACCCTGCAAAATGTAACTTAGAGACATTCCTTCCCTTTTATTCTGCATCTTTTTTTCTCTTGCATTTTACAGCAAGTGTCTGGAGAAGATGAAGTTGAATGCTCAGATAAAGATGAACCTGATGGAGATGGAGATGGTTCCAGTGATTGCCCCACTGTCAGAGCCCCATTAACTTCACTGAAAAGCCATCAAGGAGTGGTCATAGCAGCCGACTGGCTTGTTGGGGGGAAGCAAGCTGTGACAGCATCATGGGACAGGACAGCAAACCTGTATGATGTAGAGACTTCTGAACTTGTCCATTCTCTTACAGGTATTTGTTCACTCACAAAAAATTAAATTGGTGGTTTGTTTTTATAAGTGGGATTATTTGTAGCAACTAAAACATTGAGAAAAGTAAGTTGTTTCTCTGGAGCAGTATGAGTGTGTACCATCTGCTGCTCAGTGTTGTAACAGTTTCTAAAATTGCAATCTTGTAAATCCCCTGAGCATGAATTTGTCTTCTTTTAAGCTTATGATTTAACCTATGAAGATAGTTGTGTTTAAATTGAACGTACCTAAATTGAATGTACCCAGATTTTAGTTCTTGCAAAAGGCTTTTGCTGTGTTCATGGTGTGTTAAGCAGCAATAACCTGCACTACTGAGTGTAAAATAAGTAGTGTGGTTTTTGCCTTCAAACACATTCCCAAACTTTTACAGCAGTAACAGGATTAAAGTTCAGAATGATCATTATTCCTTTGTGTTTAGGAAAAAGAGGGAAAAATCATCAGCATTTCATTCCAAGTGTATGTGGAAATGAAAAGTCTGGTTTTCGTTACCTTACTTGTTCTCATGTGTGATTGTAGGGCACGACCAAGAGCTCACACATTGTTGTACACATCCCACCCAGCGTCTCGTGGTGACATCGTCACGCGACACCACCTTCCGCCTGTGGGATTTCAGAGATCCTTCTATCCATTCTGTGAATGTCTTTCAGGGCCACACAGAGTAAGTGACAGCTCTTTCACAAGTTTTTACAAGTTCAAAAAGTTGCAAATTTGGCCAGAACTGTTCCCATGCTCTTTTTGAGGTACTGAGTTAATTCCTGTTTTGTAAGAGTGATTTTCACAGAAACCCCCAACTGTCCTCCTTCTAATGTAGCACAGCAGTACGTAATTTCCAAAACAACAGCCAGGGCTCTTGGTGTGCTATTGCTCATGTGGTAAGTCCTGATAAAAACTGTTACAATTAAAGGTGATTTAAGGTATGAGGTTCTTTTTGGCATTGGTTATGCCTGCTGTTTGGGGTTATTGCTGTGAGGCAGTGGATCAAGCAGATTGCCTCTGCTTGTCTTGATACTCAGTGTGAAGTAAAGGTTACTCCTTTGAAACCAGTGGATAAAAAAAGGATTAATTTTCACTCTTAAAAGCTTCTAATTTTTACATAAAATAAGAAATAAAAGTATGGGCACCAACTGCCATGTTCTGTCAAAACAGTGATTCTGATGTAACATTTTTAGTTACCAATTTAGGCTTAATGTTGTTGTACTGACTACTATTGGATATGGACAAATATAGTCATGAGAATCTGTGTTCTGGTGTTTACTTACCTTTCTGTTTTTTGGAATTCTGATACATAGAAAATGCAGGTGTAACTTGGAAATACCTTACCCAAAGAAGCAAATCTCTTTTTGAGACTAGTGAATGTTTGAGCTTGAATGTTTCAGAAAAAATTTCACCTCCCTCCTTCAGAATAAAATGTGATTGCTAATCCTAGCTCAAAATACAAACCACAAATATTTATTCACATTTCTGGTTTTTATTAATTCAAATGCGTAATTTACATTATGACTGATTTCAGTATCCACTTTTTCTTTTTTTTAGCTATTGACTAGCCTATATAAAAACTAAAACCTCTTTAACCCCCCTGCCCTGGACTCCTGAGCTTGATAAATTACTTGGTGCTTCACAATCATCTGTATAAGTAGGCATCTTCTCCTGATAGAGCAGTAAGCTTGATTTTGTGGCCTGCATCCTAGAATTGTTTAATCTCATCACTTTTGTGTTCTTCTACCACTTTTCCTAGAATGTCATATAAAGTTGGAAGGTTTTGTATCCCTTGGTGCTTGCATTTTTTCCCAAGCTGATTAACTGCTTTGTCCCAGGACATTTTTTCAGAGAAATGACCAAGACTGACCAAGTTTCTGTTTTCCTATATGCTTGCTGAGACCAAATGATGTTGATCTTGGGTGATGGTGCATACTGTAAAAACTGTTAGCTGGTGTTTTGGCTTCTATTGCTGAGACCTATAAACTAGCAGAGAGTTTATTTTTTAGGAATGGAGAAGACCTTGTGCAACCTCTTCAGTCACTCTTATTCTAGCTTTTAATCGTCTTCATGTTTGTGTTTGTGTGCTTTATCAACTGTCTCTGTTTTTAACTTCGAATGTATGAGTTTTTAGTATTGACATAGGCTTTTTCACCAAATGCACCCTAAATTTGAGGGTCTCACAACTGACTTTACTTTTCAGTGGCCAGGGCTGCAGAGGTCTCTGATTTGTGGAAGGGGTAATTCTGTTACAGAAGGTGTTTCACTGAGGAGTACAGTTAGAGCAGAGATGGGGGGGTTGGTATTTTTGCAGTTGAGACATACTTTGAGGAATTTTATTTTTGTTCCTTTATTGTACTGCCTACTGGCAAAATATTTTTAAATTGCTTTCTAATCAACACTAACAATCTTCTCACGTTAAGCAGCATAGAAGAAACTGTTTTATCTGTTGTGGAAAATACATACACAAGAGACACTTTTTTGGCTTTTCTGAATGTCTATTTGAATAATATGCCAAGTATTTAATATTTGGATAGGCCCTTGGCATCAGTTCTGTAAATTGGATGTTACAGTTGTTAACACTGATGATTTAGAGTCCTCAACCGTAAGTTTTAACACCCTCTGGCTGAGTCGTACCTGTTGAGTCTGGAGCTCACAGAGCAGCTATTTTTTCCCAGTGTGTTTCACCAGATCAACTCTTAATGCGCTAAGCCAATATAATTAGATGCCAAACATCTCAATCATGAGGCCAGCATTCCGTGTTTATTGTGTCGCAGCACCCAAAATCTCTCTCCATCCGATCCCTTCCTCCTGGCGGGGGATCCGCGCTACAGCCGCTCACCAGCAGGTGGCAGCACCGCACCGCGGCGGGTGCCCGGCCCGGCCCGGCCCGGCGCGGAGACGGCGATGCGATCTCAGCTTCCTCTAATTAGCTTAATGAACGACACTGGAGGTTTACTCGAAATGGCTCGTTATCGTGTGAAAAATAAAACTGATGCCGATGTGTTGAGAGACTATAGAATCCTGTTATAGACAGAGTATATAAAACTTCTATAGAGTTAATTGACGCCAGAAGATGAAGAGTTGCAGTGCATTGTCCTGTATGTCAAAGTGATGGTATGTCATCATCTATGAGAGATTGTATCTTAAGTGGCCTAAGAAATCACCTTTTATTTTGGTGTCCTGAGCATAGCTTCATTAAAAGCAGATTTTTTCTTATCATCTACTACTAAGGCAATTTAAGAAAATAAATCTCATCCGGTAAGGCCAGAAGGAATTGTTGTGGTCAAGGTGTCTGTCTTGAGCTGCTTGCATTGATATCTGTTTTGAATTAGGAGGTAATTTTAGAATTGACAACATTATGTTAGGTTGTTCCAATGATAAAGATTTCAACTTACCTCTTGGTAAATTCTGTATGTTGCTTGTTGCAGTGTTTAACTTCTTTGCTAAACTTCTTGTGCTTCCCTAGTCTGAGTCTGTCTAGCTTCAGTTTCTGTGTTCTGTTTTTTTATCTTCAAAAGCTTAGTTTCCTATATTACTTATAAAAGTTTCCTATATTTTCTGTTCTTATTTACAAGCTATGTGTTTTGCCTCAAAGTGTGTTTCTAAGTGTATTTTGACATTTATAGACTTAGTATAGTGCATTGATAGTGCTTTTGCACTTCAAGCCTGCAGTCACCTAGTGTCTTTTTTGAAGTTGTATCTTCCCATGGAAGTTTCCAGTTCTGTAAACATGGCTTGTTTACATTTTTCATATACTCTGTGTGTGTCTATAAATATGACTGCTTCAGTTCAATACATGACTTACTTGCCTGTGCCCTGCTGACACAGCAGGTAAAGTATCTTGTCACTTACTGTTTTAGATTTGCTGTGCTCCCAGTTCATCTCCCTTACTTATTCTCTGCTGATGAAAAAAATACGAAATGATGTGGAAATAAGACTGATGTTTCCTTAAATATAAATCTTTGTTATTATCTGGTTTTATGTGTGCAGCAATAGGAATTTGTCTTACTAGTGCTGTGAATCCCCAATCACATCCTCGTATGAGGAGTTTAACAGAGCCCTGGGAAAAGGCTACATTTATTTTATAATCCAGGCACTAACTTGTTGCCTGTTAATTAAATTGATTTCCTGAGTTAAAGCTTCCGAAAATTATACTGGTGACTCAAATTCCAATACCTTTTTTCCAGCAGATACTGCTTTGAAATACATGATTGATAATAACAGCTGTTCTCTTACTGAGAAATTATTCAATTTAGAGGTTATTGATTAGAGCTCTTCAAATTGAACTGAGGTTTTGTTCTGATCTGAGGAGCAAAATGGTTCTGGCATCTACATGGCAGTTTTCATTTCACTTCACTTGTGCTTTCCTTTGCCATCACCTGCACAGCCTATCTTGTCCCAGCTGTGAAGGCCTTGCTTCTCCCAACACGGTGGCCTAGTTGAATAACTCTGGACATGTTAACATGCTCTTGCATATCTACTTGATGAGTTTTTCTGTCCCTTTGAGCACTCTGCATGTGCAGGACTGTCTTGATGTGTGGAGCCTTCTAAAATCCTAATGTTGGTAATTTTTACCATTTGTAGCTTTAAAAAAAAAATCTTAGTCTGTACAAGTCTAGCCAGTACTTTACAGATTTTATACATTTGTTCTGACAATTTAGTAACATTGGAAATAAATTAATACCTTGGGGGCAACAGAATGTTTATTAACTAGTGGATTCTTGCACACTTTTTAAACTAAGCAGTGCTTTTACTATACATTTGTAGTATGTTGATGCTCATATGTAGCTGAAAAGTTAATTGATAAATAATAAGGGGTTTTGTTTTCTTTAGTGACTGTCAGAGGTACACAGTGGTTGGGGACATTGCTCTTGAAATGCTTGAAAAAAGCTATGCAGGGCTTCCAAGTCTGGACTTGCAAATGCCATCCTTCAAGAATAAAGTGATGTCTTCAGAAGCAGCTTTGGGTTGCTCTCCTTAAGTGAATATCCTTTGTTAATGCTTCTTGATTGTTCAGTATATAGTTATGCACCACCTTGTCATGGCAATTAAATGCATTTTTGATCTTTAAAAACCCCATAAATTTGAGCGAGTACTTTTGTCCTAGCCCAAGAAAATGACAAAGTTTGTTTGCTACTTTTCAAACTTACTGATGTTTGTGGCTAGATTGAGCCAGTGTGTCAAGCATGAATGTGTCTTAGCTGTGGAATCTGTATCCTTATGTTACTTTCTGGGCAAACTCCGGAAAAAAAACGCTGATCATGGATCTTATGTTATTTCTTACAAAGAGCTTATAGCTCTTTCGGACTGCAGCATATTCCATCTCCTTTCACTCTGCTTGTGTGGCTCTAAGAGACCAGAAGGGAAAGTTCCTGTTCATTTGCTGCCTGTATGTCTCTGAATGTGCAGCTGGATGGTGAGTTGTGCTTCATCCTGAGAACTCTGAAATTAGAGAATTGCAAACATGTCTTGTTTCAACTTTTTATTTTCCAACCCTTATGCTTGCTGAAGAATCTGCACTAAAAAATAGGAAAATTACTAAGCAGCTGCTGATTGGGATGCTGGGCTGAATCTGACATTTAGTGAATTGACAGTTAATGTCAAAATGGCATTCTGTTTCAAGATCGTAATAATTGCTTTAGTTTTTGTGGACACTTGGGTTTGCCAAGGTCAGTTGTCTTTCTCAGGTTCTTTGGTCTGCAAGATTTAATTCTCATATCTTATTTGTGTCTGTGTTGAATATATTGTTCATGAAAGAGCAAGTCATGGCAGGGGGAAGTGCCTTTTCTCCAGGCAGCGATGTCATTGGACATCCCTGTTGGAAAGCAGTCTTATTCTTGATATGCCCAATATTACAAGGTCACTGCTAGGTATTCAACCACACTTTCTTGGTGAAGGTAAAGCATTTGTGGATGTAGTCCCAAAAATGCAAGCTTTGCACCTTTGACTAATTCTGTGCTTGGGCTTTTAGTCAAAACCTTTTGTGCCAAACAAAATGTAACAAGTTGGATGCTATCAGTGGAGTTTGATCAGTCTAACACATAATGATTTTAGTGATGCTTTGTCTACCATTTTTCTGTTGTTTCTCATCAAAGAATGCCTTAGGCATTCACCATGTGTGGATATCTCAATCTAGGTTCTGTAAGAAATGCAAAATTTTTGTGATGAAACATTCAGTTTTCTCCCCAAGCCTCACTGATTAACTAGATGGTTGTGATATCGCTGTTAGTATTCCTACCTTGTTTTGTCTGCTGAGGGCTTTTTTCCCCTCTTGCATTTTATTGAGAAAAGGCTCCAAACTTGCATTTCACACACTGTTCTGATCCTACATTTGCATGTTGAATATTCTTTAAATGAAGATTATGGCCTGGGCTTGAAGCCCTAGGGTTAGCTTTTTAAAATGCTTCTAGTGCTTCTGAACATGTTTACAAAACCTTTCGGTTTACATTTACTACATACAGGTAACATGCTAAGGAATCAACAGTTTTCTTAGACTTGTTAGCAGCCTTAATGAGTGATAACCCCAGGGATCCAGCTTTGAATTTGTCTCACTTCCCATGCTGAGTGCTTCTTCATAGATCTGTTTCAGGACAGACTAGGGCCGGCATGTTTTACATGCCTTCAGCCCATCCAGGTTGCCTCTCCTTGCTCTCTTGCACAGCTTGAATTCCCAGTTTTCTTGCCTAACATTCCCCCAACCTGATACTGTCATGGAGTTACCAAAGTGCCAAAAAAAGGCAATTTGAAAGTGAATATTCTTTTGATAATTTTGTTTCCTTTTTGTTCTTCAACATTTTCTGGTGTCAGATGGACTTCCTCAAGGCAAATATTGCTTCCTAATTAATGGAGAAGTACAAGAAATTTTGAATAACGTACTCTTTAAGAGTAAGTTCTTAAAATTAAAAGCTCTGTAGCTAAAAGAAAAAAAATCCTTTAAGTATTTTATTTTGGGGAATGGGATACGTAACAAAGTTTGGTTGCACTCAGTGTTAGACTTTAGAGTTTTGTCAATTGCTTTAAAAAAGATGTAGATGATAAGTCTGTATCCAATTGGTTTTGAGTGCTTTAAGCCTCATTACAATAGATCAAGAGAATCTTAATTCTATATTGAATGCATGCACTAAAGAGTGTTACGATTTTTATTCAACCGACCCAGAGAGGAGGATAGCGAGAGGCCTTTTCTTTGTATCCTATCTTGAGCTCAGGTAACGTATGCAGCAGTGGTGCAGAAATAAATGGAACTTTTTTAATCCCCTCATAAATGTGATGAAATGGATTTAAAAATATTTGCACCTTAACTAACTACTAACTTAGCGTTGAGAAATTCTTATAAAAGCTAGTTACTGTTTTCAATCTTGCATAATTTTATTATTTTATGACAGATAGTGAGAAAGGCAGATACTGGCAATTTTCTGCAAGCGTCATGAAACATGTATCTCTGGTTTAAATGGTAAAGCTTTGTTAATTCCTGGAGAAGAGGAAGGTCAGGGTGGATTTTATTGCTCTCTGCAACTGCCTGACAAGAGGTGGGGCTTGGCCTCTTCTCCCAGGTAGCCAGTGACAGAATGAGAGGAAATGGCTGCAAGCTGTGCCCATAGAGGTTTAGGTTGGACATTAGGAGGAATTTTTCACAGAAGGGGTGATCAGACATTGGAATGGGCTGCCCAGTGAGGTGGTGGAGTCACTGTCCCTGGAGCTGTTTAGGAAAGACTGGACATGGCACTCAGTGCCATGGTCTGATTGACGTGGTGGTGTTTGGTCATAGGTTGGACTCGATGATCTCAGAGGTCTTTTCCAACATAATTGAGTCTGTGATTCCGTGATGTGTTCTTACTGTTTCTCAAGTTGAAGAAAAAAGCTCTGCTGATATTTGGAAATAAATCCACAGACAGGCTTTGGGAATTATATCTGTAGCTCTTCCTGGAATTGAGTGCTTTTAGCATTTCTGAAACCTGAATGCACTCAGATGTGCAGTACTGGTGTGCTGCTTACCTGGGACTCCTGTGGTCAGTGCCATCTCCTGTTGAGATGGGCAGTGGGGTCGTCCACATCTGGAGGTTTTAAACACAGGTCCTGGCTTCCCCTCAGACTGCAGACTGCTTGGTGTGGGGATATGCTTTGTTCCCCTAAAATAAAGGAAACTTGTGCAGAAAATGTGATACCAAATTGAACTTCCTTTAGGTTTTGTTTCTGAATTTTACTACTTAAAATGAGAGGCATATTTGAGCCCTCAAATTTTGCTGCTTGCATACAATTGTATGTAAATGTATGTATTCAAGTTACCTTGAATAAATTTATCTGAAAGCTCTGGTTTGGTGCATTTTCATCCCACACACAGATGAATGCATGTAGATGCCTTTTCAAGGCCATGCAAATGTGTTGTCTCCCAGTTCAGTGGTAAATCCCAGTTTAGATTGCAAATCAAAATGGAAAGAGCAGTGTTAACTTTTTTTTTGGTGCATTGCCAGTGAGAGTTCTGCATCAGCATTTCATGGTCCAACATTTTCAATGTTTTTTCTTTCCCCTCTTCCCCTATGTGTGAAATTTCAGCAGATTGTTATGCAAAGCAGTTTTGTGTCTCAGTGTGACTGGGGAGACAGCTGTTCAGCCTAATGAGGAGTGTGAGCACCACAGCATTTCTGGTGATTGAGACCCACGGAGGGAGCAGGATGTTCGAGGCCAGGCAGTGGTGTGTGGTGAGGAAGTGCCACGCTGTCAGCTGGAAGTACACGCTCGGCTGCTCCCTATGACAAGATAAATGAGTTTTGCTGGGGTTTGGTGGAGACTGAAGCTTTTTTGGAGAACAGTTGTAGCACACCAAACTCCCTGTGGGACCCACAGTTTGAAGTGTCATAAGACTGATTCCTCTTCACTTGTTTCTTTTTTTTTGTTTTTTAATGTCCTACAATACCTGTCATCTTTTTGAGTTATTAAAAATCTAATGTCTTCTAGCATTCAGTTAACACAGAGGCTGATGATCTCTTGTTGATACTTTTTATTAGTTTAGCCGAGGGGATGTTAACCAAAGTTTTATCTGGGTTAGAACAAACTGAAGACTAATACAAACAAAATTAAATCTAGCCCCATGAAAATAGAAGAAAAAAACTTAATTTTTGTGATAAGGATGGGGTTATGGAGGCAATACTTCTGAAAGGTTGTTTGTTTATTGGCTGCTTGTGTTAATTTCTTTCTTCCCACACAGACTTTGCTTCCCTTGCTTTCTTCTCACCATTTCCCTTTAGTTGGGCTGAAATCCTGGTTTAGTTTTTAAGTAGGTAAATGGCCTTTCTTCTTGTCGCTATTTTGTTTAATTAAAAAAAACAAATAAACACAAACCCAAGGAAAAAAACTGGTGAGATGCATCTGTCATGTTAAGAGATACCCCAGATGGAAATCAGAGGAGACAGAACATGATTTGTGCTTCATAAGATCTATGAGCGCAGCACTTGCTCATGTTATAAGTCAATAGTGTTGAGCATGTTTTTGAATTTAGATGCATGTGATTTTTTAAAGTATGAACTCAATATGTTCCACTTTAAAATAAAAAAAAAAAACCAAAACCAAAAAACCACTTAGTCTTTACTCAGATGACAGTGACATGCTGATAACCCTCCCCAGAGCTGTCAGGTTTGTGAGAATGATACTGTTTTGGCCTTTCTAGACTTGTTGTTAAGTTACTTAAAACTTCAAGCCTTGCAATATTATTTTGAAAATGAGATATTTTTGAGAATTGAATTGAATGTTCCCCTTAGAAGAGTCATGCTTCATTTTTGTAAAAGCACAGGGAATGTTATGCAGATATCCAGATACTCTTTGTTTTGGAACTGGGACCAAAATTCTTGGTCATAAACACTGGGTTCAGTAAGAAATGCTTTTATATTTAGCTGTTAAGTTCAAAACTCCTCATGTAAAAGATGGTTTTCCTAGTCCCATGTGCTTGCAAATAGTGCACATCCCAGCCTGCAGGGCCTTGCAGGGCTGAGCTGAGCGTGAATGGAGGGCTAAGACCACTAAACACCTTTAGAGTTGTCACTAAAAACAGACCAGCAGCCTTCCCTTTGCCTCTCTATCACTTGCCCTGTTTCCAGAGAGCTACAGCAGAATTTCATTGCATTTTTATTTTTCAAACTTTTGCTTAGTGTACCCAGTAATATCTGAATGGTTAAGCTGGAAAGAGTAAGTTAAGCTGGAAAGGATTTTGTTATCTTCTTCGAGTTTTCGTAGGAGCAGGAAGGATCGAGCTAACCTAGGGTTGGCATTCTGTTTTCCTGGCAATAGTTTTGAATGTTTTTATTTTAAAAATGATAAATCTAAGGATTAGAGAACCTCACGTGGTCAAAGAAACTTAACCATGTTTGAAAGTGATAAATGATAAAGCAGAACCAATATGAGATCAGAGAAGCTGGAAAGCTCTTTAAAGTTTTGAAAAAAAGCACCCAAAAGTGGAGGGTTATTTTAAGACAGTTTCACAACACATTCCAGTTGTAATTGGAATAAAATGTATGATGGGAAAACAGATTTGTTTGTTGGCAGCAGAATACTGAAGTGCAGTACATTCACTCACCTGGAGATTTTCTATGACTTGAATTCCTTATGCTGTTGTGTGCTAGGAAGTCTCCCAACGTGTGTGCAAATTATGGAGATTGAACACAGAATCTTAAACTTACAAACATTGCTTCAAAACTGTTGCAGCAGCATAGAGTTTAGTGAAAGCCTGAAATATTTTTCTGAGGCATTTTGCAGCTTGTGTAAAGAACTAGTCTAGTGAGAAGTGCAGATGTTGGTAAGTTTAAAGGAGGTTGGGCTGGTAGAAGACAAGTTTGGTGGTAAGAACATACCAGCTGTATTGTGCAGCAGCTTGACTGCATGAGTGAGTTTTCTTCCCAAAAATGGAGGTGCCTGATGAGAGACTCAGCAGTTGTGGCATTCATGTATGTTTTAACTTTTTGACTTTTTGTTCATGAAGTCCAGAAGATTTGTTGAAGACCTCTTGGTTCTTACTGTAATCATCTCCCTGGTGGCTTAGCTGCACTCTAATAATGTGTTAGGAAACTTGGTATCATGAATAAAGTGGGCCTTCATCCTAATTAAAACTTAATTTGGTGTCAATTTAAATTAAGAGGCTTGCATAAACTGGTCCATTGTGACCTGGCTTGTGCTAATCTCAATCAGCAGCTTGAATAGGACATGAATTCAAATTTCTGCAGAACAACTAAAGTGACAGTAACAACTGACAACTTAAATTAAAATTACTAAATTCTAAGAAATTGATGTGCATGACCCAAGCTACAAGATAGGTCATTAAATCAAATCTGTAGAAACAGAATTGAGAAGCCTTCCCTAATGGTTGTAAGGAGAGACAAAAATGCTTTGTTAGTACATTATGTGGGCAGAAAATAACTGGCTTTGAGTTGGGAATTCACACAATTACAATGAAAATTGTAGTACAAAAGCTTTTAATTGGTTAATATTAAATAAAGGTAAAATGTTTAAAAATAATCATAGAATCATCACGAAAATTGTTTGCTTGAGCCCAGAATACTGATATACTGTTATCTGAAGCCGTAAAATACAAAGATAATAAAATTCGAAAATAAAATTCTTTATAGAATATATTCTGGAAGTTATATGTTGCACTTTCAACTGCTAGAAATACTCTCATGAGTCTTTCTCTGGCTGCCCTGGTGCGCTTCTAGGTGTAATGGGTAAAATTTGAAGAACTGTATGTTTGTGCTTCTTACTACTCCTTGCCATTTTTATCTGACTCAGACTTTAGGTGCTTGAGAAACAGGACTAGAAATCACAATTAGAGATTGTTAGATTGCTATAGCTATTGATAGTGGAGCTATATTGGAGACTCTGTGTGTGGATTACAGCATGTTCATGTGTGTGTACAGAATAGCTTTAGCTACATCTCAGGTGTTCGGGATGTCCTCTGTGCGGTGAATGGGATGGTTCTGCAGAAATCTTTGGATGGAAAGAAAAGAACTTGACTACTGATTTGTACTCTATGCTACTAATTCAGTTGGGGTTGTATGATGAGCCTACTGGACATTAGTGCAGAACTTCAAAAGTGAATTAAGGTTTCAAGACTGGACCTGTTTAGCTCGTATTAGGATCAGTGAAATATGAAAGATGCCTCTGAGCGAGTCTGTGCTGTTGGGCTGCTTCTCTCAGCGCTTGGGCCAGTGCTAAGAGAAGCCCTGTTCACCTTAAGTGTCATAGCTTCTTGTAAGAATATTTTGTTTTATTCAAAAATACCTGCTTTGAATTTTAATATACTTTGCTTAAAAAAAAAGTAAAAATAGAAAAGGCAAGCTACATATGCTAAAGGAAACACAGGAACAGAAATGAAAACTTTAAATCAGATGCTAGTTTAATATAGAAGTTTAGAGCTTGACATCTTTGTCTTTATTCCTGATTGTTTAGCACTGTGACATCTGCAGTTTTCACTGTGGGAGACAATGTTGTTTCTGGTAGTGATGACCGTACAGTAAAAGTCTGGGATTTGAAAAACATGAGGTCTCCTATTGCAACGATCCGCACAGATTCTGCAGTCAACAGGTAAGCAGAGCTCAGAGTTACTGCTTTGCTTAATTCATGCTTTCTTAATTTATTCTTAATTTCTTTCACATGTGGAAATGGTTTAAAGCTGTACCACAGAGGTTTAGACTGGATGTTTCTTTCCCGAGAGGGTGGTCAGATCCTGGAACAGGCTTCCTACAGATGTAATTGATACCCCAAGCATTCCAGTATTTAAGAGGTATTTGGACAATACACTTCATAACATGCATTAAGCTTTGGTCAGGCCTGAATTGGTCAGGCAGTTGGACTGGATGTTTGTTGCAGGTACCTTTCAACTGAAATAGTCTATTCTATTAATTCACTGAGTATACATTTAATTTTTGTCCCTGAAATTAAAGTTGAGATATATAAGAATTTGAAAAAGGTCTGAAATGGTTTTATAAAGTGCAGATGTGATTGACATTAATTTTTAGTGAGTACATTGCTTTTCAGAAATTTTCTATAGGAAAATGCAGATGTTAAGGGTATTTGAGGATCCAGTGCAATCAAAAACACCTTAATGGTTCAATGTTTTTTAGTCTTTCCATTTGTGAGGAAAAATTCAGCTGTGTCCCTTCCCGTGAGCTTAAATTTCTGCTGTCAGTTTCTATTTGCCAGGCTCATTGTTTCCTACCCAGCCTCCTTTTGTCCCTTCCCTTCAGGATTAACGTGTGTGTTGGCCAGAGAATCATCGCCCTTCCCCACGACAACCGGCAGGTTCGATTGTTCGACATGTCAGGGGTGCGGCTGGCACGGCTCCCCCGCAGCAACAGACAGGTAACTGCAGAGCTACACCTGAAATGTGTCTGTCCTTCCTTGGACAAGGTTAAAAGTGGGGTTTGGTTACACCTTAAACGTGTCTGTCCTTCCTCATGCAAGGTTAAAAGTGAGATTTGGTCTCTCTAGCTTAAGGCTGAGCAAATGCTGAATGGCACTTGTCTGAATAAATATGCTGTTAGTTACTAAAAATAACCAACATGCCAATATGAAACATTTTAAGCTTTTTTATTGGAGTTGAAAATGGATCAAGTTCAAGTGGATTTCATCACAATTTTTCCCCTTACTAAAGTGAAACATGTATCTGCCTTCTCTGTGAAATGGAAAAAGTGTGTAGGAGCACTTCAGATGTGTTTTAATGTCTTGATGTGAATTGTGTCAGGAAAATGGCTCACCATGAGGTTTAATAGTGGTTTTCTTGTAGTTTTTTTTTTTGTTGTTGTTGTTTTTTTTGTTGGTTTTTTTTAATTACACAGTGTCCAATTTGGTTATATATTCTAGGCTGGATGGGACTCTGAGTAACCTGGTGTAGTGGAAAGTGTCTCTGCCCATGGCAGGAAGGTTGGAACCAGATGATCTCTAAGGTCCCTTCCAACCCAAACCATTCTGTGATTCTATGATATAGAAACACAGAAGGAAAAAGTGAGGATCAGTTTTGTGAGCTCACCTTGTATGATTTGGTGATAAATTTTAATTTTTTTTCTTCTGTGCTTATGCACATACATTCTAGATATATCGTGCCATGTAATAAACAATCCTTGCTGCAGCCATCAAGTTTTGTGCAAATTTGTGGCATGGCAAGCATCACTAATGGAGCAAATCAGACTACGTGAAATTAATTGGATTATGTCACATAAATAGGCCTTTTTTCAGTTGAATCAACAATTCTTGACAGAATTTAGGAAGGAATTTTAAGACCTACTTTAAAAACGTTTTAGGTTTTTTTCTAATTTAGGTGGGTCTTTTCGTTTATTGTAGTCTTGAGGGGGTTTTTTTGTGTGTGTGCATGTCTTTTCTTTTTCCGTAGTAGTTCTATTCAAGCTGACACTACTGAAGTTGTGGCAGTTTTAATTATTTTTTTTTAACTTTAATGTTGGTCAGAACCCTATTTTGGACATTTTTGTTACTCTTGAACTGTTTTCCTCAGTACGACATTCCTCCTGCTGTAGTATTATCCCTTCTGAATTATGAACATTATGGACATTTAGTTTTGCAGGCTTGTTACAAAGTAGTTGCCAGCAAGTAGTCCCTTATTTTAAGATTACTTTTATACATAAAAATTCTAAAATCAAAATTTGGTTTGCTTTTGTAAATAAAATATAACTAGATAGCAAACAGACCCTGGAAAACTCGAAAGTTTTGATGCACCTTTTTGTATGCATCTGTCCTTCTGGGTCCAGCGCTGGTGTTAAGGAGTCTCATCATTATGAAGACCTTTGCCTTGCAGATGCAGGTAACAATGACTTTTAGGATTCTCAAGGGCTGTTTGCAAAGAGCGGGCTGAGCACTGGCAGGGTTGCATTTTGAGTTGCAGAGAGTTGCTGCCCCAGCAGTTCCCAAATCCATGTCAGTAACGCTGCTGTCTCCCCGCTGTGGCAGGGGCACAGGAGGATGGTTTGCTGCTCCGCCTGGTGCGAGGACCATCCCATCTGCAACCTCTTCACGTGCGGATTTGACCGTCAGGCCATCGGCTGGAACATCAACATCCCTGCTTTGCTACAAGAGAAGTGAAATGCTGAGGGAGTTTCTGCATTTGTGTCGCCGTGGACTTCTACACCTGGGCAGACTTTTCTGACCTCTGGTCTGCTGTTGCTGTAAAAGCTCTTCTGTGAGGGGAGACTTGAGCAAATGTTGTTCTTGTTACCGCATTGTGCACAGTTTGCATGGGTTGTACAGAGAAATGTGATTTTTTAAAAATTAGTTTGTCTTGTGTATGAACTTTTATATTTTGGCATCCACTGGTCAATATGTTCACTGTTGCGTAGAGCACATAAACGTTCATAAGTTATTTAGCATTTAATAGTTACACAGTAGGGCATTACATTTGTGACATAAATGTGAAACTTATGTAATTACTGTAGAGAGTGTATACAGTCTGTTACATTTTTCCATGACTCTACATATCTGCCTTGTGTTAAAAGGAATCTGCAGGGCTAAAACTTTGAAATGAAGTGTGAATTTCACTAGTAGTATGATTGTAAACATTTTCCTGTTTGCATCTGATTTGAATACTTTTTTTAGTGCTGCGGTATTGTGCAACTTCAACTCCATTTTTATTCCAGTTACTAGAGTAATAGTAGATTTGAGAAGGAAAATGCAAGCAACTTGTAGTGAGTATAGACTGCCAGGTTTATTTGTAACTCTTTTTGTACTTTTTATTTTGAAAAAAGAAAAATATTCATTCTGCCCTTCTTATATAAAGTGATTCTGAAACCTCATCACATTTCAAACATAGCAAAAATCCAGAATATTATGGTTCTAATCACTGAAATCAAGTCAAGCAAATTCTGAAGCACTTTAGTTTATAGCTGTTGTTATAAACCATTTATGAAAGTTTGACTTTACCAGTGAATGTGAGCTAACCTTTGTAAGAAGGATTAATTCCTTTTGGTGATCTGCCCAGAAAGGAAATAGTTTATTTGGGGGTTGATGTTTTTGTTTATGTACCTACAGTGAGCATACTTTTAACTGTGTTCACTTCCCATATTTTTATTTTGAGCCAGCAATACAAAGCAACAAATGAGTACTACCTCAAAAATGAATGTCAGTCAAGATGCATCAAATCTCTCTGTAGCCTAGAAAAAAGCACTTTTGGTCTCTGGCTGAAGTACTATCTCTGACAGGAGAGGAAAGACAATCATACTACATGTGATCCTTAAGGTAGTTAGCACGTAAAGCTAGTGGAATGATACACTAAGTCAACATCATTTGTCACTGTTCTGTTCTCAGCCATGACAGGGGTGCTGCAGTCCCTGTCCTGTTCCAAAAGGGGGTAATTAACATAGCTCTCCCTTCTTTCTCCCAAATGATCTTACTCTGGTTTTGCTCCTCACTGTATTTAGCTGTTTTTGCACTGCCAGTGGGGTGTTACACTGCAGCTGCTGCTGCTGCTATCAGTAAATGCAGGTGGCAGCTGGTGTCTTTGAAAGAATGGAAAGGCTGCTTCAGACAGACAGTTGTTTTTGGCTAAAGGGAGATGCTGCCCCTGTCTGACTGTCATCACAGTATAAGATGAAGGGTGAGGGTAAGGAAAGGTGCACTCTGACAGTGGGAATCTTGGGGTTTATGGTGAGTTGGCAGAAGTGTTAGGAGCTTTTTATCTCATCATCATGATTCTGTGCAACTACAGCTGTGCTCGTGTCCTCTACAGCACTGTTGATAATGACATTAAAACATGTTAGCTGGTTCTCCTGTTAACAAGCATTTATATGGCATGGGAAGGAGTATGGTGGGATGAGATGGGATAATGAATGCATCAGTGAGGATTGGAAGGAAAATAGGGGTCCTAGACATAGTTTTGGACTGCAACATTAAAGAAACTCAAAATATTTAATGGAGAATAGTACACGTCATCATAGTAATTTGATCCCTTGTTTTTTTCTGTTTCGGGGTTTGGGATTTTTTCTTGAGGTACAAGATACACAACTGTGCTGAAGTAATCTTAAATACTAAAACTGGTGAGGTTGCAGAAAGCAGCTGCAGAGTTTTAAGTCGTCTGGTGATAGGAGTTAATTGATGGTGGCAAAGTTTATTTTCCCTTTTTTTTTTCCTGGGTTTTTTACTCTGGGGTAAAGCCAGTTGAAGTTGGGGTACAGGTTTTTTTCCTTAAGAAAAGAAGACTCACTTTCTTTTAGTTGGTAACAGAGAGTTCTTTACAAAGGTTTAGTGTGTTTAAAAAAAGAGGAAAAATGTCTGGCCAGCACAAGCAGTTTCTCCAGTGTGGCCTGTGTGTAGGATCTGGAGCAATGGCTCTCCTCTATTACCTGAGGCAGAGGAGAGGATCACTGTTTTTGGTCCTGCTAAACTATAGTGTCTAAGCTTCTTTCATACATATGTAACACAAGACCACTGGACTCTATGCAGTTTAATCATCATTGCTGCAAACATTTTATATCACCAGGGGAACCATCCTCTGGCACCAGGAATGGGTGATTACACCATTTCATTTTGAAAAAAATCAACCAAACAAGGTGCTAGAGCCACGTTCTTATGAGCAGGCTAATACTTAAATCAGCTGAACACTGAGCTATCACTTAGTTTAGTTTTCTATACTGTACTGAAGGGTAAGCCGAACTGCCATTCCCCTTGAAGCAAAACATATAAACAGGGTTAGTGAAGAATACTACATTGACTAAATACATGGAAAGCATTTCATGGCTCTAAATGTTCTAAAGAGTGTTTTTTCAGCACTGAACAATGTCCAACATTTCATTAAATGGAGGAGAGTTGCAGTTACAGTTTCAGTATTGTGCAGAATTTCACAGAAAACTCATCACTGGGCAAAACCAACCTTGTGTGTCTTTTTCTCAAGCAATGCACATCAATTTTCACAAAGTTTGTGTATACTTTACAATCAGAAAGATCTGGAATGAAACATTGTATTTGTTGCCTAAATGTGTGAAAACTACCTTTTGGGGAAAAGAATTTATAAGTTATGTGGAACCACTTTTTATTATTCTGCTAATTTGTTTTTAGATGTAAAATGTTTTTCTTCATTACAATTCAAAATGCATTAAAACATTCAACAATTTTTTTTTTCCAATTTGCTGTTCTTCTGTGTTGCATTATGGTTGCTGTTGATGTCAGTATTTCAATTTTTTTGTAGTCAAAAGATCTTCCTACCCACTTTCCACTCTTTTTTACTCAAAAAGTTTATTTCTGAGGCATTGATGAGCACAGTTCTGGAAGAGAGGGCCAAGTCTGTTTATTACAGTAGGTCTTCTGTAGCACTAGTGGTCATGCTGCCAGTAAAGTATCCAGGCTGAAAAGATGTTCAGGAGTACATTTGTACTATCTTCTCCAGTTCTGTATGGAAAAAAATTGTGATTGCATTTTGTTATGCAGATTATGCAAAAGCTTCTATGTGACTTTTCACACCACTTTACAAACCAACATTTTAAAATTAAATTTAAACAAGTTTTTTTACATTTGGAATACAGCCAAAGTATTACAAAAATCCTCTGGTGAGGAAAACCCACCATCAGTTTTTCTGTAGGTTAAAGTAAAAGGTTGGTTGCTTGTTGCACCCATGCTCAAACCAAAGCTGTGAAGTGTTGGAATAAAACACAAAGCACTTGGTGTTGTAGAAAGCCTTGCCCTTGGGTTTTGGAAGCCAAGGCAGAGTCCTGGCTGGTACCTGAGTGCAGGACGTTGCTTTCTGTGCACCGCATTCTCTTTCAATGTGCTTTAGGATCCCTCATTGCCACATTTGGAATTTAATCAGGGTTGCTGGTGATATGGACCAAAAAGAAGAGACTGGAGTTCCAAGGCAGCACAACTGGCACAAGGGGTGGCTTGAGACAGAATGCCAAACCCTGGGCTTTAGTTGATTTCAGCTGAGGGATTCAAATCAGGCATTACTGCCAGCTGACTTAAACTTAGCATTTCTAGTACTATTTAAAGCCCGTGAGTAAATATCATGTGCAACTAGTGGTTTCAGGAGTATGTCTGTGTTTAAACCTGAAGATGAGCTGCAGGAGAACCACTCTGTCATGCACCATAGTTTGCTCCTTAGACCGGCACAGAAATTTTATTTAATGCTCTGTTGAGACCTGAGTATGTCACTGAAAAATTACCCAGCCTTGTGATATTTTATTTTTAAGGAGTGTTGTTACCTTTTCTAATTCCCACAGATCAGAGTTTTCTGAACATAAGTAATTTGCAGGAGCTTACAGAGGAAATCCTGTTTAATTCATACTATAAATCCTGGTCAAAACATACCATTAACTGGAGAGGTATCATACTGGAACAGTGTGGGATTTTGTAGATGTGCTGCTTGTCGGTGTCCTCCAAGTGAGAATATTCAGTCCTGCCAGCAGGGGCTGTTTCCCAGAGGTGCAGGGTTGAGGCTGCTGAGCGTTTGCAGCATTGAGCCCGAGTGCCAGCATTCGTAGCTTGGATGCCTCATACACAGGCCTGGGGAATTTCTGGCATGGTTCAGCATGCCATGTAGAAGTTGGAATTCAAGCATTCAGACTTACTGCTGAAAAATGTAAATGGTGCAAAGTGTCAGTGGTGGCATGTACAATAGAAGAGAGGTAATGTAGAAAAGAAAAGTTCTGCCTTGAATTGTTTTGAAAATGGAAGCTTCAGCCTGGCTGGTGACTGCTGTGCTGTGGAATGACACCACTGTGTGTTAATTGCGTTGCTTCTACTTGGAGCTTCATTTCCATTTGCTGGAAACTGTACAGTTCTGCCTCCCTCCACCAAAACTTGCCATACTTGGCATTTGCTTGAGTTTAACATTAATTTTGTGTGGTTCCTCGCCCACTTGTATTTGTGATCTTTTTCTTCTCCCCAAGGCAGGACAAATTTAGTTACATCTTTATTTCAAAGCCCTGAACCAATGAAATGAGACCATCCAGCAGCCCTGTGCTGGGGGCAGAGAATTGACTGATCTCAATGTGCATTTTTCCAGCTACATAATGTTTTTTTAAGTTGTTCAGATGAAAATTTTTAATAATGGAAGCTTCCTGAAGGCTGTATGCATTAATGGTGTGGGGTTAGTGAAGGCTGAATCAAGTCTGTGCACCTTAACTGACGAGAGAAAATCGACTTGCGGTGATGTTGTAGGTGACTTAAGGCTTTGAACAGGAGCATACAGTGATTTCAAGTGCTGCAGAAGAGTTATGGGGAAAGACTTTTCCCTTAGTTTGGAGCTTCTGTGCTGTATGCAAGAGTGGTGACCCAGCGTTTGAGAAGGAAATAAGATTGTATGAGAAGCATGAAGAGGCACATCTGTGGTGAAAGTGTTTGGACTGCAGATGAGGAACACAGAGGAAGAATAATGAAGGGGAATGAGAAACTGGAATAAAATTGGGACTGTGGAGGGAGGCAGTCAGAAAGAAAATACAAAGTGCTTCAGAGGAGTGCATGTCTAAAAGATGGAATTTATTGGTCAGCTGGGGATAAACTGCTGGGAAGTCAGTGTCTAGTGAATGCCCCTGACTTAGTGAGGAGAAGGGAAATGAGGGATGGGAGCTGGGCAGGGACAGCCTGCAAAGGGGAAAGCAGCAGGACTGAGCTCAGTGGGAAAGCATGGATATTTGGGTGTGATTATGGCTAGAGCCTAGAATGGAAACGACTGGAAGTTAAAGATTTCCTTGGCATTTTTTAAATCAGTCTTTTTGGTTTCTATATCCTTGATTTGGGGAAAGAGCTTATTGCACATATAGAGACAAATTTAACTGTATATATTGAATTTTCTATTTCAAGTGTTGCAATGGTGCAGAGATCACTTAACAGCTGATGCATTTCTAGGATTACAAATTACAAGGGTTTTTAATCTTAGCAGAGGAGTGCAGGCATTACATACAAACTCCAGGTATGCCAGCAGGGCATGTGGTTAATTTGGAGTCACTCCCAGACTGGAAATTTCTGGAGTGAATAATTGATTTGGAAGAAGGAGGTGATGTTTTTCACAATCCCTTTGAGAATATTTTGCCAGTCCAGAGAGAATCAGAATGGTTTTGGTTGGAAGGGACCTTTAAAGGCCACCTAGTCCAACCACCCTGCAACGAGCAGGGACATCTCCAACTAGACCAGGTTGCTCAGAGCCCTGTCCAACCTGACCTTGAATGTTTCCAGAGATGGGGCATCCATCACCTTCCTGGGCAACCTGTGCCAGTGGTGAAACACTGGCATAGGTGAAGTTTTATAAAAAGCTTCTTCCTTGTATCTAGTCTAAATTGACCCTCTTTTAAAGTCATTACCCCTTGCCCTATCACAACAGGCCCTTCTAAAAATGTTGTCTCCAACTTTCTTTGAGGCCCTGTTCCAGCACTGCAAGGTTCAGTATTTTAAGCCTGAACAGTCTGAACTGACAAGGGAATGTGTCTAACTAAGCCAAAATAGAGGCATCCAAATGTGTAGATTGCATCAGGGAGATGCTGCTGTGTTTGCAGTAGTGTCTTATTTCTGGGAAAGGCAAAATTGGCCTTTTCTTCAAATTTTCACCTTGTTGAGATGTCAAAATTTGACATTCTCCTTCACAAATCCAAGTAAAATAATGTATAGATTTTGGCTTCAGTGATCAAAATTCTGACACCAGTTGGCCCCAATGATTTTGGTCAAAGTATACACCTTAAATATGGACAGGATCGGTCTTACACAGAGGTGGCATTTTGACAGAAAGGAGAACAAATAAGTGGCTGACTTAATATTATAAACTTTCATGGGTTTAGCATTTAATACTTTTAATGAATCTTCCTCCTTAACCTGCTTAATTTGGATAAAGGCAGAAATCTCAATTTTGTTAGCTTTTTTTAAAACCTTATCTAAATCTTTGCAATGTCACTGAGATCAGCCTTGTACAGATGCAAAACCGAACCTGAGTATTTTGTGGAGCAATGTTAGAGCCTCTCCTCTGAGGCTGTAATCGCTGAGCATATAGAAAGGTGAGTAATCCTAATGATAAGAAAGAGTAAAATCTGACACAGCACACAACAAACACGACTGAAATCAGGTTGATGGTATGATAAAAACTTGAAGTACAGGATTAAGTGTTAGAAGGGAGAGAGATGAAGGAAGAGCAAAACTTTTCAGCGGTGCTTTAAGTGTAGAGGGAGTAGTGATGATATCGTTATTAATTAAGATTGTTTTTCAGTGTGGATAATTGCAGGACGTTGTTTTGGCCTTTTGTGTTTTATGAAGCTTGTGAAAACTGTCTCTGCCAGAAGGCTGTCAGAATGTTGGATGCTGTCGTTGAGTGGTGCCACCTTCAGAGGTGCTGAGCTCCCATCAGCGTTCTGTGCAGTCTGGTGGGTAGTTGGTAGCTCGGAAAATCAGATTCATGGGCCTAAATATGGATCTAGAAACTTCATTTTAGGTGCCTGTTTTTGAAAATGACACCCTAATTTTGTATATATTTTATATTGCTGCTGAATTAATGAGCTGAAAAGTTCTTGGCCACAGATGCATGGTTTACTGAAATATAAGAAAAGCAGAGAGATGATTTTCCCTCCCAAATTATATAAGGCTACTTAGAGTTTACTGTTGGGAAACTGAAGCTACATTGCGTCAGTTCCAGATATAACTACTTACTGCTCAGTGAATAAACACTTTCTTTCAGATGCTCATTTTTCTCTTGCAAAAATCTTACCAGTGCAGACATCACAGCATGAGCTTTCCATAGCAAAGGAAACTGAAGGAATAGCTGATTATATGTGTGTGTGTGTGTATATATATATATATATATATATATGTATGTATATAAATCCTACACATTTCTGTCATTATCAGCAACACTGAGGAAATCAAACCTGACTGTATGTGTATGGCTCTGACCATCCAAACTGATGCTGTGTTTCATGCATGTGAAAACATGATGTTTTGTTTAGATCTCTCCTGTGCTTACTTGAGGACACCACTGAGTGTGCATCTGCAGATGAGCTACCAAGGGGGATCTTTGATGTCCAGAAACCAGTGTAAAAACAGAAGGTCACAGAGGAGGTACATACTTCTGTCTCCAAATGGGTTTTGATGAGAAAAAATAATTTGCTTGAACTAAGCAAGTGCACAGCATTTACTTACCTTGGTGCAGGCACAGAAGCTTGACCTTGACCTTGCATCTGAAATGGCATCAAATTAAACTTGCTCATAACTTTTTGTGCCAGCAAGAGATGAAGCCACCTTTTAAATCCTGAAGTTTTTCTTCTTTTTTCCTTGCTCAACTGCAGCATCTTCCTTATGTCCAGGCAGGTGAATGTTTGCAGTAGTACTTTTAATGATTTGATTTATTTTGTCAAACTGGTGCTTTGCTTTTGAAAAAAAATCTGGCAAGGTCTTAAAAGAAGCAGGTATAAACAGATCAGCTGTGAACGGTGAATTAAGGGAAGGTTTAAGAACAAGAGCCCATTAGAGCATTATTCCTGTGGTGATTAGCTGTGGTCCACATAAAGCCAGCAGTCACGAGAAAAACACAAGTATCAGCAGGAAAGATCATCCAAAATCCTGAGGTTTTGCTCTGCTGGAAAGAGAGACAAGCAGGTAGAGCTGCTTCTGGAGAGTAAAGCAGTAAGGGAGTACTGGGCAAAACCCTGCAAACACAGCGTCACAAGTGCTGCTCCTGCTCCACAGATGAAGCTGTTAGACTGCAAGCAGGTGCTCACAGACACACACAGATATTGGAGGCTTCTCCTACACATTTTTCAGGCTTCTGAGAACTTTGCAAGTTCCCTCTTTCCTCTTCCACCTCTTCACACCAGCTCTTTGCACTGTGCCAGGCTGTGTGGGAACCACGGGGACAGAAGAAGGTGGAGATGAATGACAAGGGATTTTCAAAGAGAATTGCCAGGATGAGGCACTGGACAGAAATGTTTGCTTGGAAAGATACTGAGTGTATGTAATTCCCAGGGAATTCCAGTGTGGCCCTCCAAACAGCTGAGAGAGAGGTGGGAGGAAGCAGCTGCAAAGGGCTTGCCTTTGCAGAAAAAGAATCTTGGGGGGTTGTGCAGCCTTGACAAAGTCCAAAAACGAAAAAAACATTTGATGTTGCAGAGCTCTTAAAGAGGTATTTGATATGGTCAGAGGAGAATGTAATTTTCAGCCTTATCAGCTGTGAGAATAAAGGAAAGGCATTTGTAGGAGTTGGGGTGTGACCATCATTTTAGTTAGGCTGAAGAGAGAAAGGCTGTGATTCACTGATGGTATAAAATAACATAAATAAAAAAGTCCAGAACTAAACTGTGAAAGAAAGGTAACGGAGCAAGGCAGAACTTAGGGAGAAGCAGCTCTGCTCTACTTCAGTATCAGGTGAGTGTTGGGAGACATTAGGACAACAAGAAATCGGGTAGAAATAAAAGGTCTGGTGAGAGGCAGCTTTGTGAGTATCTGAGCTCAGCTGGTGTTTGCAGAGAGACTGATGACAGGACCCTGTGGTGCTGCAGGAGTCCAGTGTCCAGCATTCCCCAGGAGCTCTGTGGGAGTGTCAGGCCTGGCGCTGGTGGCAGTGGGTGTCTGTTCAGGGGGCTGGGACAAGGACCCCAAGGAAGGGAACATCAGCTCCCACATGAAATCACAAGAGAGGGAGGGAGGGTGTGAAGGTGATAGGCTTTAGTCACTAAAGTGAGTGAAGGAGTGGAGAAGATGAAAAAACTGATGTAAGTCAGTGTCTGTGAGAGTAAAAGGAGAGCAGGGAAGGTGGCATCATGGTTTTGCCACTTTCTTTTGGAGGAGCTGATGTGATTCAGGGCAGTGAGCAGGAACACTGAGTATTTGAAGATTCAGCTGAGGCTGTGGGTGCGAGTCTCTGTTCAGCCAGATCCTGACTGGTGTTGTCACAGGCTGAGAAATCAGGTTCATCTGAGTTTTAAAAAAAAGACCCACTTCCCCAAACTCCTAAAAGATTTGCCTTATAACTGAAGCTTAAGAAAGATTGGAATAATATCTTCCTTACCAGAGAGGCCTGAAGTTGTGCAAGAGGCTTTGCCACAAGGTCGAGCATTCGTTCCAGTAACCTCTCTGTGCACAAGGTCTCCCCAGATGGATACTAACTGTGTGTGCAGCAGTGCTGGGCATTGCCCCAAGTGCTCCAGGAACACAACGTTTAGTATTATAGATATACAGGCATCCTATTTTTGGGCTCTTGATTGTCCAAATGCACTCTGGTTGTTCCACAGCCCATCCCTCCATGCCTCAACAAGCCTTCAGCAATCAAGTGTTTGCAAGAGTCTGATCTGCTTTTTTGGCATTTTACCTTGAACCACCTACCACTATCTTTGAAATATGGCTTATTTCTGCTCTCCCACTAGAGAGCCACAGCCACTGGGATGTCCCCTTCCACTGTCCCCTCTGCATTGCTGAAAAAGGGATTTTCCCCCCCGTGTTCAGCACCTTCCTCTCTCAAAGTGACTTGAGGGGGCACAGAAAGGTAAAGCCAAATGCACAAACAAAGATTTTTCCATGTCAGGCTTTTTCCTAAGCAGCTTCTATGATGCCACAACCAAGCTGCTCTGTCAATAGCCTTTATATTTGTTTTCCCCTACTGAAGGCCAAAGATTAATTTATCTGGACGTACATTCCACCTTGCAATACAGCCTTGTGTTATACTTCATAACATGTAGAGCTATTTTAATTCAGCTTAATTTGATTGTGATCTTTAGTTAATATCCTTTTGATTTTTTTCCTCTAACCCGTTTTCCTGAAATTTACAAGTATAAAATCATAGGAGAAATGGTATCTGACTTCTGATCCACTTTGTTAATAAGCTGATTACAAGTATTTAAAGTTATCTCCTCTTCTCCAGATGCAACAGAGCAAATGACCTCTAAACACCAATAGTCTTGCCAACAAGTTTCAGAGCTCTTGCTGGAAATAAACAATGTCAAAATGCAGATGGAGACCTTGATCTTGCAAGTCGAACCATTGTGCAATTCCAGCTGAGCTCAGTGGAGCCCTATCAAGGCATAGACTTTCAGTCCTGTAGTTCCATCAAATGTGCAAGATTTGATTTGGAGAAACTGCCAATAATATGGATTACAGGAAATATTTGGCATTATGATTTTTCTGTGAGTACAGTGGGCAGATCGTTCCCCCTGCTGGGGTTAGAGTCAGCATAGCCCAGTGCTTAGCCCAAGAAAACAAAGGTGCTGCTGCTGCCTCCTCCCTCTGTTCCCTCATGCCTTTATCCTCAATTTTTACGTCCTGAGTTTTTGCACAGGATTAACCTTATTGCGTATTTGGGTGATGGCTGGTGAGCAGCAGCTTCCTGTGCAGGTACTTTGCCTCTGTGGGAGCAGGGCTGTGGTTATCTGTGCTTTCCATGGTGCAGCAAGGAGCGGGATCTCTCTTGGAGGTGCCCTCCAGCAGTCAGTGCAAATGTGGGTCAGCCCAGATCTGGGGACATGGGACAGGAAGACCTGGTTGGGATCCTCCTCTGAGGACCTCTGGAGTCACAGTTACAAGATGAATGAGAGCTTTACCACCCAAGTGCTGGAAGGAAGAAAGAGAGGGAGGAAGGGAGAGGGGGAAGGGGCTTGTCTATTGTTTTTTAGGTCCACAAGTTATCTGAGAATTGACAGACTTCTAGGTGAGCTCTGGCTATCAGAGAGCTGCAGGTACTGGGTCAGAGTTATGTGGTTGCTGAGTGATTGTCCCTTGCAGATGTGTTGGGAATAACTCTTGTCCAAGGGATTTCCATGGCAAATGTGCTCTGTGCCAAGAGTGCTCCAGGGCTGCACCATTTTTCCCTGTAAGGGAGTCCACCTCTTCTCTGGGACTGATTTTATACTCGTGTTCCTCTACTAACAACAACAGCTTTACATGGGGCATCTGAAGCAGAGACAGATCCTTTTTCTTATTTGGGAAGAAAATGTCTTTTCTTCTTCCTTAGGGACGGCTCGGCAGGGAGAAGATTGAGTGTCCTGCTTGTGTGGTCCCAGGTCCTTTCAATGTAAAAATTCAGGAGTCACCATACACTTAAAAGACATTAAAGGAGGAAATCTCTGCTGCTAGAGTTCTGTAGTTCAACAAATAATATGCCAGAATGAATTCCTAATTTTTGTTATTTATGTTCTGTTTTTTTCCCATTTAACTGATTTTCAAAGTATAAATCAGCACCAAGCTTTGTAAAAACTTGTGTCAAGAATGAAAGGAATGTTTTGGTTGTTTAAGGACAGCAGGTACATGCTGGATTTGTGCCAGAACATGGTCTCTATCAGTGGCTGCCAAACAATTTCTCCTACCCGTGTCAAAGACTTGCTGACAAACCATTGGGTGGGCACTTTTGGGATGGGCACGTTCGGGACTACCATCTCCAGCCACCCCATCCACCCTTCCTGGAGCCTTTGTCTTAGGAGTGGGGAGAGCAATTTCGAGGTTCACATGATATGTGCTCTCATCTTGCAGCACTACACAAGTTCTGCTCTATTGCTAATGCACCTGCCTTAATTTTCTTCTTTTTTTTTGGTCAGAAATTTCGTATCGTGTCTGTTTGCCAAAAGCTCTCCCTGAGTGAGCGGAGCTGCTGTCCCCAAGTATTGCCCAGGGAGGAAGGTTTGGACACGCGTGGATGTGTTGTTAGGAATAATTGCCAGCAGAGGGCACGCCAAGATATGCAGACAGGAAAAAAATAAAATTAGGTCTGTTCGTCTTGTCTGAGGAGTTAAGCAAAACTCTGTTGGTTCATAATTCATGTGCCTGTAGGACATTGTAAAGGAATATAATTGATCTTTCGGGGCAGTGGTGGTATTTTGCTTTGCAGAAGCAATCAGCAAAATATCTTAAAAAATCTATGAATGTAACATGATTTCAGATGTGCTGATGGAAAGAAAAGAGCCTCCCTTCCCCTGGCTCACCTGGTCCCCTTCCATTAACCTTTCCCCCACCACATTTAGAGGCAATAACGCAAGCACAGTTTTGCTTTTTTAAAGGCCCAAAAGTGTTTTTGATTTTTAATAATTACATCTCTCTTATTTTGCTATCATTTTCATTAGCTTGCTTTTGTTGCGTTTCAGGACTAGATTTATACTGCTTTGTGGTGGGCAATGTTTTCCAGCTTAGTGTGCTCGTCTGGGTGGGATTGTGCATATGGAAATCACCCAAATGTGAATCTTCCTGGGGGATAGAACATCCTCAGACATTTGTCCAACAGCAGTTGAAAGCAGATATCCAGCACCAATATACAACCACCTCCAAAGGAAATACTGATGATATCCATTGGTACTCAGCCTTAAGAACCCCATGGAAAGTCACCAAGTCCAGGCTGTCCCCTGCTCTCTCAGTCCAGGGACTCTAGGCTGGTGTTTGCTGGTGAGACAAGGCGTTGGATGAGATGCTAAGATGCCTCCATGGCCCAGATGAACCGAGGTGCAAGGGAGTTGATGAGGGTGGAGAGCGAATGAAAAGCCTGTAGCACTTAAAGAAGAAAACTATAAGCTTATTCTCTCAAGTTTTTAAAGATAACAAAGTGTTTTTTGCAAATCAGGTAAATTGTTTAATCAAAATCTCCTATACTTTTGTTGCTCATAGATTAGGAACACAACTCTCCTTTTGGAGTCCCTGAAATATGGTTTTATTTGGCAGGTGGATACAGAGAAGTTGATCTTTATTTGCCCCAAGCTGACACCAGTCGAGAGCAGACACTGCACTGCTCAGGGCCGTGCTGCAAACCAAGGGAAGGCTCAGACTTGGAGATCCCTGCTCAGTCCCTGCTCACCATTGTTGGGTCACAGTGGCAGTGCCAGTCCTGCCCAGCAAAATGATCAGCGATCCCTGCCAGAGAGCACAGGTAGTGCCTGCAGCTACCCTGAGATGCCAGAATGCAGAGGCCTGAACCCAGCAGTGGATGGCCAGGGGCGGCCCTGGCCCCATGCCAGCTCCCCCTGTCTGGTGGGATGGGGTTTACTGAGGGCTTTCCTAAGGGCAATCCTCTTTCCAGGGAGAACAAATCATGTAAAAAATTCAAATTCCCTCAAGAGAGTGAGATCACTCCACCGGGAAAGCCAGGTGTGCTCAGAGGGACCCCTGGAATTCAGCTGGAGGCAGCTGGTACAACCACAAAGCTCCTTTTGAGGGGTGGTAGCTCCAACACCTCTGCTGGCTCTTTTTGGCTGCCACGGGCTTGAACTGAGCACTTTACTGCAGGAATTAAAGAGGTAAAGCAGTCTGTATGTAGGCTCTGCCTAAGCATGGTGATGATACAAAATACACAGCAGTACCTGACTTAGGTTTTCCAGGAATTTTTTTAATTGTCAGGTGGGAGGTTACTGGCACACACCCATGGGTGAAAGCAGCTCCAAGGTGTTTGTCATTGTTCATTTAGGGTTTCCTTGAAGAACAATGTGAAGTCTTTGTCTTTACTGTGTTTTTAGTTAATATTTCTTTGAGAAATACTTTGCCACCCGAAACTACCTGTTGTGGTTAAGGTTGACCAACACAGTCTGCAAATACATCAAGTAATTTCTACCCCTGGAAAGCTGCATTGCTTTGAAGTAACAGGCTTTTTTTCAAAGTAATTAAACAGCTTTTGATTATTTTACCTAAGCAGCAAAAATATTCCCAAATAAAACAAGTTTGAAGTCAACTAAAACATCTTTTTCAATCCAGTCAAAAAATCTGTTATTTTTCCTTTCAGCAAGGAAGTAACCTGACAGATACATTTGGATAGCCCAAACTGTCTGTAAAAGCAATGCATAGGTGAAAGCCATCATGCACTTTATGAGAAGATTTCTTCAGATACAGTAATATTTCCAATACTGCCTTTGGTATTGGATCAACCTCCCGATACAAGCCTTCTGCTGAATTACAAGAAGCACAAAAAATCCTCAAAAAGCTTGCTTTGTTTGGCCAAAACATGTATAAACTCTAACAGAGAACCGGTGGAGCAATAAATAAACATGTTTAACACCTAAGGCACTGGTACCCTCCGCGGACTCCAAGAGTTCATTAAACCTTGCCCTGTAAACTTATGGACCAATTTTGTCTCATGCTGTCTGCTCTGCCAAGTTCTTGCTCCGTAATTCCCTAAACAGGATAAACTCCTAAACATTCAGCCAGCAGCGAGAGGAGCAGCAGCTGAGCGTACCCAGCAGTCCCCTCCACCTCCAGTGCTGCCGTGCCCGCAGCTCGCTTCGATCCCTGCTTTACACCATCACTGCAATCGATGGAGCAATCCGGGAACAGCCTGCACCTTTCTGCCAGGCGTTCACTGCCCGCCCCAGGCCGTCCCTACTGTCGGGATGCCTCTGCTCCGGCACTGCGATCTTGCTTGGAATGACAGCACATGCCGGCGAGGGGCTGTGCCTGAGCTGTGCTAACAGATAATTCATCTCGGCTCTCTCCCTCCAAAAAGGAGGTGTGATAGCAATAGGTGCCCATACCCAGCTCACACCAAATGTGTGGCTTGTGGATGGCAAATGCCACAGGGGATAAATTCCCACATACACTCCAGGGATACGTATGCAGTTTTAAGTTGGCATGTTGCTCCCAGTGAGTGAGGAAGGGAGGGCTTTATGAGACATTTGCAAAGTAACAAAGTTTAAATGAAAAGCCTGCTGTATTCTTATGTCTCTTCCCATTATAGCAAAAAATTCAGAAAAGTGGCAATTCTGAAGTGTAGGAGGCTATCATGGTTTTTCTAGCATAAGAGAAAGCTTAAAGAAGCAAAGTATCTACCTACAACTGTTCCCTTTTTTTCCCCCCCATCCTTAATATACTTATTTTCTTCTTTGGGATATGGAGTTGTGATAAACACTTTAAAGTTCAATGGCTGGTTCCCAAGGGGCATCTGTGAAGGGCTGTTCTAGAATGTAGCCTCCAATCCTGCCTGTCCTGGGCACCAAGTGGGCGAGGGTTTAAATGGAGACACAGCTTGTGCTAGAAAGGGCTGAGCTGAGCAGGACCCAGCCATTCCCCTTTCAGGTTTCAGGCAGAGAAGAGGGGATGGGTAAGACTTTGTGCTGAGGGTGAGCAATAATTTGACCTTTTGTTTTACAAGGGTGATGCTGTTCGAAGCAGTCCAACTTTGCTGCTGGGTGTAGGGAGGTGGGAACCAGACAGCACTGTCAGCACCCAGAGGTACGTGGTATATGTCCTCCCTTGGCTGCCCATCTCTAAATGCTCATTTCTGGTCATTGGTCTATTATAAAAAAAGTGTCTGTACCTCTTCTGCACCCTCAGCTGTGTTTGCAAACACAGTGGCCACTGCAGGCCACCTGGTGGCTGTGTAAGAGTGGGGCAGCCTGGTCCTGCACCCGCAGGCTCTCGCTGCCCAGATGGATGCATATGGTGCTATATGGTGCTGAGGGAACTTTAGAAAATTGCCAGGTTTGAGAAAGAGATGTGAGAAGCTGATTCACAAATGATGGGGTCAGGAGCTGATTGAGCTGAGACTCTCACCCTTCATCCTTATCTGACACAATCCAAAGACTTGGCTTCTTGATTTGACCATGAACATGTCTTGGTACCTTGGACTGGCCCAGCAATTGCTGTGACCATGGCCTTACCATGGGATAGCTGCCTGCCATCCTCATCTTCAGCACTGGCTCAGGGGTTACCTTTCCTTGCAATGTAGCTGGCCCTTGTTGTTCCCAAGTTTTATTTCTTAGTTTTATCTATACTCCATGATTTTGCTGCCATAAACCATTTGAATTCATTGACCAGCATTCAATCACCAATTTAATTAAATGTTAAGTTGACTTTCTCAATTTGGGGAAAACTACTGTTGTAGGAGGACAGTGCTGAATTAAGGTTATGTGGGATTTGAATGCTTCCTATTGAAATCAACACCAGGCTCCAGGTAACTTCAGTAACAAAAGCTGTAACAAAATATAGAAGTATTTGTGTCTGTCACTACATGGGAATGGAGCACTTGACTGTGCTCTGGATATTGTGTACTGTTCAGAATTTTACAATAGTTACTTTTGAGCTGACATTTCAGTAAATTTCAAATAGCTGGAATAAATATACAGTTCTAGTAAATGGTTAATACAAATGATATGTTCCTACAGAGAAAGAATGATAACAAGTTCAGTAGTTATGAGGAATGGGAATTAAACTTGACAAACTGCATGGGCACAGTAGAATTGCAGTCATGAATTTTGCTTTTGATTGATACCAAGAACACATATTTGTTAGAAATTAATAATAATAGCACTGAAATATGCATCAACCCAAGCAGTAGTATAACTTTGTGTACTTGTGTGTCAAATTTAAGTGTCTGTCTTGAAGTATGTAATTGTTAAAGAAATACAGACTTTGGTCTGCAGAGATCAAGCATGAGTATATTGACTATATTTTGAAAAAAATGTGCAGCAATCTATTTCAAACTGGACACCTACTATAGCTAAATTAATAAATATAAATGAATTATTTTTGCAAATAATTTCTCAAAAATGTTCTTTCCTCAATTTTTGAGTTTCAGAACTTCTGGTGCAGCATCTCATACAGAGAACAATAGCAGGAGACACCCTTAGAGCACGGAAGTAGACCGTGATGAAGTTCACACCATGGCTTTTCCATGTGTGTTATTCAGGATCTGGTGCAGGGCCACCCCAGCTCTGCCCAGCCCATGGCCACCACCCTAAGGTGACAGACTCTGTCTGAGCTTCCCTGTTGTGGATCTCAAGCAAGTGGTCACATGGGGGAAAGGTGCAGACCACTGCTCCTGAAAGCTTTCTCTGGACAGACAGCCGGTTGTCTGTCCCTAAATGTTTCTGGATTTGTGCCTGCTCCACTCCTGCCTTGAGAGAACTGTGCTGTTCCCTTCTTTCTCAGTCCCCTGCAGCCCAAACCCCAATTTCACAGGTGGTCTGTGCCCCAGTGTCAATGGGTGGTGTGACTTTTTGGCCCAGCACATTTTGGAACTGATTTTGTACTGTGTCTTTCTTCACAGGCTCTTTTGGAGAAGTTGCTGCTGCTAATTGATCTCGTGGAGGGCCAAGCTCACTCTTGGTCCTTAGTGGTCAACAGCATTTGGTCAATTTTGTACTGATTAGTGTTGGTCACTCCTGGCTTAAAAAGGGTAACTTCTGTCTGAATCACTAATGTTTCGGGGCTGTAAAATCTCTTTTAGCACATTAGCACTGTTTTGTAGTGTGATATTTGATGGATGAATGTGTGTGTTATCTATAACCTATTTTCTCCAAGCTCAGCCCAGAAAAACAGCGTGCTCTGCTCTCCTTGGGAATATTGCAGCGTACCTTCATTTTCAGTCATAACCACATTTAGACATAGTGCTGCTGTTTTAAATTGGCGTAATGAAATCTTGACAAGTGGTTTGGACAAACACAACACAAGCAATAACAGAGGCTTTAATAAAATGAAAGGATTTCCAGGGAATACCTTCATTTCTTCCATCCTCCAATTTAATTCTTTCTGAGAATAATCAGACCATAACATAAGACTAAATTCAAGAGATGAAGTTCAGCTGGAGAGGAAATAATGTCCATAAAATGTTTTCAAAGGTTGTTCATTTGTTTGAAATGAGTTCTGTGAGTCAGACTGATGTGCCTTAAATACTTCATAAGCAAAAATACGTTGCACTTGAAGTACGTTTTCATCTGGGGATCTTAGGGCGTTTTACAGGAAGGGGGAAGAATAACTGATGTTTCTGCCTCTTTCCAGCTGACAGCAGATGGCTGAGTCTTTCAAGGCAACTCCTCCAGACCTGATTCCAGTGGGGATGAATTCGATATGTCCATCCCATGAGCTGGTGTATACACCAGATGGACACATCTGCCTTCCATGTCCTCCTCCCCACTGCGAGTTCTCACTGCAGCTTGAATCCATGATAAGGGAAAAGTACAAAGGTTTTGTGGTGTGTTTTAGGGCATTTGGCTGGAGAGTCAGAGGTGGTGTGTCAAAATAACAACTGGCTTATTAAGGAAATCCCAGAGCAAGCTTCAGTTCAGATAATCAAAGTAATCTCCATGCAGGTCCAGAGAAACTCCAGATGCCCCCCTGATGTAATGCTAGGTTTAGTTTAGCAAGCTGCAGCCTTCCCTGAGAGCTCAGTGGAACTGCTTAGGGCAGTGTGACCATTATCGCCCTCCCGCAGTCCATTTTGGACGACCCCGCGGTTTTGCTCCGGCAGCTATCAGCACTATAACCAGTGACGGAAAAGGAGGCAGAGAAGGGTCTCCCATGAGGGTTTAAGAAGATCTTTTAATAGTTACATCTTGTCCCAGCAATCCCCAGAGGCAGAGAGACCTCGTGATCCGGGCACAGGGGGGTTTTCTCAGGGGCTCAGGGGTGGTACATGGGCAGAGTTGGGGTACAGGAACCACTAGGGAGAGCCCGAGGGAGTGGCCAGGGCTAGGGGCAGGGGAAAGCGGGGGGGGGGGGTGGGGAAATATGGGATGAGAAGAGCAGTGGGCAAACAGATCGCCACAGCCCCCTTCCCACACTGCTGCATGGTGAATAAATAGCAGCTGCTCTGCATCACCAGGACCACTCTGTTGTCAAACCTCTGCTCTGAAAGCATGTGCTCCTCACCTGCCTTGGTCTTTGGTCATGGTAACCCTGGTGAGAACCACAGGGGTGTGTCTGTGTCACAGCTCATTTATTCAGCAGAATGGGTATGTGGTGTGACACCAGCAAAACCCCTCCAAAATTCCAGTGATAACGACTACAGAGAAAAAATTCCACCTTTCTCCTGCTGCTGGGAAATCTTGAACATCAGTGGCATATAAGGGAGTGATGGCTGGGGAGGGACTGGGGCATTATGTGCCACCTGTTAATGTGGAAAGAATTGAGGATTGTTCCATACTTCCTTCTCCTATTGGCCCACAGGGTGCCGACAGTTCTGCTTGGCTGAGATGGCCAGTTTGAGTCAGGCCCCAGTGAAGGACATGGTACTCCCAGGTGAGAGAGTCCCTTTGCTGGACTTCTGTGTGTCCCACAGTTTCTCCTGGGCACGTAACTTTAGGCAGAGGCTTAACAAAAGTCAGTCAGGGATGATGAGACTGCATGCTTCATTAGTACCTTTTGTGTTTCATTGGACAGTGGGGCAATTAACACAGGGCTCATTACACAAGGACTTTGATCACTTTCTCTGCTTGTTCATCATAGTATTTCCTCTGAGAATAGCAGAGACTGTGATTAAGTGCAGGAATAATTCATCTAGTTTCTTCTTTGAGATTTCTATCACCTTTTTGGGGTCTAATTGTTTTATAGCCTTCATTCCTGAGGTACTTATGGCAGATCTGCATGAGCCCTGCACATAAACTGTGCTCTTCAGCTTCTGGTGGAGGTTATTTTCTGCTTCCAGCACAGACCAGTAGCTCCACTTGGAAAAACCTCAAAGCTACAGCCTCAAGGTCGAGCAAAGTCTAATAAAGTATTATGAGAACCACAAAACAAGTCAGAGTAAGCCCAAGGGGATATCTGCTTTGGTCTTGATCATTAAGATTAATGTAGAAACATTATAGAATATTTTTATTAGGCCAAGACCCCTCCAATTACCCCACTATTTGTTACTGACAACAGAAAACAGATGCCCTTAGAGAAGAGTGTAGGAACAGGACAAGCAGGCAGTGATGTCTCTCAACAGTACTGTCCCAGCCTCAACAGCAGGACCTTCCTGAGATGTTTACAATGTCTGTATGTTTAATAGCTTTAGATGGAATTTTCCTGTATTGATTTGTCCAATATATGCATCATGAGAGAAGTAATCCACAGTCCTTTGTGAGGCCAGGAGAGGGGTCTAGAATATTCAGTTCCACAAGGAGCAATATGATGTTCTGCCCACAGTGCCAGCCTGCAGGGTGGGAGATGTGGGGCCCATTTCCATCACTGACACTGAGTGGGATGTGTGTGGATCACTGCCCTGTCTGTCCCGGGGCTGCTGTTTGCCTTTCTCCCTCTCTTACTCTCCCATCAGTTTCCATAAGCTTGACTGCAAAACCTCTCTGCAGAAGCTAGACCTGCTCTGCTGGAAATTTTGGACATGGAGGCATAGGTTGCCTTTGTCCAAAATGTGCCTAAGGAATACTCTAAACGCAACAAAGAGGGACACACCCAGAAGAGAAAAGGACATTAAATAGCCTTAATTTTTGGGCCCTAGCTCCTCTGGGCCTCTCTTTCCTGCACCTATGAAATCCTCTCACTATGATGTCAATGGATGCTGTCACAAAACCTCTGCCAATTGTCATACACCACACAGGACTTTGTAAAGGGTGGTTTTGAAAATCTGAAGAGAGAAATTGCATAGGAAACTTGTAATAAATACTTTTCTGTTGGAAAGTTGGCTTTTAAGATATGGGTACTCTGTATGATTTCAAAATCTGAGGAAATGCAAAGACTTTTATTTCCAAGAGGCAGGATAATATCAGAGACAAAACATTTTGTTCATTAAAATATGGGGAATGAAACTTTGAGAGCAGTTTTCAACAGCTTTGACCAAAAATCAGTCTTGGGTTCCTAAGTCACTCAATCTTTACCTCTATTTCAAAGTATTGACAGCAGTTATTGTGTAGCTGAAGGTCTGCACTGAAGAGATATGGGTCATTCCTGCTGAAATCCATGCAATTATTGAAGTTTTCAAACATTCAGAATAAATTAAATGAGTAAGGGCTGAATATTCACACATAGAATCTTTTATTTTTTAGGAAACTGGAAATGCATTTTGTCCACTTTTTAATGAGTATGTTAACAAATCATGTTTCACATTATTTGATTCATATGGGCACTAATATATTCTGCATATGAACCTGATGCAAAGAGGAATGCGGAGCCCAGTCAGTTGAGCACTGGAAGAAGCAAAGATTTAATTTCCTTTTCCTGCTCAGCACCAAGCTGATACAAAGGCCTCTCAGTGAGAAAAATAATTGTGCTCAGGGCTTGGCATATGGAGACACAGGGTATAGAGTGTGCAAACATCCCAGCTGGTGGGAGATGTTAATGCCTGGAGAGGATCCAGATTTCCAGCCTTATCCCTGCTGAGAGCAGCCACCTCCCTGCCTGCAGAGCTTTGCTTCAGCACTCTCCTGCACCTGGCTTGGACTTGTGAACAGAACCACAAAAAACCAACCACACTCACTGGGATGGCTGGTCTCGGCTCAGCAGGGAGGGACCAGCACTGCCCCTGGGCTGGGCACCCTCTCCTCAGCCCCACAGGAACAGGAGGAGGCTCCTGAGGGAGAACCAGGACCCAACTGTGCGTATTTAACAGCCCAGGCAAGGTCCTAAAAGGATGCCCTCCGCTCTAGGGCAGATCTCTTCTTGTGTCTGCCTCTGAGCTCTGCCCTGGGCCTGTGTGTGGTGTGGAGACACCTGGGAATATTCAGATTGTGATGAACCAGCAGTTTCTAATTTGAAAAATATTTGTTTCAGTAAATGTTTCCTGGCTGGTGCTGCTGGAGTATTTTTGTCTGTGCTAACACTATCATATTGCTGGGAGGGGAAGCTCATTCCACCTAATTGTACTAAGTGTGTGGTGATGGAGATGGGAACCTAATTATCTTCATCAAATTGATTTCATTTTGGTTACCACATGGCTATTAGAGGAATGACAATAAATTTTGGTCTCTTTGATCATGACTGGAGTTTAACCAACACTCCTAAAGTCATTAATGTGTTATGCCTCCCCCAGGCTAATGATTTGATTACCATGTAAATGTACTGAAGCCAAACAGTTCAGCTATACATTATGGATGATGGATAGAAAGTTTTGAGAAAATACATGTTGAAATAAATACACCTGAAACACAGAGGATGTCAGCTACTGGCAGGCAGGGAGGGACAGAGAATTGTAGAACCATAGAAGTTCTCGAGTTGGAATGGTCCCATAAGGATCATCAAGTCCAGCTCCCTGCTACTTGCAGGGCTACCTAGAACTAAACCATCATCCAGAATATTTATGAAAAGCTGCACAGATGCCTCTTTGTAACTTATGTCTTCTCATGACTAAATCCTTGCTGTGTAGGGCTGTTGATCTCTCTGTGAGATCAGAGAAAGCTGTCTCAGCCCCTCAGGCCCACAGTGGTGCTGTTAGCAGATGTAGGAACAAAGTACACCCAGAAGCTTTATTTCAGATCAGTCCTGAGCTAGAAGACTTGAGGAATCATTGAGAGTCAAGTCCAGCTCCCACCACTGTGGATGCTTCCCCATGGCTTGCCTCTGTGATGGGGACTGAAGTGCTGAACTGCCACTGGGGAAAAACTGGAACGTGTCTTATGTACCTCTTATGTTCTTATGTACCTCTGTATACAGTTATATAGTGCCAAGAGACTCAGTGGAATTTTATCTTTGTGAGGTTTTAGTCTCTTTTTTTCTGATATGCCAAAAAATATGGGTTATACCATGATATGTTAGTATTTGTGCCTATTGTAAGATATGTGTGTGTATGTACATGTTGATAATATACTTGTTACTAATGTGCTATAGTTATCACATAATATAACACAATATGACAAATAGATTTTGCATTTAAATATCCCATAATGTATTTTAATGTGTTTTATCTTAAGCCCTTTCTGGCTTGCTACCATCCTCTTTTCTCTTTCCCAGGTCGATTTGTATTGAAAGGGTGTACTTTAGTGCTTTAGGTCAGGAAACTGAGGCCAGCAGTTCAAATGATCCAATGTCTTCTTGCCACCAGGCTGAGCCAGACATTGTGCCCCTCATAGGTTTTTGTCTGAAAGTGCTGCAAAACCAGGATTCCCCAGCCTTCCCAGGCAATTGATTCCTCAGGGCAATTAAAGAAATTATGGTACTTGAGCTGATCAGGAGCATTGCACACCATCTGTAGCTCACCAGGGCAGAGGCTTTCTCCTCACCGGGTTCCACACTGGCTGTTCAGGAAGGCTTATGGAGGAGGAAGATGTTTGCCCAAAGGGTGCATGGCCTGTCAGAGGCACTTCTCACCTGCAGGACTTTGCTGTGGCCACCTTGGCCCTCTGTGCCTCAGTTCCCCATCAGGAAGGGATCAGCATCTGTACTGTTCACTACTCTGGTAAGGACAGGGGATGCACTAGGTGTACTACAGCTAAAATGGGTCTATTTGGAACAATAAACGTGTGTTATTCCAGCCTTATTTGTAAGTGCTTTTCAGTTATGTGTGTTCACAGGGAGGTGAGGGGAGATGGTCTGGGTTTATACAGAAGGGGACAAGGGGACCTGTGTTTGCACTGTCACCATCACTGTGCAGAGCGGTGCCTTTGTCTGCCTCCCTTTTAGCCCCCTCCACCATGTTGTCTACTCTGAAAGCATATCCCAGGATAAAAAAGAGAAACAAAAGGGTACCAGGTGTTCAGCAGAATCAGCTTCCCTGCTCTGCATTACTGGGCACCTGCCTGGACTCCAGTGTCAGGGACTTGGGGGGGGAAACACTTTTTTCAGAGGCAGTCCTGCCTTAAATGGAAGTAAAGCTACTGCTTAAACAGCAGGACATACAGTCTTGTATCCCCTTTTCTAGGAGAGGAGTCATCGGCCAGCTGATGGGCCACTGAGCACCAATGTCCTGGTTCAGCACATAGAATGGAGTCCTTAAGCAAATGTATATAAATATAGGTATAGAAATATGCACATATAAACATACATGTATGCCGAAGCTACCGGCCCATGGGCAGCAGAAGCTCCTTGGATACAATGAGGGTTTTTCCCTTTGGAAAGCAAACCAAAGGCCAGCCCTGCCAAGCTGGAGGCAGCTGGTTTGTTTGCTTGCTTTTCCTGGGCATCTCCTGCCATTTCCCCGGCGCAGGCTGCTGCTGCCAGTGCCTGGGGAGAAGGATGTGAATGACTGAAGGGCTCTAGTCTGTTAATTTATATTAATGAATATAAATTAATGCAGTTTTCTTTTCTCTGGCTTGCAGATATTAAAGGCCACTATGACTCATAAGCACGATCTATCTCATCACTGGTGGCAATAACACGTTAATCATCTCTGGCGGGAGCTCCTGTTGCAGGGTGAGGAGCTGGCACGCAGGGCTGGGTGAAGGCAAAGGATCCTGCGCAGTTCTACAGCTGCTGCAGGCACGAGACAAGCACCATGTGGCAACCCAAGTAACTTCCACACCCAGCATCTCTGCAGCAATCTGTCCCTGTGTGGCTTAGGACCCCTCTAGCAGTAAAAAAGTCAGGTTAGAGGATAGGAAGAGTGTCAAACTATGAAACCAGTAATAAGAGTAACAGTTGAACTATTGCAAGCCTCCCTGTAAAAGATGCAGAGAAGTGCTCTGTTTAAGCTGTATTTTTAGTTCGGTTTACAGTTTCTCCATGTGTTGTTCTACATTTATCTATATTAGCAGCAGGTGCTTGGCAGTGCTAGCAGGGGAACACAAAAGCGCCTGACCTCAGTGGCACCATGGCTCTGAAAACAGTTGATTTGGGACATCACTGTGCATCTTTCTGCCAGGTAAATTTGTAATGAGAGTTGGCAAGGAGAAAGACTCAGCAGCAAAATCTGAGCATGTTTATGGAAAATTAAGTTGATCTTATGGACCTGGTCCTGGGACAGAGGTGCTGCACTGCTGTGATGAGGGGGGGAACCACACTAAATTGTCCTTTCTGTCTTCCCAGGAAGGTTTGTCTAATCTTACCTGCAGTGACTGAATAGAGCTTTTTCTCATGAAAACTGTGGGAAGAATGACAAAGGAGGGGAGAAATTAGCAGCAGGACTAAAGTATGGCACTCCCTGGCCAATCCCATAAGCACTAAAATGCTTCACCAGTTTAATGTAATTTCACAGGGTAATCTTCAGGCAACCTTGTCTGGAGACACTCGCAGGCTGATTCGGCACCCAGTGGTGCAAATCATTGAGTTGCTTTGTGAAAGCACAAGGAGAGGGAGTGACGAAATCTTTTTATGTACATTTTTCCTCTGACCTTAACCCCCCCAATTCCCTTCATAAACTGAATTCTGCTCTGTTGCACTACTCTAAGTCCTTTGAAGTCCTTTGCATTTAGGTGGCAGATGAACAATCCGATAGTGTAGTGAGACGAAATAGTTTTTGGCATTTCACTGACATTTTTGGGATCCGCATCCCTCCTTGAGTGAAAAAGGGTTATTTTCTGAATGATTCAGTCTTCACTTTTGCCACAGTTCTTCAAGAAAGACCAGCAGGTGATGAGACAAATAGATGTACAATTTAGCTACTTCTGATCTCTGCCTCACCCCTTAAGTAACTGCAGAAGAAGATGAAAAATATTTTACGAAAGCTGCACACAGAAAACAGAGCTGAACTTGTACAGCAAATGTTCTAAATAATGAGAAAGGTTCTTCAAATGTATTTTCACTTGTTAGAGGGTCAAAGAGGTACCAGGTCAGATGAAAAAAATAGATCTGGAAAATGCTGAGACACCACAAGGAAACTCTAATGCAAAGGTTCAGATGGCAGTGATGTATGATTTTGGTTTTCCAGTGTGCACAGAAGTGTCAGGGCTAGGAACAAAGATTTGGCACAAAAAAAAGATTTACATGGACCTAATACTCTTATCTCTCAAGTTGAAACATGAATTTGGTATTTACCTAACTCTTGTTGCCAGTAAGGACCCTTTCAATGTTTTCAATGGCAGCAAAGTTAAGTCAAGAGTAAACTCCTCCACCAAATGTCGAAATAGGTGCAGTATATGTTAATTTATCCAGCCACTAAAACTTACAACTGGAACAGCTTTTTTCTAGAATTTGAAAATGTTCACGCTTAACATTAAAAACAGGTCAGTCTGTTGCATATATATATATATATGTACTGTATCTTTTTCTTATAGCCTGATAGTATTAATACTCAAAAGACATCTTTCTTTGACGAGGAATAGTCACTGGTTTATAAAATGGAGAAACAGAAGGTCCTGTGGCTTGCAGATGCTTTGACTGGAGTCACCTCCCCATGCACAGCCCTGTGAATGCAGGAGCCTGGATTCCCTCCCATCAGTGGAGAGAGGCCAGACCCTTGACAAGGTGATTTCTCCACGTCTCTTTGACACCGTTTTAAATGGCACAAATCATCTTACGGATCCACTTTTCTCTGTGCAGGGAGCTTAGGAAATGGATTCAAAGGGGAATTCACCTATCCTCTGAGTGGATGAAGTGGTTAAGGTGAAAATGATCCTAGAACAAAGGAGGTGTTCCTGTGCTGTGAACTCGTTGCCTGGAGGGAAAGTGCTCCCTCCTCTGGGGATCTTCACTTGTTCATCTCTTCCTCACTTCTGCAGGTAAAAGCTAGACAAGAACCTAGGTCTGCTCTGTTCCCAAGTGAGCATCCCCAAACCAGCTATGTTATCAAGTCTTTTTTGTTCTCTCTCATGCCAAAAGGTTATTAAATTATAATAACAAATAATTTAGCTTTTTCTGTATATTGTGAAACGATATAAACATGAGACACATCCTCTGCACACAAGTGCTTAACTTTCTGGGGTTTACAATTCTTGCCTGTCCCTTTTGCCAGCAACCTGAGGTTTTATCAGTTGATAATCTGCTGCTGAAAACCTGGGATTTAGGAAGCGAAGTCCCACTGTTCTATGTGATGGTCAGGATTTCAGGAGCCTGTGGTGCCAAGGGGATGCTGTTGTTATTCCTGAAAATACTTCCCTTTACCACTGAGACCAGGACATGAACAAACCATTTGCTTTAGAAAAAACAGTTCACTTTAGAACCCACAGCAGAAATGTGTTGTCTCAGATTTAAGAGTTAACACTCTTACGTGAGTAAAAAACTGAATTTACTTGTTAAGATAAAAAGAAATAAAATGAATTAATAGCGAATACTGTGCCATGGAAGGTAGGGCTGGGTGTAGCTGGGCTGGTGCTGCTGGGAAGGAAGGGAACTGCACCTAAACCACTTCCTCCAGGGTATGTCAAACACAGCCTGTGCTAACATCTGAGCATGACTTTGAGGTTGCAAGAGATGGAGGGCAGCAGTTAGTCTGTCAGAAGAACAGGTCAACCTGACAATGTGTACCATTCTTCACATGTTTATTTTTATTTGCAGGAGGTATTTTTTGGTAACATTGTGTGTAAAGGAAGGAGCTGTCTCCTCTTGGCTTGAATCATTTAATGGCATTATAGGCTGTAAAGGCATCTGTTCAGGGCTGGAGGAGAATGAACAGGACCTTTTTCTTTCTGTGGCAGAAGAAGACTTTAATCGTCTGGTGGAAGTAATTCTGTATTGCAAAGGAAGTTGATAAAATAGAACATAAACTTCTATAATAGAGGATTTAATTACCAGGAAAGCCAGGCTGAATAAAGCATTTGAGCAGAACTATTTCATTGCTGAAAAGGCAGTAATTACTAATCCCCCTTTTCCAAGGCCATGTCATTTATTCAGGAGGCCTTGGAGTGGTAAGAAACCATGTGTCTATGTGTGTGTGTTTGCTTGTATGTCTTTGAGTTTTTGGATTTTTCTTTTTTTTGTTTGCATCCAAGAAGACTGTCACTACACTTTAAAAAAGCTCAGATTTTCTCTGGCTTACGCAGATTTCCAACTAAACTGGTCTTTCCACATGATCAAGCTGAAACTAGCCAAACTAATCAGGTCTCAGGGCTGGACAATAGGCACAATGGTAATGAATCAAATAGCTTAAAAAGCTCTTAGATTGCTGTTTCATTCTTCAACACACGAGCGTGGCTATCAAGGTTTAACTTCAGCACAAGGACTTATTTATTTTACTTGAGAAACAGGCACTTTTATGAAGCCCTCTATTAGCCAATATATCAGCTTGTTCATGTTTTATTCTGCCGTTTTTCTAATATAGTTGAAAAAGAAATAACTGTGCCTGGTGATGCAGGGGTATACCCTGTAAAGTTTTAAATGAAGTTCAGGAATTTACCTTTTAAACTTAATGAGATTAAACACGGAATCTATCCATAGTTTGCCCTAATGACTGCTTTGTAGTTTGCGTCACAGTGTGTGCCATGGTCAGGCAGTAGCAGCTTCTTTTGGAGGAGAAAACAGGCTGGGAGCCTCCTGATGTGCTCTCAGCCATGGCCAAACTGAGGCCATGGCCCTCAGGAGAGGGCTGAGGGACTGCCAGGCTGTGGGAAGTCCCTGCAGGAGTCTCTTCCCCTCCACGTTCCCTGTGTCTGCACTGGGGCTGGTTTCAGCACGTCCCCGCCAGGGTCCCCCTGTCAAGAACACTGATGCTGTGCACAACTTTTCCCAGGGGAAGAATTTGGGTGTTCACATTTTTTAACACAAAAATAATAAGCTCATCATCTTGAGGGGTGGATAAGGGCACAGAGTGCCTTTCCACTGGTGTTCCTGTCCGCTTAGGGCAGTGTTACACTGCTCTGACCATTTCTACTGGTAGGGAAGTAACCACTGTGTCTGGGGCTGTGGTGAGGAAGAAACTATGGGGTTTGCTTTACCTATACCCAGTTAAAGAGTAAAACTGGTGAGTGCAAATACACTTTGATTGACAAATATCCAGAATCTGCGACTTTTTTTGCTCAAGGCAAAAGTCCACCATGGCTGTGATAGAATTGGGTCAGCTCACAGTGACTTTTTTTCCACACAAGCAACTTCACCTTGCCAATGCCTTCTTCTCCCTGTTTCTCTTTATTCAGCCCCAATACCTAATAACATAGATCCAAGCTGAGGAAATGCAACTGCAGCACAGTCTTAGCTTGAAAACAGAGCTATGCATAGCCCCTGCTGGGGAAGGAAAGCCATGGGATGGTCTGTGAGGGTCTGGCACTGACTTCTTTAACATGACCAAGGAAAGAGCTGTGGGGCCAGTGAGCTGATGGGGCTTCCAGTGAGCTGTCAGGCTCAATTTCATCTGGAACCAAACCTCCACAAGGAGTCTGACAGGGAAATCTCTTTCTTGACAATTTTTGCTGTTAGTGTACTCATATTCTCACAGCGTCTGCTGAAAAGCTTTGGATGTTTTGGTAACACCAGTGGTCTCTACAAGGGCTGGCCGAAGGAAATCACCTCAAGGCACCAGGGGATGCTCACACAACAATGCATGTTAAACATTTGTGGGGATGGTGGTGTTTGGGCTCAGTGTGAGTTTAGTCTGCTGTGGCTGAATACTGATTGTTCAAAGCAAGAACAACCCAAGGCCACTCCATCAATGAAGTAGAAATCTGCAGAGATGTTCTGACCTTTTGTTCATCACTTCAGTTTTCTTAGACAGCTTTGTGCAGCAACTCCCATGCAGTGGGGCTTTGAAAAAATTTATGAATTTTTATTAAGAAAGATCTTTGAGAGTAACCTGGAAGGATCAAATTAGAGATGTATCCAGTTCACTTGTCTACCAGGAAAACACTGTGTCCCTTTACGGCTTCATCTCCATGACCAGGCACAGCCCTCTCTCAGTATAGAGAGGGATTGTGTGATTCCCACGATGCATCACATCTGAACTGAATAAGAAGGTATCTGTACATCTAGAGTAGGTGTGTGTAAAAATACATACTAGCATTCTGGAGCACATTCCAGTTGATTGCTAAGTCATAGTGAAAAATGGTCAATAAACAGTGAAAGAACAATTTTACTTGGCATTTTATTCACTTAACAGAAACATTCACTTATCAGGTATCACTGAAGTGCAATTTACAGAACTTAGCAGCAAATTCACATATGTAAATTCAGATTTATTTTCGTCGTCTTTTTTGTTTCTTTTTTTTTTACAAATATTACAAATGTACATCCATTAGTACAGTATTGCCATTCACTCATGCGTGTTATGTACAGAATCTTCACTAAAGAATTACTACTGAGCAATCTTTCCTTTGCTTCAGGAAATGCTGTATGTAGGTCATGTGTGCTTCTGGGATGGGGTCCCATCACACTGTTGTTGCACATAATGAGAAGAAGTAGATATTTAAGGTCATATTCAACCCTAGTGCCAACAGGTGCAACTCTACTGAGATCAGCTGAGGCCCACTTGCAGTGGGGACTCAGTTTGGTCCCCAGTACTAAACTCATTCTGTCAGCTGAATCCAGGGTTGCATTTATGTACATCTTGCAACAAAGGATCATTCAATCCTGCCACACTTTTTTCTATGTCCTTAAAAATAACCAGGCGTGGTGCTTTGTTGTCACAGTAGCTGCAACACCAGCCTGGTGGAACTATTATGCATTAGTTGGGTTGACGTCATGCCATGGCTGGAGGAGGATGGATGAGGGCAGGGAGATATAAGGAAGAGCCATTGAGGTCTCATGTGTGCTAGATAAGGACTAACTCGGAGAGGAAAGGCAGAAGACATGCTCCCCCCTGCCCTGTGGATCTCTGCATGAGAAACCTTGTCCTCCTCTCTGGCTGCCCTGTGGTTTCTCTCCCTTGGTTGGAGCAGCCAGAGCCCCTGGGGTCACCACTGCCAATGTCCCCTGCAGCCTCGCCCACACCTCCAGCCATGGGCTGGCCCCTGCCTGCTGCCCCTCGGGCACATCTGCTGCCCAGATCACACTGGAGGCCTGCAGCGACAGCTGTGGGAGAGGACAGGACCATGTGCAGGTACCTGGAAGCTCCAGAAGGTGCCAAAGGTATTCAAATGTTAATTTGACAGAAGAGCTGTCAAAGTGGTCAAAGTACTGACAAAATGGTTACCACAAAGTGTTTCCATTATTGAAAAGTCTCAGGGTTTTTTTTTTTTTAAGCTATTTCTACTGTAAGGATATTTTTTTAAATATTTTTGGTAGTTAATATGGAATGTATTATTTTGTTGAAAAGGTTTCTGGAAGGGGAGAGCTTTGTTTTATCTAATTTAAAAATTCTAGTTTATCACAATTGTTTTTATACAAGACACTATAGATACATCTTGTAGTTCATAATCTAAAAATAAAATCTCATCAAAATACTGTAGCTATTCTATTGTGGGCATCAATAAACAATGTATTTACTGTATATGGCTCTCCAAACATGATAAACCCTATACAAAGAGCATCTATCTTTATTGATAGGAACAGTTTCCCGTGTAAAGGAAATTACATGGAAAAATATGAGCCTTGTGTTGTTTGAAAAGTAACTCAGCTTGACAGTTCTGAGAAAATACCAAGACAATTATCACAAATCAGTAGCAGCATGTTATATACAGATTTAAAGAGAATCACAGGAATAAAAAGAAAACAGTAGTTATATACCCGCAAATCCTGTCATCTAAAAACCCAGAAACTTAGAGAAATGCACAGGGCGTTTGAAGGTTGGCTTTGCAGTGGGACTATCAAAGCTCAGTTCTCCCATGACTGTATCTTCTGCATTCTGATGAAGTTTGGGATGGTTCAAAGATGAGATTGTATCAGACCCAGCCCAGTTATGAAGAAAATATTTAAATGTTGGGTGATACTTGTCTCCTAAGTGAGAAACCCCATCTGCTTTTCAGGCTGCAGATGAACATGAGTAATAATAATAACACTTGGCATTTACACAGAGCTAGAATGTGAAAGCTCATGCATTGAGTAAGACCTTACCCAAACCTGTGTTTGCATCTGCTGTGCTTACGTCAGTTGGACTGTGTGGAGAGGTAAAACTCACTGCAAGAGAGACAAAATCTGGCTTACACTGTTGCATATGACCAGAGCATTTTGATCATGCCAAGTTCTTTAGATGTGAAGCATTTATTATTATCCCCATTTGACAGGTGGAGAAACTGAGGCAGGGAAGAGCCAAGTATCAAATGTGCTCTCTTGTTTGGGGATGTCTTGTGGGTACCCAACCCAGCGATTGTTCAGAGCTCATCTTGAGCTCATACCCACTTGATTCAGAGCTGTGGGTCATCAGAAGATTGGAGATCTGAAGCTCTGGGCCCTGGCTGCAGCCTGCCTGATTTCAGGTAGCTTCCTGAAGATCCAGAGCCAGGAGCATGGTCACATGGGTCCTCACTGGCAGCCCCTGCAGAGCTGTGCACCTCCGCAGGCAGCACAGGGGTGAATTGCCCCCTTGGCAAGGATCTGCATCCTGACTGGTGTCTAAAAGGCATGTGAGATGAACTGGGCCCAGAAAAGTAAAATTTGTAGCATGCAAATTGTGACTAGAATTGAAGAGTTGTTGTGAAGTGGTTTGTCCAAGGTGTCAGAGGGAGTAAGTGTAAAAACCAAGGGCATCCTGATACCTGGCTTTGTGCTCAGAGCCAGCAGTGGAAAAATCAGTTTAAAAATGCTGCATTTCTTTGAGGTCCAAATTTTTTGTCACAGATTTAGGCAGCTTACAGGATGATTTTTGCATAGAGGTTAGGAACCTTTTTTTGTGGATGATTATGGATGCTCTGAGACCTGCTGTCATGCTGTGTGCCTGGGGTACTTCCATCTCTGCTCACTATTTTCCATTATTCAGTGATGACTTTTGCACTGATTGTGTGAGGGAAAACAAAGCTCTATTTTGGATCAGACAGGTGGCCCACTAACACCTCAAATCAGTAATAACCAACAGCAATAAACAATAAAAAGCAGAATCTTGGTGGGGGTGGCATTATAATTTGGGCAGGTACATTCTTGGGAAGGGATCATGAAAAAGCAGTTTTCTAAAGTTGAGTTCAGTGCATCAGACACATTTCTACTTATGTATTTCCAACACAGAATTAAGAGCAAATATTCCCATGGATGTTGCTATTAAATCTCAAACTGCTTCAGTTCTCTCCGCTCATACATCCTGCCTCTCCTTCTCTCCAGTTGGTTTGATCCCGTCGTATAGAAAAGGTGTGGAGTGATTTACACAGTTAGTAGGAACTGATCTTGCTCTGGGGGTTTCTTCACCCAGGTGCCCAGGCCAGCTTTCTGAAATGCTTTAAACAGCTGCTGCTTAACAGACTGGTACGTCTGGGCCACCAGCTTTGCCTCGCTGTACACTGATGGCATCTCTCCATGGCTTGGTACTCGTGTGCTCAGCTGCAGAACAAAAATCAGAGAAGGGGAAAAAAAATAATAAAAAACCCAACCTATGAGCCAAAAGAAACAGGAGGCTTCAGTAGCTGTATAATCTTCCTGTCTACATTTCATAAGCAGCAAACAATCACTGTGCTTTGTGTGTTTTGCTTTTGGTAAAAAACCAGGGAAGCAATAAATGCTGGTGACATGGTTTTGAGCCATTGGGAGGAGGAAAGGGGTGAACAGCTCTGCCTTGGAATGGGCATAGGCAGTAGGAAGTCTTGGTGTGCTCTACAAAGGCAGAATGCTACTTCTCAGTTAAGATAATTTTTACGGACAAAACTGAAAAAAATCCTTTCTGGAGATCTTTAAAGAATGTGCTCCTTTAAAGAAAGTTTACCCTGGGAAGTGGAGCAGCTCAGTGCTTCCAAGTAATACCCAGAGACAGAAGAAGGAGGGTTGCCTTCCACCCTCTCCCATCTTCCCTCTGTAGTCTGTTATTGTTGGGAATGTTGTGAAACATATCCAGGACAGGGCAGGAATCAGGCATCAGGGTTTGTGCTGGTGTGGGAAATCTAAGTGCTCTGTTGGAACACTGGAGCCACCCACCAGGAGCTACCTTGAGCAATGTCACCTGGCCAGTGCCCCTGGAAGGACATGCAGGAGGGAGCACCCTTTGCTCTGCAGAAGGACTAAACAAACTCCTCTGACCTGCCCAAGCCTCTGCAGTGCCAAACCAGAAGTGAGGATTTGATGCTATACAAAAGAAACCAAAATCTGTAAAATGCCTTAGAACAAGCAGTTGGGTGAATTCCAGCAGGGAATAGCACGCTGTAGGGAAAGGCACCCTCAAGGTACAGCCTGGTAAGCAAACAGCTCTCTTTTCCTTGTCTCTAAACAGGAGAGATGCTGAGAGGCAAATTAAAGGAGAAGATGAACATGCAGCCTGCAATGAGCTGCTCCCCTCTGTGTGTGCCAGCACTCTGTGGGGCTGCACTGGCTGGAGCTGTGCTGGCCCAGTCAGCAAGGGAGGGTGACATTGCCAGCCTGGGTGACAGTGGGCCACAAGATGGCCTGGCAGCAGTGGCTTCTCTCTGGCTGCCTCTTTGTTCTCTTTGTTCCCCAGAGGTGGAGAGTGATGACATTATCAAATCCCTCGTTTTGTCAAGGGCAAAGTGCCCTGCTCAGCCCCAAGTTACTCTCTCCTGCTGACTGCAACCTCACCCCTGATGTGAGCCAGATAAAGTCCAGCTCTCCCAGCCATAGTTCACCCCAGTTTTGCTCCTGTGAGCAACCCTCCATTCTGGAGGTAGCAGGAGTGCTTCTTGCCTCACTTCCTTCCTGCTGTGCAGGAAATAGACTGGGACCTCTGTCACCACACTGTGACCAAGCCCTGGGCACAAGGCCTAGGTTGGTCTCTTCTGCTCCCCACAAGGCTCAGGGTCCCTGCTAGAACAGACCATGCCACTGCCTGGGATGGGATGAGTCTCACCAGCCTCCTTCCCTTGTGGTATCCTGCAGAGCAGAACAACCCCTTTGGGCTTGTCTTCAAACCTGCCCACCCTGCAGGCTCCTTTGCCTGCCCTAATGACTTTGTTGGTGGAATTGTCTTCAGACTTCCCCACCATCACTCTGTCTTATTTGTTTTCACTCATTTCCCAATAGGAAGAAGGATCTTAAAGTAATTTTTTTCTTGTGTTCATCTTCTCTCACTCTCCATGGACTGCAGGACAGCTATTGCCAAGCCTCTTAGTGCACCAGACCTACCTTGCCGTGCAGCTTTGCCCAGCGAGTGAAGAACATGTGCTTGCAGAGCTGCGAGGGACTCCCGCAGGTCCTCTTCCCCGTGGTGGCGTTGATAACCTCCAGCTCAGTGCTCCCCACGATCCAGTTCACACTGAAGCTGGGAGATTTTCCGGGCTGCCGAGCGTCAGCATGGCTCACCCCTGAGGAGAGAGGGACACCAGTAAGCTCCAGTGCTCATTCGGAGGCTGCTCACACATGGTGGGGTGTTGTGGCACAGGAGACACCCTTGGAGAACTCGCTGGCATCGTGCACGGCACGTGCTCTTGTCACCACTGGCTAAACGTTACCAGACCAAGCACCTTGGAGAGACGTAACTTAGCAATTCCTATAGATTTTCTCCACCTTGCAGGCAAACCTTCCATGAGCCTAAGGAAAGCCTTTGGATTGTAGTGTGAGCTGCTGACAGCAGTGTGATGGTGGCTGAGAGAAATCTTTCAGAAAGGCTTTAGTAGGAAGACAGGTTTTTAAAAGGAACTAAGCAGTACAGTGCTTTGCCCACAAGTTCCTTCTGGTGAGCTTCCCACAGTCCAGCATATTTATCTGCTATTAACTCCTGGGGCCTTTGCCGTGAGATGTCTAGATCCCAGGGTGTTGGTGTGATCCCCACTGCGGGGCTGGGGCAGCATGATACCAATCAAACCCAGCCCCTCCCCTGGATCGAGTTTCCCGAAGAGGCAGACTCAGAGGGTGGGTCGAGGGGAGGCTCAGAAGCCCAAGCCGCACCCCCTGGGCGGTGCCCAGGTACAAGCCACCTCCCCCGGTTCAGGAAAATTCCCGGTTACTCTGTTGTTCGCTGGTTCTCTGTTATAACTCCCGCCTCTTGGTTTACCCCAGTGGTTCTTGTTAAATTGTATCCTCCCCTGGCTTGTACCTCATTGGTTGTTTTCCCTTTTCACCGGGGTTTTCAAATTCCGTATAAAACTGAGGACGAGCCTCAGTATCGGATCCCATCAATCCCATCATCCCCATCACATCGGATTCCATCCCTTCCGAGCTTGTTCGGGTTGCGAAACTTCTAACAATAAACCTGTTAGCAGCCAGACCCAACCAGCCTCTCTCTTCCTTTGTCTCCGAGCCAATGTGAGCCTATCCCATCGGCTCCTGCCGTGTTCCCTCTGCCGAGAAGCCAGCGAGCTAGCCCAGCCAGCAGCTCTTTTCCTGACTCCGAAGTCGCTTCAGCGACGCGTGGAGGTAACGCAGCTGGACTGTCTCTGACCTGGGGCACGCCAGAGCTCGTGCTTTGAGCACCAAGAACTGCGTTACCAGGGGATAAGAAAATACGAAACAATACACTTCATCATCACAGAGAGATTATTAGATCCAAGCTAATAATGACCTTGTAGACATCACAGTCCTACACAGAACACTCTCGGTCCCCACCTTGTGTCTGCCTGTGAGATTCCAACCCTGTACTGGAGCACCAATTTATTCAACAGCTAGTTAGTGTCCTAATGGTGATATTTCGGACATCTTTAAGTGGAATGCATCATATGTAATTTTAGACAGCTGCAATAATGATGTTTACAGTCACCTGGGATGACTGCATGACCTTAGTGTCATTCACATGGCCAGTTTTGGACATCTGAGCCACATACTGAGCCACTGCCTTCATGGGTGAGACCTCCCTTGGCTCTAGATGCAGACCAGGGCTACAAGGTCAGGTGTAGCTGTGTACATGAGTTATTTTTAATCAGGTAAATTCCTGTCTCTTTTTAACCATTTAGTATAGCTCAATCTTTCCATGACTCCTGTCACTTTTTCATTTCTTGTACCTGAAACAGAGGAAGGATTAGTCTTTGCAAGAAAATAAGAGGAATGAAGAAAGTGGTTGGCTTATTTTCCAGCACAGTACAAATGCAAACAAGTGAGCTCTGCTGTGCCCTGCTCATTAGTGCTTTTGCAGCACAGAATCAACACTGGGAGCTTCCAAGGCTGGAAAAGACAGAGTGACCTGAAGCAGTTTGAATATTTTTGAAAACATGGACCTTGGATAATATGTCTGGATCCAGTTATAGTGTTCCTCTCTGCTAATTTGCTGTGTGGGCCACTAGCCTGCAAACCTGGACAACAAAAGCCACTGTGGTGAGCAGCAGGTGGGGACTGAGCTGGTAGGCAGGAGCTGCCTGGCACAGCCTTCCCAGCACAGGCCAGTGCCAGGACTGGGTCTCTGTTTCCAAATGGCAGCTCCTGCCTGCAGCAGCTCCAGCGACAGCTCATGGTTTGCACTGCTTTCATTGCTGCTGGGTGGAGGGCAGCAGAGAAAGGTCCTTTGCATTTTCTGCTGAGAGGGTTTCAAAGACCTTTTGCAGAGAGTGAGAAGTACTGATATGGGCTGTTCAGAGAGAAGGAGATTAAAGAAAAGAGATCAAAGCCCTTCCCTTCCAAAGTGCCCTTCTTGCCCAGGATCTCATTTTCAAAACAGATGCACGCCATGAGCATCTGCTGGTCTGAGGCAGAATGGAAGGAGATGGGAGCTGGTGGGAATGCAGCATCCATCACTGAATGTGTTGAGCTTGGAAAGCTCCTGAGAGACACCACGGGAGAAGTGGAGGGTTGTGCAGGGTTTGTCTGGCCGGGATGTGGCTTCTGTATGCAGCTGCTGCATCCTGCCTGGAGCCTCTCAGCATCACGGGAAGCAATGCCACTGAGGGACATGCCCCCTCTCTCCGCTGTCCCCTCTGCCCTGGGAGGGAGCTGCTAGAGCCAAATGGAGCTCAGCATGCACACAGAGAGAAAGGTAGCCATTGAAGGGAAAAAATTATATGGCAAACTCACTTTGTATTGGTGACAAAGCTGCAGAAATCATCTCAGTCACTGGGACTGAACTTGCTACCGTGTGTAGAAGAGAATTACAGCTAAGTCATAACCTCACCCAGGATTTGTAAACACATTCATGTCATATTAATACCTCTTTCAATTTTTTTCCCCCCAGAGATAACAGATCAGTCTGCATCTAAAACTCCTGTTCACCTAGGCAACAGGATTTAAACTGAGAGCTTGAAAAGCAGATAGCTCTGCAGCGCTGCTCGAACGTCTCTACACAGAAAAAGATGCAAACAGATCAAAATCAGCTGTTTGACACTATGCACCACTCTCTGTCAAGGTAGCACCCAAAAGCTTAGAGGACTTGAGTGCCAAAAAGCATGATAGCAAACACCCTGCCATGCAAAGTTGCCACAGGACACTAAATAAATGAAAATTTATTGTGAAATCCCCGACTAGAGGAAGAGAAGGAAAGGCTGCACAGAGGGGAGAGCAGGTTGTGGGGGCCCGTCAGACGGGGGCTGTGAGAGTAGCCCAGGCTTGTCCCAGTGCCTGGAAACCCCTCTGGGCTCCTTTGGCTTTCATGCTTTCTCTTCCCAGCTATCCCATACAAGTACATGTATTTAGGTAAATAGAAGATATTTTCACATTATTTTCTGAATGCAAAAGAAGAGATTTTAAAGAAAAAACCATGAAAGTCATAACAGACAAATACAGAGCATGGATATAGTCTCTGATTGTTGATTTTTTTATAATTTAAAAAACTTTCTTCCATATTTTTCTTTTGAAAAAATAATTGTTTTGATTTATTTAGAAAGTAACACTCAAATAATCTAGGTTACTTTCTCTCCTCTTTGTAAAACATCCTTCTTAAAACCCACACAACAAAGAGTACAACAGAAACCAGTAGAATTTGAAAGAAATAGTCTTTGCACAAATAATATGAATTTGAGTATTGTGGGATGTGAACTGAAATCTGTCTCACTCTCCTCTCTCTCCCAGCAAAACCTCATTCCCCTTCAGGATACCCTTTAGAACAACCTCAACATTAAGAGAACAGGATATAAAAAAGGCTTTTCCTTCTTCTAAAAATTACACCCAAGAGCAATCTCAGTGGAAGGGTGGAGTTCCATCTGGCTGGGACTGGTAGAAAACTGAGTAGAAAACCTCACTGATTATTTTTCAGTGAAGCCAGATATCTCAGGATATCTCATCACACCATGACTCTCCTCTCCATTGGAATATTTGTACTGCTAGGATCAAGTGGCAAAATAATTGACACCCTGCAGTCCTCGGCTGGTGTGATGTCCAAGACAAGTGTGAGAGGTGGAGCTGCCTGGCTGAGATTGTGTAGGTCTGGTCTCTAATGCATCTGGAGAAGCTTCTTCTAGGTGCTCATCTCCTTAGTCACTGTATATGCTGCTGGCACAGTCTCCCAGGAGAAAGAATTGCAGCATAAGCCTCAGCAATGTAAGTTTTAAGCAGCATTGGCTCCCTGGTGGGATTTGTGGGGGGAGGGAAGATTACAAATAATGGGGTTAGAGACAAAAACAATGCAGACAGAGAGAGACAGATTCCTCCCACTGCTTCTCCTGGGCTGAGGAAAATCTACAAACACAACCAAAAAGCGAAGCAAATGCTTTTCCAAACAAGCCTCTGGGAAGGAGGACGACAGCCCTGAAACATGCAGATATTTAAAGTGACACAAGGCCCCCTCTGATGCCTTTCTTATTCCCTTGAAATCTCTAACAACAACTCTTGGACATACATACACACAGGCTCTGCCCAAGTATGACCCATTGCTTTTACTCTGCATGGCCAACCCAGCAAAGCAATAGCTGTTCTGTGGTGAAAACTCTTATAAAATCCCTTTTTGTGTTTTCAGTCCTTCAACAGCTGAAGTGGGTTTCCCTGTACATCCTGCAGACACAGTGAAATTGTGTGTACCTTTGATCTTAATGTATGGGTGTACTTACAGTGTGTTAGGGCTGGCACAGGATGAGATCTGCTTTCCCAGTGGGAGATGCAGAGGCTTCTGGCAGCCAGGGCTGTGTTGTCAAAATAACAGCCAGATTTGGGAAATGGGGAGATATTTCCTGGCCAGCTGTGAGTTCTTTCCTCCCTACCAAAATATCACGTGGGAAGGAAGAGGGGGCTGAGCCATGCCCATTCTGGACCAGGGCAGGAGGGACTGGTGGGACATAGAGTGAAGGGGAAGTGTGGACCACAGCTTCCTGCTCACTTGCATTGCAGTCTTTGGCCAGCTGCACTGAAGAGTTAAAAAATGGAGATAAGCTGTTCAGAAAAGGATAAGCCTTTTGACCTGTTCACCTCATAACATATACACTCACATTACACTTGCCAGATGTACTAAACCACACAGAACCTGAGAATTTCCCCAGGGGCTAAACTATCACTTCTGCCTCAGCCAAACAAATTTTGTCACAAGGGCATATTAAAAAAAAAAAAAAAAAAAGGTCCATGAAATAGGTAAGGCATAAAGCAGCACTCTCCTGATTGAGGAACCCAGAGGACTTTGAAAAGCAATGGGGTACTCCACTAAAGCATCCTGACCTCTGACTCTGTGACACCAACATCTTATTGACGTCTCAGGGAAACCTCCCAAAGAACAATTATCAAAGATTAAAATAAGGATCTAATCTGGTGCAGAATTGATGTCCCATAGCATTCACATGCCTCAAGACAGTTAAACCTTAACCTGAAGACAGTTAAACCTAAAATTTCCTGAAACTTCCTTCTGATTTTTAGAAATGTTTTACGTAGTCATACTTCTATTTTCCCCACTCTGTGTGTTCAATGTACAGTGGTTGCTTTCCTAGTTAGCTTGTACCCACCAATAATCCTTTTTTATGCCGCTGCATATGAAAAAGGCCTGGATTTAAACCAACCAGTTTCTTCATTCTCCAAATTCATATTTTTCAGGAAAAAAAAGTACATGAGTTAATGGTTTACTCACAAACAGAAAGCATTCCTGTTGGTGAGCAGCACGATCAGCAATGGGAGGGGGGGATATTTTGTCTTGCAGGCAGGTGTTTGCTTACCACTGAGAAGCAGCTGATTGCGCCGGTATGAAGCTGGCAGCTGACCAATGTCTTCTATCCTATGGCTCATTACCCGGGAAAGGTGACCAGTGTGGTAGAGGCTTCCCACAATGATGCTGTGCAAGTACATGGGTTCGATGAAGGAGCTGAGGAGAGCACCTTGGAGCCCAAGGATGTTCCACCTGAAAAAAAATTCAGCAGTAATAAGACACATGCATAGAGGAACGGCCACAATAGAGCTACCCTGGGAAAATCAGCAAATGCCAGCACATGGGTTAGAGGGATGAGGGATGAAACTATTCCTTTCCCTGTCCTATGATACAGGAAGCACTGTTGGGTTATTATACACCTATGGGCTGATTCCCTCTAGGAGGACTTTAGATTACTGTAGTATCATTCACTTAAGGGTGGTACTTCTGTCTTGTACTGCTACAAACAGAGGTTTCTTATCAAGAATTGTTCTTTCTAAAAGCATTTTGTGTTTGATAGATGTTAATTTAATATGTCTCTAGCAGAATTTTATTTTTCTCTGCATCTATAGTTTTCCCCTTGCAATGGTAGAGCTACGAGAGCTTTTGTTATTCTATTTATTCTATTTCTATTTATTTGCTGCTTGTCATATGTAAGTACCACCCCCATATCATACAGCCAAGCTAACACATGACTTAAGTGGCCAAAATCCCCACAAAATCTTTGAATGTCTCCTAGGCTGACACTTCTTTGCACAAACGACCATGAAGAGATGAAGACATCCATAAGAATTAAATCCTGGTCCTGAATAGGAAAAAAAAGAGAGGACTTTGATTTTAGGAAATTTATTTGTAACCTTTAGCTTGACCTGCTCTAAAGTGCTCAGAGTGATGGATACATCTTACTCTGTTGCTGTCTTAAAGGTGCAGCAGAGTGATGGTGGAAACCTTGGGACCTTCCACCTGTTGATGACTTAGACCTCCATACTACTGGTGTTGGAGTAGTTGTCAGAACAGTTCTGCATTTTAATAGCCTATGAATTTTTACATCAAGCTAGGCACAAATATGACAGCATGATTGCCTCTAAATTCTTCAGGGGACAGCTAATTGGTTAATAAGTGGAAAAATTAAAAAGGGGAAAGAAGTTATGATGCAGTTGTCTTCTTGGCAAACCTATTTAGCTCAGCTCCTCTAAGCAGTTGTTTCCCACCACGCAAACACTAACAGGGTCTCTTACACTTGGATAATATTTTTATGTAAGTTGAACACTGTCAATCTGTCTGAATAGTTTTGAGTTCAGGAGTTCAAACTGAAAATGCTTCAGAAAATGTATTTTGGAGAGCATATTTTGGCTCATTAAAACCCAAAACACCGGCAACATTTGGAACTCGGTAGCTGACTGAAGGAAAGGGTACGAGGTGTCTGCTATTTAAGGCATCATCCAGTGGCTGCCATGCTAAATAATGTGTTCAAAGCAGAATTTCCATCAGCAGCAAGCATTATGGTGCTAATTTCTTACATCATTGTTCTTTTCATTAATTAACATTTCTCAACCGTTAGTGCAATTATTGCAGTGCCTCCGTACTGTATGTCTCTTTTCATGATTAATAAGGAGTCATTATATTTCCCTTTCCTGAAGCAGTCAATTAACACGGAATACTTTCCATTAATTACTGAATGTTTAAAACCAGCATGCTGTACCTGGAGAGCAATCTGCTCTAGGAACCTGTGACACCAATTGCTTTTAAAAGTTCTCTTTAAATTTTATTCCAAAAACACAAGCAATTTAGCTGGCTGTATTAATTTGCCTCCGAAGCAGGGCTGTGAATGAGAAACATCTTTTAATCTCATGCAAGAAAAGGCAGCCATCTGGCTGCTGAGGATTTCAGTCAGACCCTCCCTGTCTCCCTCTGTAAATGCAGGCCATTAAAGTAATGTGTTCATCTACATAAAACTCAAATGAAATATAAAAGGTAATATTTATATACAAACAATTTAGTCCTACAATTTAAACAGTCATTGGTTTTATGAAACATTTACTTTAGTCGATCAGATTTGCATAACTTCATTTGGGGGGAAAAAAGTGTGGTCATTTCTGCAAATAACATCACTTTTAAAGGAAAGAAATAGCTGCCTCTTTGAGTAAATAACTTATCATAATGCAAAATTAATAATGCAAGCTTAAGAAACAGAGCTGCATTCAGCTAACAGTACTATGCCTCCATCCTCCAGCATCTAAGGTAAGCAGAAAAATTAGACAGATATCTTTGTCCAGATGGAAACTTGTAAGATATCAGTGCTGTTTTCAGCATTTAAAATTTCCTTAAAAAAGCCTTACATATTTGATTGAAGGAGAGAAGAAAAGCAGCTAAACATAAAAACAACATATGTTCAACAATATTGGGATTTCAGCAATATGCACATCACAAGAAATCATCTGAGTTTTATTTACCAAAATGAGAGATTGTGTTCAGGTCATAAATTACAAGGTAATAATGACTGTATAATTTAAATTCATCACAAGGGACCTGCCTTTTCTTTAGAGATATTTCTCTGCCTAATTCTGGACATATTCATCCTAGTGTTAAAAGGGATTCGAATGTCAATGGAATGACGTTATTGGAAATCACAATATAAGCATGACCAGGTTCTCCCCCCCGTGCATTGAAAGCATTCCATAAACGTGAATTAATCCTTGCAGTGCTGCTATAAGGTAAAGTCCCATTTTTGCACCCTGGGGAATCAGGGCAGAAAGGCAGTAAGAAAGGCAGTGCTGAAATCTGTAAGAGTTCCTGGTTTCTGGATGCAAGAGTTGTTCCTTGAGGGAACCTTGTTTTCCCATTACAAAAGAAGGCACAAGCAGGTGTAGGGGGTGATGAAGCTTCTGTATTAGCCATGGTGGGTTTTGACTCCAGGGTATAAGTTTGACTCCAAGACAAAGTGGACAGAGCAACCAGACTGGAAAAAAAAAAAAACAAGGGAGAAGAAACCTATCAAAGAATATAGGCACAAGAGCAAGGCCTGCCTGATGTGTAGAATGTGGTACAGAGACTCTCCCAGAAGCAGACAGCATCCTAAGGTAGGAAGGACTGAGAATTCAGGAAAGGTGCTCACACCAAGAAGGCAATATTTGGTGGGGACCATTTGCTGGGTCTTTCTGAGCTGCTGTCCCCCATGTGGTGTGAAAAGGGATGAGGGTGATGGCACTGCTGTAGTGCTGTATTTCCCCACACCATTTCTTAGTAAATCGTTTGCCTTTCCCACGTTGTCCTCACTCCCCTGCCCTAGTCCTGGACACACCCTCAGGTTCTCCCTATTGGTTCCAGTACCCCAACTCCGCCCATGTACCGCCCCTGTGCCCTGAGACCAACAGTCCATGTGCTCTCTCCGCCCCCCTCGTCCCCATATAAAACACCAGGCCCCTGCCCACGTGGTCTCTCTGCCTCTGGGTGCTGGCTTATTGTCAGGTGAATAAAAGCTCCTCTGAGGTCCCCATGCAGGGACCCTTCTGCCTCCTTTATCGTCCCCGTGTTGCGGAGCCCAGCCGGCCGGAGCAGGAGCGCGGGGCCGTCCGCAAGGGCTGCGGGAAGCGGAACAGCCGCTCTCCCCGAAGCAGCTCCGCTGCGCTCTCTGGGGAGGTTTGCAGCTTGCTAAACCAACGCAGGAAACTAAACCACCACAACACACTGCCACCTGTACAGTGGCTACTTCCTGGTTCAGCATTGATTTAGCAGCATCCAGTCAGAGAAATGGGATGAAGAAGCAAAGACGGAGCTTTGCTCTCAAATCTAGCCCAGGTTTATCAGAGTGTTTAGACTGTTGTTTCTCTCTGGAAAGCAGCCTCGAGCACGTGTGTGAGTCCCCCTAACTCAGCACAAGTCCTAGGAAAGGAGGGGTCCTGTACTGAGCTGGCCAAAACCAGACGCTTGCACTGCTGCTGTCCTACAGAGCACGGCAAAAGCACATTAATGGTGGGGGAAATTTTCAGTTTCTCATTCTGCTGCTGCTGCTCTGTGGATGAAAAGGCCTACCTGGGAGGGCAGCCTGCTCAGTATTGTGCAGAAACAATAGATTTTACCGACAAATATTTGAGGGAAGGTCTTTTATCCCATGTGTTGTTCATCCCTTGACCAACACACATGGCTAATGTACTGACTTGGTCCTTTGATATATGAACATCTATGGAATTATTTGTAGGTAGATGGTAGGGGAAAGATCCATCTGAGCAACGGTGAAGCTATCAATAAGGTTGTTAATTTTGAAGGAGCTATTTCTCTGTAGCCTAATTTAGGTCCGTGGAAGTAGCTGTGTTCCCATCTGTAACAAAGTGCTCTCTTCAAATGTGGCTTTTCAAAATAAAATTATTATTCAAAGCAATGCAGTGTTACATTTTGGCTTCTCAATATATCAAAGTGACTTTTCTCGCTATGAGGAAATATGCTGGATCATTCTGAATTTTCCTAATTGTGCAAGATTTTAAGGGCTGTTTTCAAGGACATGCCTCTCTCTAATAACTCATATGCTATGTGCTCTGTAATAACCCTTACAATAAAGTGAAAATCAACCGACTGCTCCCTTAGTCACAGATCTTATTTAAAAATCCCCAAATCTTCAGCAGGCAGGATCAATAAAACAGAATGTCTCCCCTTTTCACTCAAATATGGGAGCTTTTGGAGCTCTAAATGGAAGGAAAGTATACCCTTCCTTTTGTTCAAACAGCAGATATTACTGCACTGTTTACGAAGACAAAATCCTGTGTTTAGTTTTCAATATAGATAATCCTTGAACAAATATATTTTTGCCTGTTTGTCAATCACAGAAATGCCAGTGACAAGCTGGGAGGCATCCCAGAGCAGGCAGCCTTTCTTAAATTAAATGCTGTGCTCCCCCAGTCCTGGACAAGCAGAGGGCAGGGCATGACCCCACTGCAGAGCCCCCCAGTTCCCTTGCTCCTGCCAGCTCGGGACCACCAGCAAGGGTGCAGGGAAATGTGTCCCCACGTCACAACCACATCACAGCCTCCACATGCTGGAGCATCACCTCACCACACAAGTTGTCTATGGCCCCTCCCTGGCACCAACAGAAAAAGGGATGATGAAAATACTGAGGAAAGGGTTTGGAGGCAAACCTACGGGGATGCAGAGGGCTGCAGCCTTGCTCAGGTCAGTCCAAGGCTCCTTGCCCATTGCTGAGACGTGGTGTGACAGCTGGAGCCCCTTTGCTGGTGTTTCTAGCACTGACTTGGACATGGGTAGACCTGAAGGGTGACACTTGAACCCCTTTGTAACTGACATGTGGAGAAATCCGCCTGATGCTTCAAAACATCTCAGGGAACTGTGTCCACCTGCCATGGGTGCTCAGGGACTGAAGTGTCTCCTCGGGACCTTTGGAAACCTTGCCCATTAAAAAGCACTGCTGACGAATTTAAAATCTTATTTTGATAAGGCTTTTTGTAAAGGCATTTTTTTTTTATTAAGAGCTTAAAGTCTTATCCACTTGGTGTGTTAACCTCCTGTACCACAGTTTCTATTACCAATATTTCCAGCTATGCTTCACACAACATAAATTGTTATTCAGGGTGGCACGGGCTCAGCAGGACACCTGTGGTGTTCCTATTTATACGACGATTTAGCTATTATTGGTTTGGAAACTGGAACTAGTGCATTAGTTCTTGATCTGTATTTTAACAGTGGGTGGTTTATATATGTTTTCTGGAACATACCTTGTGGTGAGAGATTGAAATTGAACTCTCAGTCACACAGAAAGGGGTTAAGAGAGAGAATTACAAACCGTGTGCACAAATCATCTCTAATTGAAGATCTAGCTGTGTTAATTGATTTTCATTTGCATTAATATGTAGCCTTTGAAGTAGCTTTTCTTAAGAGTTACCTTGTCAGGCTCAGCCTTCTCATAACAATGGCTCTGGTCGACAGGCTAACACTAAAATAGATCTAAGAATGCCAATTTCTAACACTGACTTTTAGTCTTGCATTTCTATATGCTACATTTAAATACAGCTTAATGTGCTCAACTCATAAAATGCTACTTCAGACTCCCACTGGAAAATCCTGAAACAGTGCCTTAAGGCTACATTACCTTGCAATACTCTGAACATATTCTCAATAAAGATTTCTTCCTATTCTCTAGTTTGTGGGCCCAAATAATCCACAAACCTTAGCCACAGGACATGGGTAGACTGCTCATGCTAATGCAAAGTTTGGAGGTCTTTGTTATCATTTGTGTTGTTTTGTAGGTGAGGTATATGGATATTCAAGGTCTTATTTTACTTCTGGGCTTAATGTCACTTTTTTTTGTGAAATTTGAGGAAGTGGATGACCATTAACCTGGTGGCAAGAAAATACACAGTCTTTTACAGGTGACCTTTTTGAGAAGTGGTAGTAAGAAAACAATTTTAAGGTCAGAGCTTATAAAACAAACACTGAATTCTGGCTTTTATGTGCTGTTTGTGAGGATTGTTCCCTGCAAATCCTGCACAATACAAAGTACATTCCTCAGCCTGCATCCTGCAAGGGGACGTCTGAAAGAGGACAAGTGACACTGCTTGTACATTTACAAATAAGTTTATCCATTCTTTATGTGTGTAGATGGAAATTTGCTGCACAGAAGGCTGGCAACTCTCCAAAGTAACTACATCAGCTTGACATCTAGTGAGCAACAACATCGTCTGCCCTGGCCAAAGCGTGAGGTGTTCAGTCCCCTGGCTGAGGTCTATCAAGGAAGAGGGTTTGGGGAAGAGTAGTGCAATGCAAAACTCCTGAGACACCCAGATAAGAACTAATTTTTGGAATAAACCTTAGTGTTGAATGCTTGCACTAAGATCCTCAAAATAACTTGCACACATAGTATCAGAGGTGAGGTGGTGAGATGGGACCTGGGAATGCATGTTCATACCACGGGTCTGCTGTGCTGTGGGGTCCTGTGGTGGCCTCCTCCCTGTGCTCCCAGCACCACTGCCATTCCTTACCAAACCACCGGCAATGGCAAGCACCAAACCTTTCTGTGCAGCTACGCCCTGCAGAACACCGTGCTATTTCAGAATGGCTGACACTGAGAGAGATAATTTCTCTAGTTTTCTGCATGGAGGAAGAAGGAACCCAGGTGTTGGTGATGAGACAGATAAGCTTGATGAGCTCAGAGCACGGAATAGGAAACTTTGTACAGAAGGGGGGTGTGTATATTGCTAAATCTGAGTTATGGCGGGCCTAGAGGATGAGCCATGGTGGAAGGAGACTGGTCTGAAGCTCAGACAGTGTTTCCACAAGTCAGAGAAAAAACTGTATCAAAGGGAAAGTGGTTTCTCTACTCTGTGACAGACTCTGAATTTCCCTTGTAAGTCTGTCCAGAGGGGTGGTAGACTTAAGACTAAGTGCATAGATCTTTGATATTTTGTCCAGACTTTCATGTTTTTTCTGCTGCAGGAATAAGAAGCAGAGACATTTGGAAATTCTGATTTTATATATGCAATCATGTGATTGTGTGAACTGTTACCTGCAAATCTGGCACACATGTACACTCTGTGTGCTCTGGGAAGCCAGCAGGGAGGAGAGGCTCAGTGCTGGGCTGGCTGTGTGCACCTGGAGACCATGTCACCGAAGGGGACACAGAGAGACAGTGTCCCTGAGGCCCTGGGGCACCAGGGGGGGTGCTGCAAATCCCACCCCTGCAGCTGACACATATCAGCTGAGCACATACCAGCCCTGAACATTTCTGAGGGTCAGAGACAGAATGTAGTGCTGAGCCTCCCTAACGTTTGGTTGCTGTGTTTAGATCCTCAAAGAAGAGCGGAGCTCTAGAGATATCCTTGTTTCTTTTTCCCCTAAATGTGTGTGTTTGTGTGTGTGCAAACCTGCATGTACATGTGTGCATATGACAATTTTCCTTCAAACATTTGTCTGCTCCCAAACAGCGACTGCAGAGGCTTCCATTAGCAGCAGCATTAACCTTGCACTGACCTTGTAATAAGCAAGGTGCGAGCTAGTCCTGCGTCCAGCGTTAGTGTGAGACACGGAGAAGAAAAGAGGTTTAATTTGGCCCATTGTATGAATTTTGCTGGCACAAAAAGCCTAAATTCTCTTAGGGCTGTAGTGTCTCTGTCGACATAAAGGTTTTAATATAGGTTATGATTAGCATCAAGGAAATATTAAATGACATAAATTTTTCCCCAAACAGATTATTATTTTTGAAACTATTTTTCCCATGTTATTGCTGCTTTTTTGCAAATGTATACGATGTACATTACAGAGGAGAATGAAGGTCAAAAGGTGTTAGTGTAATTAATGAACTATGGGCTACAAAATGTGGTTTAATCCTAAATCCTATGGCACTGAGAGCCTGAAGTCACTCCAGCTGCACTGTGAGGCCCACAGGAGCTGTGAGTGTAAAAGCTGATGCTCTCTTAGGGTGGGTTATTTGGGGATTCACAGACCCCAAACTTTAAATTTACACATATAAATGCATAGGTTTTAAAGCCAGAAGGAACCACCAAGATCTAGTGTGACCTCCTTTATAATGAAGCTGCAGAATTTCACCTCGTAATTCCCTGCCTGAGCCAAATAAAATGACTATTCATACCAGAAGAGCTTGTGCTTTAATTCAGTGAGGGAACAGGTATGATACCAGGGTGTTTATCCTGAGATCTCAACAAAGCCACAGAGCCCAAATAATGCATACCAAGCATCAAATTCTCTCAAACTTGTGGTGATAGTAATAAAAATGGCTCAATGTCTTTGAATAACAAATAAGTCTGATTAAACCACTCTCTGCTTATAGCTTTCCTGCGAGCAAGAAAGAACATAAATCGTTAGATACATGATTTATAGAATATGATTCGCTTTTCTCAGTAACTCTGTGCGTTCTTGGGTCTTTGATATTCTGATAGCAATGTCCTTTGCAAATAATGCAAAATGATGTATATTTTAGCAGCTACTGGCTAGATTCTCAAGAGGAAACATTCTCTAATAGCACAGTGCTCCTGAGGGACTTTTACAAGCAATAAAACCCAGAGCATACAAGCCAGATTTTTTTGTCAAATCTTGCTTATACAAACATGAATTTCAGTTTCAGAGATCTCTTTTCTTCTCACTGCAAGACAAGCCCAGATAATGTGCAACCAGAATCCTGTATCCTGCAGACATTTAAAGAGTCAGCTACCTGTGTGGTAGGGCAAATACTTGGAGTCTGAAACGTGGCACCAACACCACCCAGTGACCTCTTCAGTGGGGCAGGAGTGGGAAAGGGCACCCACACAGCAATCTCCTTTTCCACTGAACTCCTTTCCTGCCTCTACTTTCTGTGATCAGAGGGGAAGAAGGCAGAAAACAGTCCTATATGTGGTGAAACAAAGGACAGGTGAAGAAACCTTTGATTTCTCCTCCTTACACATGAGGTTAATAATGATTAAAAAATATCATAGATGGCATTTAATGTGGTAAACTGAAATTTGGGATAAAGTATAATGCAGATGTCCTATCCCCTTTGCTTTGCCTCTTTTTTAACTCCACCCTACTGGTGAGAGTAAACATTTGCTCTAGAAAGCAGGGAATGATAATTGATTTTTTTTTTAATCTATGAAAATCCCAAGCTCATTTGAATTACATTTCAAATAATAATTAAAATTGCAGTTTTTCATGCAATATTGAAATAATACTGTCAATTATGAGAGCTGCAAGATTTTTTTTTATCTTGGAAAAATTTTGTGGTAGATTCTATTTTTCTTCACAGAAGAAAATGCAGTTTAGATATGTGTCAACAATGAAAGGATTCACTGAAAGTGCTTTGCAGATGTGCTTGGAGAAAACCCAGCTCCTGAGACTGTGCATTACTGTCAACATCCCCATCAATAGGAAATGTAATAGTGTTTGCAAAGCTGATATTTAATTCACTGGCTAATGACATTCAAAACCACAGAGAAATGCAATATTTCTATTCTTGAAATTAAATTTTTTTTGGTTTTTTGAGTCCATGTGAGTCTGAATTTTGAAAACCCAGTTGCAACTACACAAAGTGCAGGAGATCCACTGAATACAGTTTGGGTTTTCTGTTACCTCCTTATGAATAAATGAAAACATTTCAGCAGAAGTTGCTCTTTATCCTTCATGCAAGCACAACAGTTGTGATGATTACACTTAGCAGAGGGTGGATTTTGTGAGTCTGGTAGTATTACCATTTGCTGGCTCACTTCTACATTTTTGTGACAAAATGGCAGGCTTTGCTAAGCTGACAGACTAATTTAGCTTTGATAGGTCATCCAGTTAAAGCTAAGAGCAGAATTTATGCATTTGGATTAAAAAAATTCTTTATGATTTTTTGGGAAAGATTCTGTCTATGTTGTCCTTTAATAATTGGGCCAAATTTTTGACTGATGTAATTTAACTGAGTTCTCAGGCACGATGTTCCAGCAGAGAATTTGATCATAGCATTTGTGTTTTTGTAGCTATAATGCGATGCATTTTATATGCAGGGCTGCATCTGCAGATAATGTACATTACATATATACAAAAATAATTATGAAGTTAAAATATACATACATGCATAGATACATACTAATAGTGCAACACAAGTGCAACCAAGCACACAGACTTTGATTTCGGTTTCTGTTAGCCATCACTTGCCATTAGTTAACACCCTAAACTGAGAATGGTGAATGTGTTTACATTTTATTTGTCACCTGGGAATAATTATGAAATATTTATTACATGGAAATTATTCTACATAAATATATGTTCTATTTACAGGACACAACAGAAACCCACAGAGGGGGGTTGTGACATGAGAGTTCTTCAATGACATTCAAAAAAGTAGAAATATTCCTGGTGGCTTTTAGGGCACTTTATTCAATTGGGTGCAGACGAGCTAAGTTTATCTGTATGATAGTTGGTTTGCAAGTTTTGGGGTAAATGATCCAAGAACAACAGAGCTGATGTATTTTATTTGCACAGTGAAATTCTACTGGCAAAAAAAGCTGCAAAGACAGTTTATATTTTTGTCACACTGTAATAAGCAACTAACGACCCACAGAGAATTTGGGAAAATGTCCTATTTACATTCCCTCCTATTTATATGGTCTGCTTTTGCATACAAAGGAGGTCTTTGTTTCTGCAGGGCTTGTCAGCACCTGCTGGCTGCATCCTACCGGTCACCATAATCCTCTGTGGCATCGAACTTCCACATGCAAAGACTTTTGCCATGTATATCCATCACATACCTGGCGATTTTGTCTGTGCAGGACATGGTGATGAGCTGCTCTCCCAGCAAGACGCCGTCCCACGTCTGTGCTGCGTTGTGACACCGGACAGGAATGGTCCCTTCTCCAGATTCAATCTTTGTGCGGAGATGCCCACGGTATTTCCTCACTATGTGCTTGCTGCTGTTCACTGGGCAAAATAAACACAAGAATGGCAATAATTGAATATTTTCTGAGAGGCTGTGTTGAAGCCATAGCTTGCTTTTGCAGAACCACCTGTGGAGGTCCTTTAAATTTGATGAAAATTAGATGAAGTAACAGCCCAAGAAAGCAGTGCAGTGCAGAAAAGAAGGTGCTCCTAGCATGGTTGTCTTTTCACATCAGTCAAAGCTAGCACAAAGCACACACTGAGCTCATGTTCATCTTCTATTTCCCTTATATGTTTAAAAAGAAGAGAGGTGCTCTGGTTTTTTAAGAACCAGTACAATTTCTCATTGTAGGGTTGAATTGTGATGGATGAGTATTTGAAAAAGCTTGGTTCAGTGAGTGTCATCAAAGACTCAGCTGCATGATGCAAACCAGTCCAATACTCTACTGTGATATTCAGTGACACTTCCTAAATAATTTCAGAATTGAGGTTTTAATTTGTTATCACAAAATTTCACTGTAAATTCTGAAAAGCTAAAGGTTTATACTCTGGATCAAATGCAAATCAAAACTTGCTAGTTGTTCATTGCTGGCTGAAATTCCTTCTAAAGTCTCCCTGAAGTGATGTACTCTCCTGCCTTGTGTCATACCAGGATCTTTTATCACTTCTGTGATATTATATATTTGAATGCAAGGCAGCTGCTGCTGGGGTGGCACAGGACAAGTGCTTTAGCTGCTTGCCCTGTGCCATGATGAACTGAGTCCTGCAGATATGCAGTAAATACAGAAGATAATGACATTTCCAAAGCACTTCACCTTCATTTTTACGAAAAGAGAAAAACTGCAGTTCATTATCAAAATCACTCTTATACTCTTTACACTGTTACTTTACCCCTGGGTATTTTGGTTGTAAAAGAACAGGAAGGAGCAGCAAGGAAATTCTCTGGGTCTGCTCACTGCCTCACCCTCAGAGGGTTTCACTGGAGGTTACCTTCTTCCTAAAGCAGACCTTCCACAGTTTCCCTTTAGCCCAAAGGAAAAGAACGAAAGACAGTACACGACTCAGCATTCAAGGAAAAGGAGTGCTGCATTTACAGACATGAGGCTTTTGCCCATATTTCCAACTGTCCTGTGTATTCTTCCATGCCAGCTCCTCATCTGGACCAGAAGGCTTCTACTTGTGAACATGATGCTCCTCAGTCCTCAGTGGGCTACAGGGCTGCCTGTACTTCTGCCACTGAGTAACATGAGTGTGTCAGAGGTTGTGGGGCTGATGGCACCTCTGGCTGTGAGCAGCTGGCTCTGTGCATGATCCCCAGTGCTGGTGGAAGCAGTGGATTGACTGGCTGCTGCCAGTGGGTGGTTTGCAAAAAGGGAGTGGAAATATAAATCACTTCAGCCTATTTGGATTAGCAGAGGCAGCAAACAGATGTAGAACAGCCAAGTCAGCTGTGACCTGCTAGCACAGGGGCAGCTGAGCCCCCAGAAATCATTGCATCTTCTCTCCATTCCTGCTTTTTTAGAATTTAAGATGGGTGTGTATGTGCCAGCAGCGGGCCGGACCAGGTATCAAATGGATTGCTTGGCCATGACCAAAACTGGTTTCCACCCCAATTCAGTCTCCATCATATCCAAAATACTGTTTACAAATACTGTTACAGTATTGCTGCTGCAGGATCTGAGTTTGGCGAGGAGTGGTTGTTGCACTGCTATCCCCACCAGCAGCCACATCCCAGCAGCAGGAGATGTGGGGGGACCTTGTGCCCAGTTGTCAGCACCTCACAAATCAAGACACTGCAGTAACCACCAGACTTGGAGTATTATGGCTTTTCAAACTTGAGTTGTGGGAGAAACTGGGAACAGCCAATGAAGAAACAAAAAAATTCAATAAGCAAAAATGCCAGAGTCTCATAAATGTCTCAGATCCCTCTGCTCTCAAATTTACTGGTTGTGCCAACACTGTCAGGAAACCATTTCCATGACTGTGTGTGCTGATCCCTTGTACATCCCTCTTGTCTGGGATGCTAAGTGCAGTATCATTCAGAGGATGCTCTTTGGACAGTATTAGCTATCTGGGAACTGGTCCATATTTTTCTTGGTACTCTGCGAGGAAACATTTTTTAAAACCATGAAACAGAGGTGAGCAGCATTTTTTACTATCAAACCACAGAGTCATGGGAAAGGTACCATGACATTTCAACAACAAAAGTAGAAAGTGATCACTTCTGCTTAGCGAACACATCTAGCTGAACAACAGTGAGAAATGTCTACCAAAACCACTTTGCCTTTGTCTGCACATACTAAGAAATGATGGCATGGCAGAGCGAGATCTCTGCCAGGGAAGCAGTGAAGGGTGACACAAGAGGCTATTGCTGTTTCAGCTGGTGGAAAGTTTGACTTTAAGCAAATCAGTTCTCTTTTCCTGAGCTTTCCCACAGGTATAATGAAGATAATGATGCTTCCCTCTTATGCAAATTAATTTAAAGGTACTGCTCAACAACTATTTATAAAAAACAGATGCTATCCTTCCAGGAAAGATCTACCACAGGAGTCCACCTGCTGGGAATCCCTCAGGATAAAATGATTTTTTACTGTTTCCTTCTCCAACTTTTAACGAAAAATACTTTCTCTTGTTACAATTTTCCCGTTTCCCATCTCTCTAGATTTTCCTCTCTTTCCCAGCTCCTGCTCTGAGCCTCCCCTCTAAGTGCCTTGATCTCCTAGATGACTCTCTTTTTCAGGCAATTCAGCGTGTTGATACACCCACATTTCCCATACATGCAAAGAGACATGTAACTGCTAGGGAATTTTAGTGACTGCAGTATAAGATGAGCAGCCCATCATTTACGTGGCTTTGATTTCACTACATAAATGTTACCTCAGTGAGGGGCAAAGCATCCCACAATATGCTGACAGAGATAAGGAGTGAATTCAGGGGAAAAAACAGCAGCAGGATTGCAAACAGCTGTTGAGCAGCTGGGGAATTTAAAGCACAGACCAACAGTTTTTGGGGAGAGGGATCCAAATGACTTCTGCGAGTTTGGGGGGTCTGTTTCTTTCATTTGTCACTTGTGTCTGATCTTCTCAGGACCAGAGGAAGCACAAAGGCCAAAGTAATCCACATCTGGTTGTTCTCACAGCATCTCAACCCTGGACTGCAAGTACCAGAAACTGAACAGAAACGGAAAGTTTCTAAAAGCACTTAGGAAGTGTGTGCAAGTGCACTGATAGTCTCAGTCTCTGAATGCTCATATTGACTCAGTGTCCAGCTTTGCTCCCTGTCCCTGCGCCCTGCCCACAGTGCAGCTGGCATTGGCTGATAGGATTCAGGCATCTGTGGCCAGTGTACACTCACCCCAGGACACACTCCCACAGCTCTGATAAGGAGTTTTAGCTGCTCAGCTGCTATTAAATTCAGTGAATAGGGTGTGACTCAAACCTTGTGCCGTGCTGCCTGTCTCAGGCTGCTCACATTGCTGGGGTAGTTGGGACACATGCTGCAAAAGATCATCTGTGGCATTTATATAAAATACTAATAACCCAAAGCTCTGAATGCTTTCAGATTGCCAATGATTAAATAAATCCAAATCTGCAACTGGAACACACTGAGTTCTTTTTTAGCATTTCATTAAGTAACACAGGAAGATATAAACAAAGGAAAGGATGAGGCTCTGTGAGTTTTGCACTGAAGCTGCAGACAGACTTCAGCCCATAAGCTGCTTGTCAGCAGTAAAAAACGTGGTCCACTTACTGTAACAGCTTGCTACAGATCATTTTAATGCAGTCTCAGAAATATATTTATTTATGCATCTTAAAGTCACAAACTACAGCCTACTGCTGTTCTGCTGTTCAGTATGATCAAAACATCAGTGACTATAAGCATTTCTGATCTTTGCTGTGCTGGTTCTCCAACTGCTTAATCTCAACTAATTGCAGGGGAGAAGGAGTCTGTGGATGCCACTTCAACCAGAACGAAATGTCAATTCAAACCGGAATTGGAAAGGACAAATTTAAAAATAATTTGGAGTGGGTTTATGGTGTGTGCTACACTCAGATGTGGAAATTACTCCTGAGAGTTCCTAAGATAAAAAGGTGCTGGATTAATTACAGGATTAGAAATGTACACAGACAGGTGCATTGTATTGAAAATCAGTGAAACCTGCTGATTTCAAGCCTCACCCCTTATTTTCATATTTTCTCCAGGACCAGTTCTAGCTCACATGGTAATGAAAAAAGCCACTCCATATTTATTATTTAGTTAAAGAGTGAAGAGGAAATGGACAGTGATTAAACAGAATCACACGAGTAAGATTCTGTCTGAAATTTTGCATGACTGCCTCGGAGGTTCATTTTCTGTTTCCCTGCTTCAGTGGAGGCTGTTCTCTCTTCAGGAAAGAAGAAATAAAACATTTTTTTCAGTGCTGGACCCTCCCCTCCTCAGCACGGTTTATAAAGCTTCCTCAGAGCAGTGTGAGACAAAGGGGTGGAAAGAGGAGTGTTAACATCTGACTGCCTTTGTATTTTGATGGTTGTTAGAGATGCACTTTCACCTACCAGATGCTGAATAAATGTGCAATATTACTATTTCAGAAAGTGAAATAGTGTTGAAGTGAGAGTCACAGCACAGTGAATGCTCTGGATGTGTCTCCTCTGCTGGGCAGGGTGGCTGGTCAGATAAATCCCTGCTGCACTGTGCTTTGGTGACCAGCAGAGAGCCAGGCTGAAATGCCATGGGCCAGCTTTGGAAAGCAAGAAACTTTAGGAGTGTTCTGAAAGAAGTCTGGATTTATGGAAAGAAGGGTCTAAGAGCTGCCCCTGCAGTGACTTCAGGGATGCGCCCTTCCCAAGAAGGAGCACAAGCCCCTGTCTTGTACAGGTTAAACAGGATAAAAGCCTGTTGAGATGAATCCCTAAAAGTCAAGAAATGACTTTTAAATACAGGCCATGAGGGCTGTTGCATCTGAAAGCAGTCCTAGGAGAGATTTGCTTGCTCCCAGAGCCATGTGGCCCCCATCACGTTGTAGCAGACTTCAGTTCAGATCTATGGTTTGGACAGAATCATTAAGCCCCATATACAAATATGAATGCTGAGTATGTACTTTATCTGACAATGTTACAAAACTTGGCACACCTGTAATTTTTGGAACTGAAATTAACATTGGAGATTGAACTTCTTTACCTTTTCCTTTCTCCCTGCATCTTTTCTGGCAGAAATACTGTCTTTGGACAGTAGTCCCTAACCTGACAAAATCCATGACCCGATAAATGATGTTACCTTTGGCACATTCTTCTTTCTTCTCTGCATTAATCTTCAAATAACAATTTTCACTCTTTCTACTTTTTCCTTAATTTTTCATCTGACAATAGTTTCTAGTGATGTACTGACAAGGTGTGAAAGCAAAGTCAATTTGCCCATCTGCAGGTTATCAATATGTGGCATTTAATCCAGAAAAAGCAATGAAGAGAAAACTTGAAGTTTCAATCCACAAGAACAGAAAGGAAGTGACTGTGGTTTTTTTCCTTATCTGCTTTAAGTACCTATTAATTAAATTATTATTTTTGGATTCAATTGTGGTGTTAGAGACAGTAACTGCAGGAAGGGTGTAAGAATGGTATTCCAGCATATTAATGTTTATCAGTGAGTGTTTTAATGAAAACTTTTAATTTTGGTCCATCAAAATGCCTCCATATATGATTATTGAGGGGAAAAATTTAATCTGTTCAGATGAGATAACACTTTTACAATGAGTTTTCGTTATCTTTGTAGGTTAATATGGAATGTATTGAAAGTTCATTCTAGGGAGAGGTGCCAAAATACCTTCACTGAACCTATGCTAGAGCAGAGAATGTCACTCTAAAACATGAAACCCATTTTACCATCAGACTAACTTCTACGTAAGCGTGGAATCTCAGCAGGCTTTAATACCCTGAGAGGAAAAAAAAATCTGAGAGAAACAGCTCAAAGCCTACAAACAGGTTTTTTCTAATGTCTGTCTTCAAGGAATGCCTGGGATCAAAATGTGAGCAACTAGTTTAAACTCACTTTAAAACAATTTTTTGGCAGCAAAGTCATTCACAGCCTCCTCTAAGAGTTATAAATGACTGTTCCAGGCAAGGAGGAATGAGCAGTACTGGCACAGGTGTCAGGGAGATCCTTTGTGCCACCTACAAAGCCAGGCTGTGGACTCCAACCTGCTCTGGAGTAGAACAGCATTAGTATGTTGAAGGCCAAAAGTACAAGATTTATCAGTGGGATTAAGATTCTGGGCATGTGGCAATCAAGGAAAGTACAACTCAAGCACTTCAAGATTATTATTTTTAATTACTAATTGCTCCTCTCATCTAAAATCAGACATGTCCCGCCGTGGCTTTGAAAGTGCAGCTGCTCCCACAGAGCAGTGTCTAGAGATCTGGCAAAGGGCTGCACTGGTGCTGTGAACTCTGTGAGAAGACTTCTGCCTCTGAGGCCTGCATCAGGCTTGTCACCAGACAGAGAGGCCACTAGATGGTCTCCAGCAATGCACAGCTCATCTTTGTGGAGAGATGCTGCTGGTTCCCAGGTCAGCAGCTGATCAAAGCCAGTGGCTGGAGGCTGCATGTGGAGAGTGAGATGCTGCATCCATCAGAGACCAGGGAGGACCAGCTATTCAGCCACGTCCTAAGCCATGCATCATTGTATCTTTCCTTTTTTTTTTTTTTTGTTAATGAGAAATGTTTTCTCTTAAAGCTAAGCTTTATCTTTTAAATATACTTTGTGTGAAAATTTTATCAACATCACTGGAATCACCTATTTGGTGACAATTCTCTCCCCTGCCATATTTTAATCAAAAAGTTTACACAAACATAAAGAGAATGTGTTATTCATCATAACCCTCTTTTATCAACAAAACATGCTGTTATTCATGTGGCTTTGGGATTTTGTTGCTTTTGGGAAATTGAAATCTTCAGGGATGGTTTACAGAAAATGTTGTGAAAGAAGTCAGCAAAATATGAAAACAGAAAATGAACCCCATGAGACAGAAACAAGAGCCATCTGTCAACAAGGTCAACAGATTTTCAGCCACACTGTAGTTAGTATGAGTCTAGAGAGGCTGTGGTTCCTGATGCATCACCACATATATTCTACTTCAGCTTCTGGAGCTTTGGAGTCCTATGGTTTCTGACTGAAGAAATTAAATCTTGATCGCCAGGAAATGGTTCCTGTTGGCCTTAAAAATCTGTGATTTTAGTTGCCAAATTATTCTGAATAATTTTATAACAGTGCATAGAATCTACAGTGTTTTCCATTTTAATATTCTACTCTCAGCATTAATTACCCTTTCTCAGAGCTGTGATTGTTGGATACCTTTTATTCCCATTTTACAGACGTAGAAATAGAAATTACCAGAGTGAGGTGAGTTGCCCAAGACTGGCCAGAGAAGGCAGCTTGCAGGATCATGGTTAGAATTAAATTGTTTGTTACTCATACAGATGTCTTCAGATTTTTCTCCTAAGACTCCAAGAAACTCCCCAGAAGTCTAAGGACTTCCAGAACTCCCACAAATCTTAACTGGACCTGGAGCTGCCTAATAAGCTTTCTAAAACTCAGCTTATGAGTTTTACCTGTGATTCCAACTCAGTGGAAGGGTAAATTAGAGTAAATTAGATCTGAGTGGGTGTAGTTTTCACCCACAGAGACTTTTCCCAACTATGGTTTGATATTTTCCACCAAAAAAACCCCCGTGCCTTATTTAGGTGAGTATCTTTAGTAGGCTGTGGGATGTCGGGGTGGAATGGGGGAATGTCCAGGAGCATGTGGTCTCTTTTTCCCTGCTGCAGAGGGCTTTGGAGACACCACTATTCCTTGGGCTGGACAAATCTGGGGACAGGGAGCAATTTCTTGGTGAAATTTTCTACTACTATTCTGAAAACTTCTCAGGCATGGTCTTTTGCTGATTAATGCAGCCTTTTTATCACATCTGAACATTGCATCTAAATGCAGTGTTTTACAAAGCAGCAAAACCCATAACAAAGCAGAATCAATAAATACAGTGCAATGCCCTTCGGCAATTCAAGCATTCTGTTAAAATTAGAATCTGATTATAGCTGTGGAAGCCTGTTTTCCTGAATCCTAGCAAACACATTTTGCTTTACATGAAAGCTTTTCAAAGCTGTGGCCAATGCTGGCTCTGAGCAATCCATAGTTTTCAGCATATTCTTTCTCTTTTCCTGGATAGACACACACTGCACTGACATATACTTCTAAAAATCTTATTTTCTACTTTAAACTCCCCCTGAAACAACAAAACTCAAATAAGCAAAAGCAGCCAAGAATATCACAAGGAGAAGGAATTGGGACATTTTCAATGAATTGTCAAAGGCAAAGAGTTTTCTCATGATGTGCCAGTTCTGACAAAGTTTTAAAACACAGAGTTAAGAAAGGGAGCTGTCTAGCTCAGCTGATAGGGAATTCACTGATCCAGGACTTGGGAGACACAGATTCAAGTTTTTATTTGATTCTAAGTGGCCTTGAATGAAAATGCTTACCCTGAACTAGGCATGGGAGGAAATCAAATCGGGTTTTTCTGCCCCTTGTTACTGATGACCAGGAGATATGAGAAATATAAGATGCAATCCCACTTTCACACAATTATTTTCTTCTAAATTTTGCCTGACACGTTTTGGTTTCTTTCCAGCCAGTCAGTACTCTGAGACCTGAAATTGTCCATGAAGTGAAGTTGTTATTCACCAGTCAACTTTAGCAAAACTCCACTAAGAACCTAACCACCCAGCCTGGTGGAGATTAATAATGGAATATAAAGCAACAGCAAACTTTTACAGGTTGATTAATTGCACTGAAAGCTTCAGGACTCCAGTGTAGCAAAATGGGAGCCTCTTTCCAAGGTGCATTCTGGGCTCTAGCATGACAATGCCAACAATAAAACCATGAGTGCTTTCACAGCTCTCCTAAGCCTGGACACCACTGGTTTCTCTGGCAGGTTTAGGGGCTAGAACTGAGCTTTGGGATTGGCAAAAGGTTTAGCATGACAGGCCATGTAAGGCATCACACCTCTCCTTTGGGTTACCAAAAGTGATGGGATTTCCAGAACACGTGGACCACATACTTGCAGATCCTCTGGCACTGCTGCTCTGTCTGAGCAATGGGTCCATCTGAGCATTGAGATGCAACAGCTGCTGCTGCTGCAGCTTTTCCCTCAAGTGGCATCAGAAGAGCTCAGGGTTCACAGCAAAGGGCTTGGGCCAGTCACCATCTCCATTCTGGTACCCCTGACATGAGTCTTTCCCCCCTTTTCCATTCTCTCCCTTCCCTGCAGCCTTGGATGAGCGAGAGTGAGTAGGAGAGGCTGGGGGAGGAAAAGCTTCTTGCAGCACCGGAGATGGCTCCAACCAGTGCCTGTAGGTCCTGTGTGGGTGTTGTGCATTGGAAGAAGCAGAGGGGCTTCACTCATCTTGAAGAGTCCCTCCACCCCTCACAGGCTTTATGTCGCTGTCTCTCGCCCACTCCCCATCATAGCTGAACATCACAGACCCACTCTCCCTCAAACTTTCCCATACTCACTGTGGCCCTCCTGTCCCAGGGTCCCACTGATTCCTCTCAGCCACACTTTCTTCTCCTGAAATCACTTTGCCCACCTTCCCCAAAAGAAGAAAGCTCCCCCACAGTGCCAGCATGGATTTATTTTAGATGCTGGGAAGAAATCTTTGAACTGTCTACATACAGCACCACCTCCACACCTGGAAAGCCCTGAGCTAAATCAGACCACTGCTCAGGCCTGCAGTGCTTGTGGGGACAGAGGACCACCACACCTGGGCTGGGCACTGTTGTCACCTTTGCCCATCCGGGCCAGGAGCACACTTCACCTCTGCTGCCAGCTATAGGTGAAGTGTGTAAGTGATGGAGAGATTTGACCAGAGGGAACTGTCCTGTGACCATGCTTTCCCTACCAAACTAACATGAGTGAAAGCAGTCACACTGAAACACATTTCAGCAGCCTGGGAAGATTGAGTTAGAAAACAGGGCAATTACATATAAACCTAATGCCTGCTAAGAGTCCTGAGCAGGGACACAAGCTCCTTGACAGACCAGCTTCTAGTTAGCTGTAGAAAGTCGCTGCATTTCCTCTGTGTTTACTTTGGTAAATTGAGGCTGGGTCAGTGGCACAAGCAGAAAGGGCCACTGCTTCCACAGAACTTGACCTCAAAGGAGGATGGCAAAGAGTGCTGTGCTCATATCTGAACCCAAACCTTTTGGATAAGACCCAGCCCAGTCTTAATGAAGTGAAAGGACAATTTCCTTCCACTTTCTTTAATACTAATTCCCTAGCCTGTGAAGTAATGCAAGAGCCTCTTGCTGTATCTGCAATTTCTGCAGCATCCTTTATATGACAAAGCAATCTGGGCTGACCACAGTAATTCACCTAGAGCTAGGATTATTTCTCCTGAGGCAGTATTCAGCACTACAGCCTACAGTGGTGTATGCACTTTTTAGTTCTGTGTTACTTCTGGGCATGGTTCTCTATGATAATTTTGTTCTGGGATCCCCCAAGGTATTGTTCTGCTCGGTCATATGAAAAATAGGAAAATAATGCACTTTCATCCCAGTTCCACAGATGGGCCATTCATCAGCATAAAATCAACTTTGCAGCCTAGGAGGAAGCTGCACCATGCACCAAATAGCTACGAATTTCCAAGATGGTTTCCCAAACTGCATCAGGCCAGCAGCCGTGACGGAGAGATGCGAGACCTGAGAGCACTTGTGCAATGGGAACAAAAAATAGTGTCCAAGTCCAAGGGATGACCTATGGTTATCCTCAATTTTTGTAATTGGAAAGTTAATCACTTTGTTAGAACCTGAATTTTCTTGTAGTTCCAGATATCTAATTTCTTTTCAGATCACTGAGTTACTTAGATGGCTCTTCTTGAAGTGCTTTCCCCTTTTATCATCTACTCACAAGAACAGAATTTGCCCATTTACACAAAACATGGGATTGGTAAAAGGAAGGCAGAGATTTTTTGCCCTTGCACATCCAGAAATGTTCACCAAACCCATTGGTTTGGGGATTGATTCTAGCCCAGTGACTGCCATAAGTATCCTCATTGTATTTCCATCCTGATAGCTCCCTGCCGGACTCTGAATGCTGAGCTCTGGGGCTGAGACTCTCGTGACAATTTTGGGAGATCATTTGGGTCCATGTCTTGGAGACAGACAGACTCCTTAGAGGGTCTCTGTGTGAATCTGGCCTTCTCCAGCCAGTCTGCTCAGGATATGACTTTCAGAGATCTGGTTTGGGGATGATGCAACCTGGGCCAGCCCCATCTGGACACGGAGTGCTGAGTTACTGGTGTGAGCAGGGCACCCCTTCCCCCCCTGGATTTGGGGGTTAACAGAGCATTTTTTTCTGAGAATGGAGTGTAAAATCCAGCAGCCAGAATCACAAGCAGGGAAAGCACAAGTCTGCAAAGTGAAAGCAGACTTGAAGTAGAGAGCACAAACATGTCTCTCTGGGTACTCTTCAGTTCCCCAACTCTCTGAAAACTGCAGTGCACATCTCCTGACCACATCACCTACCAAGGCAATGATCTGGCTCACGTAGCTGCAAGCGGGTCCTGCCTAGATGAGAGCTCTGTCAAATGTGTGTGCATGAGAGCTTCAGCACAGCTGTAGGTTAATAGACAAGCAGGAGAAAAACCCCATGTGGAGCAGATGCAATGGTGTGTTTCAGACCTAAAGGAAGTGTGGGATAAAACAGGAGCTGGGCTATCAAGAAGGCAATGGCACAAGGCAATACAGCATGTTAGCAGGAGATAAAAAAGCAGCCCAGGGGAGAAGAACTGAGAGAAGCCCTGGGGCAGATTCTGTTTGTCTCTTTGACAATCCATGTAGTGAAAAAGAGAGAGCACATCTCTAGAAAAAAGATGGACAATGAGGTAAAATACTGCCAGGGAAGGAGGAGTGGGGAAGTAGAGGATTTCTTTAGCTCAAATTTTCAAGCAATTCATTTTGCTTTCCAAGAGACTTAAAAAAAAAGCCAATGAGTCAAGAAGCACTAAATTAGCTAGGATGGTGCTCTAGCAAATCAGGAGCTTGATTATTCTGTGGTTTGGCCTAGATTTAGGAGAAAGTGTAAAATATGCAACACATACTACAGGGTGAGCTGCCCCCAGGGCTCCACCTCAGGAGCTGGAGCGTGTGCCATAATGGGAGCCAGCAGCCCCCTTAGGCCCTTCAGGAAACCCACGTTAATTGATGCCGTGATACTGCCCTTAGGAGAGGTCAGAAACCCAGGCACACCTTGCTCAGATGTACACAAAGGGAGAAGGCACCATACAGGGAGATGTCCCAGGCTCCCTGACCTGCAGCACTGAACTGAAGCAGGGGAAGAAGCTGAGTCTGTGAAGGGGCAATTAGGGTTGTGAGGACACTGGGAACATGTTGCCTTTTCACCATCTAGCTGTGCTACAACCTTGAGGCTGACCTTGGAAAATTATGAAAAGGGTCTTGGGAAGGAGACTGACTGGAGAGGATGAGCCAGGACAAACCCATAAAAAGCACCTGAAACATTTCCCAGTCTCATATTCCTGCATCATCTGACCTGGCTGGTCTCCTCTCCTGCTTTCAGCTGCTCTTGCCCCTCTCCCCTCAGCCTCTTCCCCTACTCTTGCAGGTTGTACCTCCTTCCAAAGCTCTGACTTCACTTCCTGTAAGCTCTTCCAACCTCCTGACCTACCAAAAAAGTTAGGAAACCCCTCCATGCTCAAAGCAGCCTGGTCCAACTGGGTTTTGTCTCTCTTTTAGAGCTGCCTAAGGATGTATCAACAAACAAGTCAGTTTATGTCTGATTCAAAAAGAGCATCTCTGCAAATTAAAGTGAGATTTTATCTCCTTGTCCCTGATCTCTTACCTTCCTGCATGAAGCTGGCATGGATGTGGGCTCCCTGGACCTCTCCTCTGCATTGCAGCTGTCAGTCTTTCACACATGTCACAAACTTGGTACTCTGCTCTACCCAGTAACAAGTAAACTGGGTTTCAAAAGCATGCTAGCTTACCTCCTCCCTTACCAGAACAAAGCTCATAAGAAGGAAATGTGAGGCCTCCCTGAGGGTGCTGGAAAGACACGGTGGATAATAGGAAATTTTTGGAAGGAGATTTGAGAAGTGGATTTTACTCACTCCCTATATTGATAAAGGCTTATCATATTCCTTCTCAAAACCAGGAACCACATGGTGAGGCACTGGTTTTAAATGTTAATGCATCTTTAGAGAATAATCAGTAATGTTTGATGGCTTGTGCTAGCTCTAGGAGAGGTTTCTTTGTTGTTTAAGAAATGAAGCAGCATTCATCTGGAGTTTCTTGTCATTACTGGATGAAAGAAAGGTTATTTCTTTAGGAAAAAAAAAGAGGAAAGAGAAGATCTGAATGATAAACTTTATAAAATACTTATCTTCCCAGATGTCTCTGAGATAATGTGAGCTAAAAGGAAATGCTTATCTCACTGAAGGACAGATTTTGGCAACATGGGTTTCTACACAGTGCTGAATTATTTTAAGAGCACAGGACAAAGGTAGAGAGATCTGGTTAAAAGAGTGAATTATGAGCCAGGTAGAGCATCTCTTCAGGTCCTGATACTGAATCTCTGTGTAACCTTGGCTAAGCCACACAAACCTTTCTGCCTCAGCTTCTGCTTGGGACAATAATTGGTGTAATAGCCAACAGGAAAATTATTTTCATGGTAAGTTTACTGTTTACTGCCTGTGTCAGGTACTGTGTGATTATATATTTTTAAGCACAGCTGCTTGTATATCATGTTATCTATAGAAGCTCATTAGCTGGAAGATTTATGTGGTCTTTGAAGAAATCCATGAGCCAAGCAGGGTTCACCTCCAGGGCTGGGTTCAGCTGCATATAAACAGGCAGCACTGGCTGTCATCTGCCCAAAGCACCAACTTTCTCATGCAAAGAAGAGCAGAACCCAGCCTGGACAGCCTCCGGTTGCTTTTGAGAATGGACCACATTTTAAAAATAATTACAGATTTTGGTGCTTCCAATTGTGATATCAACTAAGGGCTGCCCTAGGAAGCCTGCCTTCTGGAAAGCATGAGTGCCTTTAACCAAACATAAAGCCTTTTTAGATACTTCTTGATACACCTATAAAGTGGAAGGCCAAAGATCACTATTGTTTTTTGATATTCATAAGCAGCGCCTTTTTTATTTTTAATTTTGATTTAAGATGATGCTGTATCTTTTAATTTTGTTAATTCATCAGGAATTTGTCAATTTGATTTTGTGTTTTAAACACTTACTTGCTTTTGTTCATTTTATAAACCCTCCTGGCAGAATGTAGAAATCATGTCAGGCAAGGACCACATTTCCTTCCTGAATAGGTGCATTCTGCTTTCTCGCCCCAGCAAGCTGCTCTTTCACACATGAAAAAAAATTCTATTCTGGACAGAATAATACCTAATCATTAATAAATAACTTATACAAATAAGAAATCACACAGGAGTGAAACTACCATCTGATGGATTTGCCTGTGAGGAAGTGAGGTCGTTGTGTGCCCTTGGGTGATTAATTTTACATTCCCATGTCTATGCTTCCTCCTCCATCCATTCTTTTGTCTTGCCTGCTTCACATTCAAGGTAGTCAGGGCAAGGACTATTTCTCATTATGTGTACATTTGGCAGCCAGCACTATGGACTTTGCAGCACTGTTAAATGCATGTATGAGGAGCAGTACCTGGGGCAGAGGTAAGAGAGTACTTTGTGCCTTGTGTATTGGATCATGGGGTGACAGGCATGTGATAACAAGCCACAGATCTCTGGAGTCCCCTGTCCCTTGCTGGGGGAATTCCATGTGGCTAGGCAGGGATAAAGCTGGTGCAGTGGAAAAGCAACAAGGATGTGCCTCAGCCACGGCAGGGCAAGGACAGGGACGTGCATGTTTGGGGAGTGATGAGGTGAGAGTGCTGGGTCATGCGCTGGAGATGGGATTTGTTGTCACAGACAACAACCTCTGCAGGTCTGTGGGTGGCACACACTGGCTCAAGAGCCAATTTGTTTATCTCATTTGCAGGATCACCTCTAGAGAAGAAATCCCTGGAAAATCATGTGTTTGCCTGAATGCCATAGGTATGGTTGTAGGGACTCTAAGGAAGGCTTACCTGGGGGACTCCAGCTAACCCATCTGCCATGCAGTGACCATGCAGTACATTTGACATAGGCAGGATGGCTTGGGAAGGATCCTTTCCGTAAGGATCTCGCCATTATTTGCTGCAAGTGCAGGTGATATTTGGAGAGAGTCTGACGAACAATCAACACCACAGATGTGCTGTATCATATCATATCATATCATATCATATCATGTCGTATTAGTGCTCTTCTTCAGACTCCAGCTGTTGCAGCCTGGTTTAGTGTAAATGCAACCCTTGAACCCATATGTACTGTGTGAATCCTGAGTAGAGTCTATGCATCTTCAGTTAGAGCCCTGATCCTCTGGTCCAGCCTCTGGCTGTGGCTTCAAGGATCTCTTTGATCATGGGGATGCTTTCCAAAACACTTATTTACTTTTAGGGCTGTATGTAGCAAGCAGGAAATGCAGGCTTTAAGGGATGTATTCCCCAGCAGAGCCACAGAGCCCCAGGAGTGCGGAGCTGCCTTGCCAAGCTCTGATTTTCCCTGCACACCTTCCCCAGCACATGGGACCAAGCACCAGTTGCACAGACACACACACACACACACCCTCTCTAAAGCCTGTAGTGTTTTTGCTTTCAAGTGAAACACTTTCTGCCAGCAAAGAAAGAGAGCAAAAAGAACTGATCTTAGGAAAAAACACCAAAAAAAGACAAAAGACGCACAAAGGAGAAAAAGGAGAGGGAAGATTTTTTCCTTACAGTCGGTTGTGATTTCGTAGGGGGAGTTGAGGCGCGCATCTCCGCAGGGTGAAGTGCTCACATACAGATGGAACAGGATGTTCTCCCGCAGCCTGTAGCCTCCTTCTTTTAATTGCACAAAGATTGATCGCTCCCAGTCTTCTCGCCGTTTGCTATAATCACAAAAGAGGTTCCAGGTCATTTGTTACATGCCAAATCAGAAACATTTCTGTGCTGTCTCTCTCTCCTTTTCTCCGTCAGCTTGTTTGTTTGTTTTTATTAGCACCTGGCATCATATATTTTGCCTAGTGACAACAAGAGAAAAACAATAAGCTTCTCTGAGTGAAGAAATGTGTGAAGGAGATCAGAACTGCTAAAGGGCTTTTGGCTTCCGTACCTAAGATATATTCTAATGATAAAATGTGGATTTTTGAAGGGTAACTCTCCTTCCTTATGCACAGAAGCATAAACATACTGATTTTAAAGTGGTTCTGGTGCATGAAAAAAGGAAAAGTTCTCTTGGGCTCTCATGTGAACACATCAGCTCTGCTGATCACAATACCTAGGCACATGTTTGAATCCCATTAACATCAATCACCACAGATGAGATGTGTGTTCATATGCTCCACTGAAAAGGGCCTCTAACAAAGCACCCAAATTCTATGACCACTGCCAGCCCTCCCTTCTCCCCAGGTGTTGCCCTTTTCCCTCATTCAACCAGAGCCACCTACAAATGCTCCACCTAGGCCAGCAGGGTCCTCTTGGTCACTTGGCATTTTTGGAAATCAGAAGCCATCTTAAGAAGGGTGGACAAAACTTGCGTGGGCTTTTCTCAGCTGAGTTGAAAAAGATACTTACCAAGATGAAGCTTTTATCTTTGCAGTGGTTCAGCAGCTAGATGGGGATGCAGTGCACATATTCCATTAGCAACAGCTGCCCGGGAGGCCAAACCCTCCCAGTGCTGCTGTTTGCAGCAACAGCACAGCATTAAGGCTCTGCTGCTGTGTGGTTCCTCCGATGAGTTACATTTAGGAAGATATGGGTAATTTCTGTGACAGACAGCTGCCTCTAATACATGTATTTGGGTGATGGTCACGATTATAATTTTGAAGGTGAAAATGTGATTGGTGAAATTATGATGAGACTCCTTTCCCTTCAATGGCCTGGTCCTTCCCTCAAAAACTTAAGGGTCTTTTTGTAGGAATATCTCTGAACAGAATGGCACCTGCAGGTAATGATTTTCCTAGGATGCTGTTAATAAGCTGGAATCCCACCCGTTTAATTCACTACAGGACAGCCCATTAACCAAGGCGATTTCTGGCTATCTCTCTGCCTCCTGATACTGCAAACAGGGGTGCTTTTTACTCAGCCTTTGAGTGAGTCCTTGGCTTTCATCCAAACTGCCTCTGCCTGTTTTCTCCCAGTGCAGCCTCTGTGCTATTGAAGCTGTTTGGCTGTCACTCTTCCATGGTTTGGGTGTTTTGTCATTTTTTGATGCCAGGATGCGTTTGCTGTCAGGAGGAATTTACAGGCACATTAGCTTGCCTGTCAGGGACAGGGAGTCACACCAGCTGCCGAGCTGGGGCTGCCACATGCAGCTCCTTCATTTTCTGCTGGCTGTGGTGGAATTTCCCAACTGCACTAATTATATTATCGCCCTGATACAAGTCTCTGAAATAATAAAATCTCTGTAAGTCCTGCTGCTTGGACTTTAGAGCAATTGCAGGTAGTTTTAAATAATTCACTGCAAAATCAGCTGGGAGAATACAAAACTGTGCAGTCCAAATGCCTGCTATTATTACATTAAATCTCACCAGAATGTGGGGGGGCAGCTTGCAGCGCTTGGAGACAATTGCTATGTAGGGTTGGAACAGTAATGCTTTGGGCTGGATTTCAGCAGTTCAGCCTCCATCCTACTTTCACTGGTCATTGTTTTTCACTGATTAACCTTGCACTCTTACCTCTTTCTGAGCACCAACAAGAGTCTGTGGCCAGTGTGGCTGCCAGGTTGGGTGATGGACAGCTGCTCTAAAAATAGTTGGCAGGGCTGGAGGGCAAGGCAGCTTGACTCTTTCCTCCAGGAGGCTGAGGTTCTTCATATCACATAGGGTCCTGACCTGCCTTTGGGATGGTTTTTTAGGAGATGACCTCAAACATGAGGTTCATTTCTGCACTGTGGCCAAATATGCTTAATAACAAAACTGGAAAAGAGTTGCTGGAAAATTTTGGGTTGCAACACCATCTGCCATGGCTTAGTAAAGATTCTTGTGCGTGGGACGTTTGGGGTATTTCAAAGCCCAGGAGGACACAGGGATCTTGTAGAAATGGTCAGGTGAAGCATGAGATGCACTTTTGCTAAGTCACCTCTACACCAGCACCAGCACCCTTGTGCCTTGCCTCTGGGACAGGTGTTTTGGACTGTGAGGGAGAAGATGACTTTGCAGTAGCAGTCCTTTACAATGTCCTTTGCACAGCCATACACAACCTGCACAAAGCAATGGAGAGAGGAGCCCACAGTGAGCCTACAGATCCCATTCATTCAGGGGGTGGCATTAAAATGTCATTTCTGCATGCTGGCAGTGGCTAAAAGAGCAGAATTAATCCCTAAACCTTTGCCTTTTACGAATTTCTGTGGGAGTTAGGATTTGAGGCTGATTCAAGAGGAATATTTAAGAACGTGCTCAATTATAATCTTGTGCTTAAGTTCATTATTCAGCATAACACATGGCCTATGTTTTGAGCTGACTTCAAGAAGATACTTAAGCACATACTTCTGCAGCATTTTGGTGAAACAAAGCCTGACAAGCAGAGGAGCTGTTTTTGGCATGTAAGTGTATGTATAGGAAGTTTCTACTACTACATAGTACAAGAGAGCATCCCAGACAAACTGACAGCAGGCTTAGTAGATGTGTAACGAGCAGCTGGTTTTCCTGGAAAAAATAACGGGACTAATTAAGACTATTCCTTGCTTTTTATGTATAAAATAAACAGTGGTTTGCATCTGACCTGCTGAAAGAGCTTACCTTCTGGTAAAATCATCTCCCTGGCACCTGAAAGGTGCACTACAGCACCACCATAGTGCTGATTTATTTTAAGGATAGTCTATTAATTTTATTTTTCTTAAAAAAGGAAGAGTTGTATTTTCTTTTCTTCCCTATTGGCCAGTTGGTATAAATAATATCATTGAAAATGATGTCAATTTTCCTACCACCACTGCAAAAGAATCAGACTATGATATTCATGTGCTTTTTGATGGTGATTCTTAGAAAAAGCTTCTTGAAAGGTCTTTCTTGTCCTTCTTTTGTACATCAGGAAATTTATGTCTTACTTCTCATCTCTTTCGTGAAAGTCTTGAGAACTGGAGGATTATGGTTGTCATAAAAATGAAATCTGGGAGGGCTAAGGGTTTTAATCAGACTGGTTAGAAGCTGACAGGTTTTAGTTGTGCTTTTAGCTTTTATTTAACTCAAGCTCTAGACAATGAATTATTGAAAGAAAGTTTCCTTTTGAAGTATTTGTCACTCTTGCTTCTTAGAGACGATAAAGTTCCCATTCTGGAACTCTTTCCCAAGAAAAGTCAGGGAAGTCACACCTCTAACATATGGCAATAAGAAGAGAAGGGGGAAAAAAGTAATTTACATATTGCTGCAATATTGGCTTGTGGATGGAATTGTTCTGCAGCTTAAATATGTGAAGAAGTTGCTGTATTCTCTCTTCAGAGAAATGGAAAAAAAATTGCCCCAGTACATGGCAATTCATCTCACCCCCAACAAATACTTGAAAAGGTCTGCTGAGTTCCACCTCAGTTGATGCCATCTCTCTCCACTGGTGATCAAAGGAGCCGTGGGGATCTGGGTAACACTTGACTGCCAAGAAGTAAACTCAATTAGTGAATCCCTGTCTTCTGGCCATCAGTTTTATATCCTGGCCCTTGCTTTCTCCAACCTGCTTGCCCTTGCTCTTAGAAGCCTTCAGGCTACACTCAGCGAAGCATGTGTTTTGCTTCACCGAGATCAATGGTAGAATTTGTAAATTCTGGAAAGGAGGTTCCATTTCAAAGACAGCATGATACAAAAGACTATTTCTTTCACTGGAAGTTCCTGAAGTTTGAAATCCAGCTGCAGAGACCACTTTCAGTAGGTAGGCTTGGTGGGAGGAAGGTATGTGGAAAATAGGACATACTCTCCACAGAACAAACTTGCCTGTTCCATAGTGAATGATGAAAAATTTAAGCTCTTTGAGTCTAGAACGATGCTTTCATTCACTTTTGGAATTAGAGCACCATCTTTTTGGTTTCAGTTCGTTTATGACTTTGTACAACAGTTTCCTGGCCTGGGAGATGAGTTTAATTTGGGCGAGGTTAATGTAAATGCGTTACAACAGCTTTGTGTTTCCCCCAAGCCTGAGGAGATGGTGTGCAGGTAGACCCAGTGGAGCTGAGTTAACATGCCTGTCTTAAAAAACTCTGTCCTCCTAGCTATGTGGCAGCATCCCGTGTTTTCTTTCTGAATAGATTTCTCTCTTTTTCCAGTGAAAAAGAAGTAAACGTGATTTCAATGTGCAGAAACTGCATTTTTTATTTCATTTTCAACCCCCCCCCCATTTTGTCACCATATGACAAAACTCCCATTGATGTTAGAAAACTGTGTGTGTAGCAATAAACATTAGAATTGAAGAATATATCATAACACATAGTTTTTCTTCCCCATGGACTTTAAGGAAGCAAAATCTGATTTGGCAATATCTCCAGCTCTGTCTTTCAAAGGTGCTTAGCCTTGACAATTTTGGTTGAGATTTTTATGGTGGGTGCTGGTCAGGCAAGCGGTGGTGCCTGGTCTTGGCTGAACAGGGAGTGATGTGAAGTTATTGTGAACAGAGCTTGTGCTGCACTGAGGATTCTCTTAACAAAAGGCTGTTAACATTGATCCAAATAAAATAATAATATGACTGAATGTGTTAGGGAGGTGGATCAATACAATAGTTTAAGATACAGTGTTAGCACTTGTTTCCCAAGAGACCATAGCATGAAGCAAGTACTAGGGCTGCTGCACTGCTGAAAACATAATAATTTAATGTAAACTTGAAAGCAATTCAGAATGAAATAGAGAGAATATTGTTTTTGATTAAACCCTTCAATGCTCTTGTCCCCCTTTGTTAGCCAAACCCATGTACTCAATATACTCTCTTGTCTTCAACTCCAGCCTGAAGTGAAAACAGCCATTATTCCTGTTATTGTTGCTTAGGTGCAACAGTATAACAGGTGCTTACAAGAACACACAATCCTGCTTAGACTAACCCTTGTGTCTGTGATCTGATGCAAAACCTTCTGAAGGCAAAGCAAGTTTTTGCAGCGAGGTTAATGGCCTTCAGAGAAAGTCACACAGATTTGCACACAAGAATGGAGGGCAGAAGAATGACCTACAGAGAAAGGATTTTTCTTTGGTTTCTGTTGGGGTTTTAGTTTATTCCTAGTTTTTTTTCTGTTAAAGGAATTTTCCCGTATACATGTTGCTAGGGGAACAAATGGCTGAATACTTCAGGAAAACAAAGGACCTGGCTGCTCTTTTTGTTTCACCTGGGGATGTGGGCAGTTTGGTCTCGGCATCCAGAGAGAGAGGAAGCTGTTTTTTTTTTTCACGTCCGCTTTTCTTTCTGCTGGAGAAACACCGGGATCCCAAGCCCGCCTTCCCTGCCGTGCTTGGAGCTGGGCCGTGGCCGCCCTGCCCCGCTGCTGCTTCGAGCCTTCGTTATGCTGTAGCTGTGCTCGCCCTGCCTGCCCAGACCTCCGGGGGGTTCCCCGTTTGGATACATCGCATCTGCCACCCGGGATTTGTGCTCGTCCCTGCCGTTCCAGCCTGCCGTTCCAGCCTGCTGTTCCTGAGGGTCCGGCCGGACACCGGGATCGGCTGCCCAGGGGTTTGTGAAGCCTTTGTCCCATCCCTTCCCGGGATCCCAGGGCACCGGTGCCGCGTGCTCCCCGAGCTCGCTCCGGAGCGCCCCCTGCAGCCGCGGGGGAACCATGGCACCTGCCCTGCTCACCGGGAGCCGCCAGCGCCCCTGCCGGCTGCGAGCAAAACTGCACCCGAGGGGAAAGGGCCCGACAGCCGAGAAGGCTGGCACTGGGTTTGTGATTGTTTGCTGCTACTGCCATGGTTATTGCTGTTTGTTTGACTGGTTATACACACATAGATACATAATAGTAAAGAACTGTTATTCCTATTTCCCACATCTTTGCCTAAAAGCCCCTTGATTTCAAAATTATTATAACTCGGAGGGAAGGGGGTTGCATCTGTCATTCCAAGGGAGGCTCCTGCCTTCCTTAGCAGACACCTGTCTTTCAAACCAAGACATTTTCTCTCCTTGCTTCCTGCAGTCCTTGGTTCCTTCAATATAATAAATGCCACCTCAGCTCCACTTCTGCTCAGTTTTCACATCATAGGATAATTTAGGCTGGTAAGGACCTTAAATCTCTATCCCAACCTCCTTCTCAAAGTAGTTTGACAGATTGCTCAAGGCTCTATGCACTCAGATTTTGAAAATGTCCAAGACAGGAGGGAGACTACCTAACCGTGCTGGGTGACCTGTCCCACTGCTTGCCTGTTGCCATGAGGAATATTAGTCCTCCTACTCAGACTGAGCTTCTCTTCTTTCAGTGTGTGCCTCTTTCCTGTCACCTCCCCATTGCACACCTTGGTAAAGATGTCAGCTCCATTGTGTTGCTGACATGTTTTGCTGGCTCTGCCATCCCACCTCCAGGCTGGCCAGGTCCAGATCCATCTGCCCTTCCACACAGCCCAAGTGCTCTGGCCCCTGAGAACCTGGGTGGCCTCTGCTGAGCTTGTGTCAGATAGTTGATGTCTTTCCTTTGGGGCACCCAAAATTGCACATAGTATTGTAGATGTGGTTTAATGAGTGCTGATTAGTGGTGGGTGCTCACATCCCTTGGCAGACTCCTCATACTTTCCAGGGTCCTGCTGACCCTCTCTGCTGTGAGGCACACCACTAGCTAATGTCCTTCTTCTTGTCTGCCTACAAACCCCATCCCCTCTCAGCAGAGCTGTTCCCTAGCATGTGTTTCTTTCCTTCTTGGTGGAAAGGAGGAAGGCCATTCTCTCCTCCTTGGTGTGGGACTTAGAATTTGTCCTTGCCAAGTTTTCTGTCAAAGTTCCTGCTGGTCTAGCCCTCCAGCCTGCTGGAATGACAGACCAGCCCTCAAGCACAGTGACTGGTCCTCCCCACATTTTGGTGTCCTCTGCAAAGCTTATAACCTAGCACTACATAACCTCTTCCAGACTGTTGATAGACATGATCAACGACAAGACATTCTGAGGTACCTCACTTATTACCATCTTCTACACAGTGTATGACCCACTAACCATTTAAATGGTAACAAGGTGGATTTGGCTGAAGACAGGAACAATAATTCCACTGTAATGATTCTACATGCTGTAACATTTTAAAACATCATAAAGAAGGAGTGAGTGATAGCATCTTACACTTTGGCACAAAGTTTACTGAGCTGTTAACACTCATTGGTTCTCTAGTGAGTCAATGAAGACATTAATGATCAATAAATCACTTCTTTGAGATCCTTCAGCAGCAGCAAGGAAGACAGGAAAATGGCTGCATTAAGCAAAATGACTCCCCTCAAGTCTCTGGTCAGTGAATGATGCTAATAAGCCTGCACGTAAAGATTTGTACAAAATCATCAGGCTTCATAAACCCTAGCTTTATGAGTCATATCTAATCTCTACTGAAAGAGAATCAGCTGAACTAAAGCAGCTCATGACCCACCACTTTAGACTACCTAGCTCTCATTTTTTTTGTGCAGTGTATTGTTCCTTCATCCCCTAAAGACTCAGAAAAAATGCCATAAAGAAACAAATAGTTCACTTGTCTGGAGGATGGATTTGTTCCACTGAAGGCCATATAACAGCCCCCCAAAATCAACAGAATTCAATTACCTTAAGTGTAGCTCCAGCTGCGAGTAGAGGAAGTGAACAAATGCCCTTCTTGCCACAATTTCTGCATGGCAGTCGTTGACCGCAAGCCCTTGGTCATTTATGTATTCCCCATTTATACATTTGGTACCCGATGACAGCACAATAACCTGAGCTTGCCTGATGTCCAAACCTGTAGGAAGAAAAACAAGAAGGTTGTGAAATTGCTGGGGGCGAGTATGATATCATGATTGTTAAAGTCCTCACAGCACATGCTTTGATGTGGCAGTCAGACAGCCCTAATGGGATGCTTGTTAAGGTGATGATATGGAATATACAGGAATCTCACATTTCCGTGTTATTAGAATAATAAGGGCTCTATTTCAGTCTTGCTGCTAATTCCAAGATAAAAGCTTGCCACGAAGTTTACTTGTTAAATCAATAACTACATCATAGGAGAGCATATGCTGTAGGGAGGTAATAAAGATCTCCTGCAGTGCTGATAAATGGCCAGGTTTTTATGAGCTGTTGAAGACATTTTCTAGTGGGAACACACTCCCTATAATGTTAAGTTTCATTGCTGTTGCACTCTAAGTACTAAATAAAATGCTTAACGCTTCTGGGGCTGCTCTTTAAAAATCATGAAGAAAAAACCCCAACAGATTTGGCTTTCAGTCCAGTTTCCTTTTAGTTTCTCCAACAGCAGCTACATCAGTACCCTTTTCAGTGTGGTGGATGGAGCATTTATCACTGAGACCAGTTTTGTTCATCTGTTGTCTCTCCACATAATGGTGATGGCAATTGAAAGATGTCCCTTAGTTGGTCCAGATAGATGCTTTCTAGGAATAAATCCTAATTTATTTGGAGTCAGTTGCAAAATGCATACTAACTTCAATAGGACCTGGGTTTCACGCTAAAACATAGCTTGTTCAGCTCTGCGGACAATTTGAAAGAAGAATTTAGAATGAACTGAGCCCCAAATGAAATTATCTTTTGAAAAACACATCTCAGGATTCATCTCTCTGAATACCAAAGAACAAGGGAACAGCTCTTGGGAAAAAGAACATTTTTGCCTGATAGGTGCTTCCTCTAGAAGTGACAAAGTAGCCTCTGAGTGTTGGGCTGTATTTGACACAATGGTTGTGTGTAGGCAAACACCTGTACAGCACAGCACAGCAGCTCAGACTGTTGGTGTTGATGTGGCCACGCCCGTTTGTGTCACCTGAGATGCCTCTGATGTTCTGCCTAACACCTGGCTGCTGTCTGGGAAGTCCAGGAGGTTCTACACGCTCCCCATGTGTCTCACATGGAAACCCATAAAGAGGCTCAGTGAAAACACATGCCCATGTTTGGGCAACTGAATCAAGACCTCAAAGTGTGGCAAGTCAGTGATGAAGACAGGCCTGAGACTGCAAATACCCAGAGGAGGAATGGAAACCATCTTCCCCTGGGCTGTGCTGATGCTATTTCTGTGGTATTACTTTAGCTTTAGAAAAGCTTTAGGGATAATTTTATAGAGTCAGCAGAAATATCTTTTTCTTCTTATGAGGTCTATTGAATAGAAGAAAAACTGAAAAATTGCAGAGATTTTTTTGGCTTGGCATGTCTGGGGCCATGTTCCCTTATAAAATCCATTGGTATTAAATGACAAAAGAGCTGAATGGAGAAGGAAATAATACTTTAAACATAAAGGATTGGTGTTGCCAATGATTCCCCAGTCAGTAAATACCATCAACAGCACTTCACAATCTCCACACTGGGACTAGTAGTGGATGACATACTGTAGCACTGTTGCCATGCTTAATGTACATAATTGCAAATGATACCAAAATTATTTCATGCCTATATCAATACAAAAGCTACATCAGTAATCCTAAAGGTTTAGTAGTAATGTGGCATTGCAGCATTGTAGGCATTTGTAGGAGAGGTGTGAGTATTGTGAAAAATTCAGTTAAATCACATCCAAGCCCCTGGTTGTGAGAGTCTCATACAGAAGTTGTTACAGGTATTAGTGACAAAGTACACATCACTGTATGCCTGTGCTGAGAGTATAATCTCTATTTGTTACTATAGATGTGGCCCTAAAAAAGTGTTTTGGAGTATTTATTGGGGAAAAAAAAAAAAAAAAGAGCTGGAAATCTTGAAAACCCAAGAAGTGAAGATGGGAACACATTGGAGAAATGGAGAGGAGTAAAAGCCTATGTGTTTATTCTGGTTTTGTTACTAGGTAAAAAGTTGAGGTGGAAAAATTACTCCTTCCCTACAAATAAAAGTGTTTATAGTCTGTACATTAAAATTGCTTTGCTTTAGGGTCACTGCTTTCATGAGAAAAGTAATAGGTATTTTAGATCGTGACATGTCTGTCTAGTTAACTGTCTTTCACATGGACTAACATCAAACATTTCATGGGCCACTGCCTGCCACTGAGGTGTTTGAGTCCCACTCAGCGTCTCAAAAAGTAATGTATATTTTCCTTGGTTGGAAGGTCCATGAAAAGAATCAGATTTTTTGTTTTGTTCTATTTTATTTATTTACCACCGTAGGTAGAGCCTTATTTACCTCAGCACAGCAGGAGTACACCAAGAGGCAATTCCCTGCTACAGAAACCCGTGAGCCTCTCTGTCTGCCCCCGAGGACCTCCGTCAATACTCCTTCTCAGGGCAGTGAGACCAGCTGCTTCCTCCTCCTAACATTAGCATGCCCCTGGTGTGCCTCCTCCTCTCCCCCTTCACCTCGCAGTCAAAGCACCAGGCTCTGCAAATACAGAGCAAACCACCTGGGTAAGCCCTCCTGCTCTCCTGCTCTCTGGGAGCTACACCTTCCTCACCCCCCCCCCCCCCAGTCAGCCCAGTACACAGTGTGATGTCTTTTATTTTTTCAAATATTTTGGCCATAAATAAACTTGACTCTTTTTCTCCTCTCATACGAGGGTAAGCTGATGAATGCACTCAGGGTTCTCTGTAAGGTCTGGATTTACTCACAAATGAAACAGAAAGGTACCCAACACCTATCAGATGCAGCAATAATATGAACCCCTCTGATGTTTGCTGTCACAATGTCCACCTGCACAGCATAGCCAGTGTTCTTGGGGTGTTCATATTTGGGTGAACTAACTCCATATGTTGGCTTTCAGCGACATGGGGCCCCCATAGGTAGTCATGTGTGCACAGAGCCTGGAGTGTTTGCCAGTCCTGGCAAGGTGCACGTGTTTGCAGAACATCACTTAGATGTTACCTGGGGCTGGGAGGCAATGGCTTCCAAGAATGTGCAGAACCAGTCTGAGTGTTAAACATTAAAGATCTCCATGTATTTTCCATTTGCAGTGTAGAAAATAACCCATTCTCTATGCTCAGAAATACCCAAGAGTTATGTCTCACTGCTGTGGCACTTGGAAACCCAGGTGTACATGACTTATGCATTAGCTCTGAAATATTTACACCTCACTGGGGAGCCAAATGGAGAAAGTGATCTGTGACCAACGTAGCACTGTTCAGTGCTGCCTGTGAGGGCACCCAGCATGATGAGAAATACTTCCAACAACCTGGCAGTTGCCTGCTGTGTTCAGGAGCATACATGCTAACAGATTGTCCTCTTGCATGCCTTGTTTGGTACATACACAGAGTTGGAGGTTTATCCCCTGTGTAATGTTTGATATTATTTCCAGTGAACATGGGAGGAATTTTTCTCTGAGAACAAGACATGTGATGCCTAGCTGATGAAGGCAAATTTTAGCATTGACTAATCACAGTGGCATTTTAGGCAGCATTTCCAGCTCTGGAGCCTAGATATTTGCTTCAGTGATTCAGAATTAATAGGCACTTCTGTACATTTTTCTATTTTGCATTAAAACCAGTAATTACTAGCTCTTGTTATTAATGTTTACTTCCTGTTTTATTTTTCTTGCAGAATACTTCAAATTTTCTCAAGTCATTTCTATTTACGAAAGTCGAGCTCCCTCATAAACACTGATTAATTTAACCTCAGACATGTAGCAGATCCAGACTGTGCACATCCTCAAGCCATGCCTAGGAAACCCATGGCTTTGTGAGTGGCAGAATCCTCCATTAACAGTAACTGGCACCACCAGCCTTATGGCACCTACCCTGCTTAGGGTTGTACAGCAGGGTATGACCCTGGACAAAGACTGCTCTCCACAAGACCCATGTTCTTGCTGAGAGGAGTCAGTCTCGGGGATCCAGGGATAAAACTGCGTTCAGGTTATTTGACAAACAAGGAGAAATGGGCTACATTATTATGACCTTAACTCCTGACCCCACTGATTGTCAGAGTTCATGAGGCATTTCCTGCCCTCAATGCCTTCTTGCAAAGTAATGTTTGAGGAGACATTAGGTTAAGAGTAACTAGTGAACGATTTATAACAGGCACCTGCACTATGTTTCTATTATTTGCCTAAAGACTTCTAATAGTTTTCAATTTGAAAAGGAAATGGAGCAGGGGAAAGGAAATTGGGAAGCTGTGTCAGCATAGTGGCTGCATCCTGGCTAACACCCTGTTATTGAGAGCAGCTGAAAGAGCAGGGAGGGAATTCACTACATTTTATCTTGACAAATTCTGTCAATTAATTAATTGCATTATAAACAAAAATGTACACATAAATGGCACATTGGCTTTGATCACAGATTCAGTCCAATGATCCAGTGAGGTAACAAGCCTTTCTGGTGCTCTGCTGAAAGCCTGGGTCTAGAGGCAGGGACTCCTCTCACAGCCAAGCAGGGGGAACCTCGAGCCCTGTGATGTTCATTTTTTGTCTGCCAGTGATAGTGCAGACTTTCATGTCATAGCTGAGCTGTTGAAAATAAACTGGGTTTTATTATAAGCCATTTCCAGTTTTCTGACATCAGCAGGGAGGTTCATTTCAGCTGTTCTGGATAACTAGAGTTTAGATGTCCATAGCTGAGCTAATTGCTGTAGACTCTCTTTATAGTCAAAGGAGAGGAATTTTCCTAGGAGGTAGTTCATCTGGCCTAGTTTAGATATTTGCTTTATGATAGTTTGCATTACACCTCAGTATTGCCAGCTTCTCTTCATGAACTCTGAAGACCTACAGACAGCCAGCAGAAGTACAGCTTTCTACACTGTAGAGAGATGCTTTTAGTAAGATTTCTCTTCCAAGTTGAGAAATACTGATCAAAACTCCCCAAATCATAAGAGGGCAAGCAGAACAAATCTAGGGCCTTTACATTTTTTCCCCTTATGTTTAAACTTTTTGGGGTAATTTTTTTTCAGCTTTTTCCCCCCCACAACAATTAAGGAAAATTGTATCAATGTTAATGTATTCAAGGATGATCATATTGCCTTGACCTGAACTATTACACACAGAAACCAAATAGGGCCGTCTTCCCTATGTGACCTCCTAAAACACCAGGCCTGTAGCCACAGAGCTTGCAATAGAAGTGATTCAGAAAGATGCTGACAGAAGAGAGAGTAAGCAAGAAAAAATATGAAGGTTTGCTCAGCAGATAAGCTGGATATGGAGAACTGGCTGACATCTTATGGACTATGGGCATGAGCTGGGCTTTTAAGTCAGTTGTGGCCATAAACACAAAATGCCTACACCCATCTGCTTGGAGACACAGCTCTAGCAATAAAACAAGTGAGTTTTGGCTAGTCTAGTCAATGCTTCCACTGATTTTAAAAGAGTTACTCTTCTAGTGGGCTATGATCATTAGGACCTCCCACAATAATGGATTTGTAACCCTGCATATTTATATGTTGGACAAGGAAGATCAAAATCACAAGGTAATCACAAGAGGTGTTGACTGATACCTGCAATCAGAAAACTGAATCACACTGGCTGTATTTCAGAGAACTGCGAAATTCAGTGAGCCTAATTCACATAGAACAGGATGGAGTTTACAACTGCTTATGCCAGAATACAACTGGGATCACACTTTGGTTTCTCAGCAGCTGGCACAACACGTAGAGCAAGACCAGTCAGTATGCAAGTGACTATTGCACTGCATGTTTTAGACCCTGCTAGTGATAGTGAAATCTATCTTCTTTTTCAGCTTGACACCGTGAAGACAACTCACTGCTCGAAAGATATTCATTTTAAATTAGAAAAAAATAATCAGAAAAATCAGGTTTGATTAATTAAGAAAACCCACACCTCTTTTATTGGCGACAACTTACACAAAATGCAATGCGGTAAAAAGGAAAGCCAGAAATAATGATAAGTGTAACCAGCCCTTGTGAATAATTCATGGGATACAATTTCATGTTATTTTAAATGGTGCTGCTTCTCTCTCTGATAAGCAATAATTTTATTCTCTTTCTTTACCTTTTTTAACAAATCAGTCAAAAGGATTGTCTATTGTTATCTGCAAAAAAGTATATTTGGAATAATTTTCAAGGCAGCTTAATTGAGCTCTGATCACAGAGGAGGGTTGGTTTTTTTTTTTAATACCCTCTACTCATAGCTGAATAAGTTCAGGTTTCCATTTCAGGTTTGTTTAGGGAAGGAAAATTTCTTGATGTTACATAGCACTGACAAGTCCTGCATTATTTTCTCTTATCTTCTTCCCTGGCAGCGCTATCGCATTCTTAGAATGGCTTTAATTTTGTAATAAGAGATAGTCAAGACATGAAAGGGCAGTGATGCTGGAAAAGCTTGCCTGAAGGGACGTGCTGTGAGCACAATCCTGCGCCCCACGGTCCCAAGGCAGATCCTTGAGCCCGTGCAGAGCCCTGTGTGCTGCCATCCCAGGAGGGGGCAATGGCCCACGGAAAATACTGCTGCCAAAGAGGCAAAGAGCTCTTCTTCCTCAAAAAAAATCCAAGAAAAGGACTCATTTCTCTGGAAATTGAAACCATTGTCCCTGTATGTTAGTGCTCACATGGGGGGTAGGACCATGGTTAGAAGTGAGGGTTGTATTTACCCAGGTCCATCAGTCCATTTCCCCCACAACTTGGTGAAGCATCTACAACCCCCTCTATTCTGAGGTTTCAAGAGGAGTGAAATCGATGTATGTGCAAGGAGGGAGCTGAGGACTGAGAGGATGGTGTGTGGCATGGTGTACCTTGCTCTTCAGTTTTGATGTAGGAGATGCACTCCTGACACAGAGAGCTCTGCTGTCCCCAGCTCTGCACGGAGAACAAAACCACACTCATGACTAAAAAATAAACAAAAATGTGTAGCCATAAGAGAAGAACTGTGTACAGCAGGGATGATTAACAGTATGCATAAATCTATTCACAGTATGCATTTATCTGCCAGACATAAAGATTGCTGCAGATCAGTTTCTTCTCTCCATTTTTTATTGTACCCCTGGTACCAACTGTGGTAATTTCAGTGACAAACAGGAACCTGGGACTTCAGTGAGCACCTTGGCTGTAACCCCTAGATCACACGGGATGTCCCAAAGAACAGCCCTGAGGTGGATGGGATCAGCTGATGTGAAGTAGCTGACTAAAACCTGCGAAGAAAGAAGTATGTTAAGGGCTTAGGAAATGGAATAGCAGAAGTCTGAGCAAAAGGCTAAGAAATAATAAAGAAGTGGCTAGCAGTGAGGTTACAGATATTTAGGGGTGTAAATGGAACACAGTCTTTGAAATACTGGAGTTGCACAAGGATTTCTTTTCCAGACATCAAACTGTGGGTTATGTGTAACTGAATATATTGTATTTCTGTGGAAAGAGAGAGTGTAGAGGGGCCTCTGAGAGCCTCATATTTTCTTCCCTCATTAATGTGTTGAGTAATCCTGCCTCTGACTGCCCTGCCTATGGACAGCTATTCTTTGCAGAGCTCTTCATCTCATCAGTGAAGGAGCAGGGACAGAGTCACAGTCCTCTCTACCCTGCACCCCTCTGTACTGGAAGCAAGAGCCAGGGTATTGTCTGAGAGTGGCCGTGGCTCTCCTTTCACAGCCAGGCATAGTAAATTTTGCCCAAACCCACAGGGGGTGGGGAGGGGTGGGGGAATGCACTTGTAAGTAAATTCCATATTCACTTCATCTGAAAGAAAAATCCCTTTCTGACACAAGCCCATTTTGTACTGTTTGATCACATAATGGGATGCCTGAGAAAGGATTCTTGTGCTAATCCATTTTGCAAGATATTCTTGTGCAGGTCTTTCCATTAAACCTCATTCAAAAGGTGGATTTCCAGTGCAGAAAAGAATGGTGAGGAGGCTGCCAAAGTGGATGGGAATCAGAAAACAGAGGCAAGACTGCTGGGGGGGCTGCAGAGAAGAGTGACCCTGCAGGAAAGTGTACAAAAATTGAATATGCAGACTATGAACATGGTGTGCGTGTTTCTGAGTATCTGAAAGGTACAAACCCCAAGGAGAGAGGTGGGAACTAAATTTAGAGCAGCAGAACTGAGGTCCTGAGATGACATCAAAGAAAATAAAAGTCAGGCTGAATAACTGGTGAAAATTATTAACAATGAGATCCATTAGGCTAGAATGGTCTCCCAAGGTAGTGTTGAAAGTCCCATTGCTAATTGATTAATTTAAATCTAGACTGGAAAGAGCACTTGGGAACAATCTTGTGCTTGCAGGGAAACAGACTGGACGACTTAGTGGTCTCTCCCAGTTCTAATTTCTATGGTCCATTTCTTTCCTCCCCTCAGTGGACCAAAAGGATGAAATCCCATCAGCTTTGCTTCTGAGGAGTGTGGAAGGAGACAGTGCTGTGCTTGTGTGCACCAGTGCCCTTTACCTTCCCTTCCTTTCAACGTGGGCTTTGGAAATCCAGAGAGGGAGGAGGGTCAGTCAGCCCAGCCCCCTGCATGCTTCACCCCCATACCATATCCTTGAAGATTTTTAAAAAAAATCTAAATTGATAGTGGCAGAATCAAAGTTATTCGAGGATTCTTTCCCTTCATGTGAATTTGAATACTGTTTTTCTCCTCAGGAAGAGACTTTGCACATAATTCTTCATTTTAAAGCAGGACTGAACTGCACTTTCCTGCCATGTCCTGACTGCAGATATCTTTGTTTCTCTAATAAATGCTGTGCCACTGATATCTGAGAGTTAAGTAAATTGACAGTTTTAGATGCTAGTAGGATTCTTAATTGCAGTGAGAAAGAATGAAATCCTGAATATGAATTTTGGCAGGTAAGTGCAGGAGAAACTTAATTTTATGTGGGATTCTTTTTTTTTTTTTAAATCTTTGGTGTACTTACATCTAAAAACATCTTCCTTTGTGTTTTACTAGGTCAGTAAAGTGAAAGCAATGGTTGCCAAGCCTTAATTCACCAAAGAAATTTCTCCTTTTAGGATGAGATGCACTCTTGGTATCGATATTGGGACAACTTCCAGTTTGCCTTATCACAGAGCAGAATGAAAGCCTGACCTTGCCAACTCCTTGCTTGACACACTTAGGAAACAGAAGTGCCTATTTTTAATTTCCCTGTTTTATGCTAATTATTATACCCATCCTTGTGCCCAATGCAATTATATGTGACACAGAGCCAGGGCCTTGTCTGCATCCAGGTTTTCAGAGGTGTTTCAGTCAGAAAAATACTTGGAACAGCAGGAATGGAAAACTAAATCCAGATACAGTAAATGTTCAGGGAGGTAAAAAGGTTCAGTGTCTGAGAAGATATGGGAACCAGAGTAACCAGTGGGCACGGTGGGGTGCTGATGCTGCCTAGAAGCCAGCAGTACTTCACCTACAACTTCTTCAGCTGGTGAAAAATGAGGGACTCAATTCCCTTCCCATTTGGGTAATTTTCCTGTGGAAGTGCCTAAAACTGCTAATATGAAAGGGATGTTTTCTCCCCTTCTTTCTGAGCCACCAAACAGCTAAGGAGATGGAATTAGGTTAGACAATAACAGCAGTGAGAGGCTGTCTATGTGTCATTTGGGGTGCTCACCTCCAAAAGTGAAGCTCTGGTTCTGTACTAAGTCTCAGCTGGTGCATGCATTTCTCCCTCATTTTTTATGCAAAATATATAATCTGGCTTGGAGAGTTGTCCCTGAACCTTTTTTTTTCCTACTCTGTGCAAGGCTGCAGGATTGTATCCCATCTCATATTTTCTAAATAATCTACCTTCAACTACTTTCTGTTCCTTAGCACTGATTTAACAGAAACAATGAAGAAACACTCACTGTTGCTCTTGTAGGGGGAGTACTCACAGTGTCTAAACCCACATTTTAAGAGAAGTGATGGCTCTGGTGGAATCACAGTTCTAACTGCAAAACCTCAAATGTCCTTTGAGCTGGAATTTGGAAACCTAGGTCTCTTGAGCTGCAGGAATATGAGATTATGCCCAGTATAGGTGCACATTACAAAATCCAGGAATAGAGTTGCAGCAGTGGAAAAGGGATGGTTTTAAGGGATTCAAAATTATTTAGAGAGAATCTGAAGATTATTAGTTTAGGGCTTATAAGCAGATGAAAACAGAGTTCTGAGAAAGAGTGACGTAGATGGTTCCTAACCACGTATCTATTTACCTATTCTAAAATATTTTGAGAAAAACTGTCATCTACCGGTGCTTTGTCAACCTTGGCATACCTAGGAAGTCAATAATGTTTACAAGAATGTCAAATGACTTTGCGACATGTCCTGAAGAGCATCAGGCAGCAGTAGGTGAAGAACCTTATGACATCAAAAGGATGTCAGCAGTTTGGGCATCCAATTTTGATTTCAGAAGTTTCAATTCTCATTGAAACACGGAATCTCACTGGGACCAGGCTTTTAGAATCCGTATAGCTATGCAAATGGGATCTGAGAGCCTAAATTATTCCTGTGCCTCTTGAAGGAATCTGCTCTGGACACTAATCTGTAAATCATTCACATTTTCTCTACTGGTTTGGCTACTTGAGTGCAGCATGGGATGGAGCAGATTGATACTCTACATATGGCCTGAATGTTCTACTATGTTCTACTGCCTTGCAACTTCCCTATTTATACTAAGGTTTAGAAACCAATTGGACATTGGTACTTCTGATTGTACTTAAACGTCAGGCTTTGTGAATCTTAATGTGACTGTAAAGATCCACAGAGACATATTGCCGACTTTACCTTTTTCTGTTATTCCACTTAGCAATGATTAAGATCCATTCCATGAGATACAAATGATAATTTCCCATCTTTTATCACAGCATGAAATTGCTATTTAGGGCTCTTTTGTCCAGTTCATCTTTATTTCATACAAGATAACTGAGAAGACCTCCTAATTTGCTTTTAACATCAAAATGATTGTCAGCCTTAAAAAAAAATAATATAGAAGAGAGAAAATTGAAGCAAGAAATCAACTCATAACCTTTTTCTATGAATGTTACACAGCTGTGAAAAGGACTGAACTTTCTTAATGCTTCATTTGTAACAGAAAGCATGACAAAAAGTTCCTATCAGTATTTAAACCGCTAAGATTTGTCAAACACAAATGGGAAAATTGTGTTTAAATAAAAGTTTCATTTTGTCCCTAATGATTATGGGAGGTTTTTTTTGCAAAGAGGACCTCAGCAATAATAGATCATCTCTTTACTGGGTGATGGGAATTCTTTACTGTGCCTGGTGATTTCAGGCAGAGCAAAGGCCAAACTCTCTGTGGTGCAAATAAACAGTGTGAATACCACCAGCCTCTAGATCACAGCACTCAGTGCACGGCTCACACCTCCCACCCTGCTCTTCCCTGCCCTGGGATTTCCTATCCCCCAGCTCCAGGGGACAGCCAGCACTGCCACACTCTCCCCTCAATGCCCTGTGTGCTGGTAAAGGTGGCTGCCCTGCCTGGTGACCTGTGGTGAGTCCACAGGGGCTCCTCCTGTCACCCCAGAACCTGTGACTCTGGGCATCGGGCCTGGAGGTACATGAGAGTGCTGTGGTTTTGCATTTATTGCCTTCTGTTAGAAAATAATAGCTTACTTGCCCTTCATTTTTTCCAATGTATCAACTGACATAACAATAACAACAACAATATTAAAAACTACTTCTCCCTGAAAACTTTTCAATAGAAAGATACAGCAGACCAGTGAGTCAAAATAAGATGTCCAAACTGCACCTGAGAGACAGAAGGATGGGGAGCTGGTGGGTTATCTTTCCCTGACAACAAGAAACATCAAGAAACAGCTGCTGTTGAAATGAAATATTGGTTGATCCTGGCCAAGAGCCAAACACCCACACAGCCTCTTGCTCATTCCACTCTCCTGTGGGACTGGGAAGAAACAGAAGGAAGGCAAGACTAATGGATTGATATAATGATAGTTCATGGTTGCTTGGCAAGACAAACGCCATAAACCCAATTATCTCCCCCTTCCACTCTCCCCAAGATTTTACTGCTGAGCACAGTGTCCTGTGGCAAGAAATACTCCTTCCATCAGCTGAGGACACCTCTCCTGGCTCTGTTCTCTCTCAGCCTCTTGCTCACCTCCAGCTTACATGTTGGAGATGGGAATAGGAGAGAGAGATAAAGTCTTGACACTTTGCAAGCACAGTCCAGCCAAAATGTTGGTGTTATCAACAGTGTTTTAGCCACAAATGCAAAACATGATGAGGGAAGTTAAATCCTTGCATCACATGCCTGTTGTGAGCTGATGGTTTGTGTTTGACATGGTGTTATCCAGAATGTCTTTTCCAAAGGTGAACTGATGTTCTTAATTTACCATGTGTGAATTCATCATATCTTCAGAGAAATCAACAGGTCTACTGTGGGTAGTCAATGTGCAGTAAAATTAGGTCCTCATATAAATATTATGCTACAATAACAAGTATACTTATTGTTGGACTTGAATATACTCTCTGGATTATAGCTTGCTGTATGTGGAAGATTTGAATGCACTGTCTTACTTGTTAAACAATTTTTCTTAGAGTAAATCAAACAATTTTTGATAGAACAATCTTCTCTGAGTGTGTTTCAACAAAATTAGAATATGTTAGAGGACTGGCAGATTTCAAACACATTATAACATTATACATTATAACTATTAAATAATTGACTTAAACTCTTCCATCTTTTGAAACACTTAGCTCAAGATCAGTTATGCGAGTTTTTTAGTTATTATAATATTCAATATTATATTACATCAGATAAGACCACATCAGCTGGTATCTAGTGTGGTAAATTGTTCCTGCCTAGGCCAATATTTTCAAGATTATCTTGCTGTCTGCTAATCAAATGTTTTGAAAACTTACTTTCACAAAAATGCATGGAGATTTTAACTGTCATCACAATTCAGAGCAAAGCATTTCTAAATGCTTTGGATTGCCTGTTTCACTGACTAGAAATGTATTACTGCAGAACATTCTCAGTCCATCAATAAAATAATTTTCCACATTTTTTTCTTTCTTATACATTGGAATTTGCCCCGGGTGCTCCAGCATAAGTCAGTTACAGTGCCCAAATGCAGCTCTCTATGGTTTCACCGGGAAATTGAAATGACAGAAAAAAATGTCAGAGTTCAGAGAAAGAAAACCAATCTAGCACACTTCTTTTTTGTCTGTAGAGATCTTGCATTATCTTAACAGCAGTTATCACAGAATCATATTGTGCTTTTTACCAGCTTTGCCTGAAAACTGTACAAGCACAGATAAATCTGCTTCTAGTCAGGATGACATTAAATTGAAATGAAGGTAAAAACAAATCAGTTTTTTTCACTTATGGTACTGAATGCAACAAGATATTTCCAGATTTGTTTTTGTTGACATCATTAGTAAATTGTTTGCAGAGATTTAAGATGCCTCCTGCCAAATTTTTTGTTAAAGACACAGGGAATTGGTACCCATTTGAGTGCTTGATGTGGAAAACTCTCCTGTGCCATCTTTGAAAAGCATGTGTTGAGGTCCTTGCTACTTCTGGGAATGGTGATGAAGGAGAGACTACAAATCTACAACTTTAATGCAGAAAATAATGACAGAAATGGCAGATGATTCATCTTGCCTTGTTTGGCTGAGATTCTAGTGCTGGAAAGAACTCAAATCTTCCTGGAGAATGTATTAAGATAAGGCTGTGTCTAGCTTTGCATCTTCTGTGAATCACCTTATATCTGCAAGTTTCTTTTCTGGGTTCCAAAAAACCAGTGAGATATTGACAAATTGGATGGCTGACAGATTGAACAAATTCATGAGAGGGAATTCAGAATTGAAAAAGAAGCCTTGAGGGAAATAGTTTGTGAACATAAGTAAAATTATACTTTATCTTAATGCTGACTAAGATGAAATACAAAACACAAATTTGCAAAATCCCACTAAGGGCACAGGAGCCATTAAAAGAAACAAACAGCATAAGGACACTCAACCCTTCCCTAAAGGAGAGACGTAGACAGCCCCAACTGCCCAGAAAGGCTAAGAAAGTCTTGAAGTACCCTTTCCTACCCCTAGCACTGCATGCACTCAGCAGCCATGACTTTGGGAATTATGACTCCTTCCAGTGGCTGTTCTCATATGGCGGGGAGCTTCAATCTGCTTCTTTGGACATGTAGAAGTAAGACTGCAGTGGTTCAATCATGTTTTATAGAGCTGGTCTAGACCTGGGCTAAAGAATGCAGGAGTAGTTCCTTGGCAAAGGAGAATGGGATGAAATTCCTACAGACATTTCTTACAATTCTTACACTGAGTAAGTGTAATTCCTTCGTCCTCTCCCCCTAAATGTGGTTAAAGCAGCAGTTCTTGGCTCCTGTAGCTTAGTTTCTTATAAAAAGTATATTTAAATATTCTTCCTTGTGCGTCTGCTTGGAAAGAGCTCCTCCAAATAAACTACAGCACTTTGTTTAAATCCACAGTCAAGAAATCTGACAATGACAAGGCAGCTGGTGTGCTGGGTCTAGTGTTCATTTTTCACATCCCAAAGTCAATCACACTTCCTTTTTATTTTCCTTCGTACTGAATATGATCACTTGTTCTTCTCGCATCAGAAAGGAGATGCTCAGCACAGAAATCTTATCTGCATTTAGGCTCTGTGGTTGGAAAAGTTCCATCAGAAAATCCTGTCTCCATCCTGCTGTCTCGCAATATTCACAACTGTCCCTATCGAATCTAGCTAATGCAATTGTTGAAAGGAAGGAGTAAGACATGCCTGGATGAATTATATATGCCTTTCTCCTCTGAGCTTATCCTCTCATTTCTGTACTGGACCCACTGCTCCATGTGTCAGAGTGAAAATGAAGTTTATGGAAGCATCTCCACTGCTGACATCCTCATAAATACTAAGGTGCCCCAACTGAGGGGTGCTTGCAAAGAAAGAAAGACCATCTATGCAACAGTTTCGTCAAAGCACTAAAGATTTCCACATAGTATGTGTCAATCAGTTGTCTTAACAGGAGTGAATACCAAATTTTGGCCCTGCTGGTAAATATAAATATTTCCTGAGGCTAGAGAAGAGCAGAACTAAAATTGCATGTGCTCTGGGTTTGGTTCTTTTGACTGGAAAAGACATTTGCTTCTCTTGCCAGTCTAAAACAAAGTTTATGGTAGCCTTGTACAACAAGAACTTGGTGCTTCCAGACCTAAGAAAGTATTTAATAAATTATACTACTTTTATTGATAACTAACTCTCTCCCCCATCTGTAAGGAAATGAAAAATGAGAGAGGTCTGCATTTTGTCCTTTAAACAAAGAAACATAGTGACATATTTATGAATAAATCTTCAACTCTGTTGCCAATATTTTTTGTGTGAACTTACTTGAGGTGTAAATATTTAATGCTTATTTTCACTGCATTACTATTTATTTTTCTGTGTGGGAGTAAAGTCATCCTTCAGTATTGTGAACCAGGTAAATAATGTATTACTTAGTCATGAAAAATGCCAGAGGAAAATGAATGAGAAGATATCTTACCTTTGGTCATCACAATGCCTGCAAGAGTTTTGTGGCGTGCATGCATGGAAGTGAAATTGTCTGTCAGTTCCTGGAACTTCTGTGCAACCATTTGGTATACGGAGTCAGCAAAATCCTGAAAGAGACAGTCAGAAAGAATTTTTTCACTTCTTTGATTTAGGAACCTGGGCATTTCTGCAGATTAGTCACCTGATGTCAGCTGCTGAGAGGTCCACTTTAGAATTAAACACCATCTATCTGAGAAAAGATAAAATGACTATCCCTCCTTCGACTTCCTACATCACCCTCAGAAATGGCAAAACTAACTGCATGAAAGCTAAGAGACCCATATTGACTAGGACTGGGGGTAAAGGGAGAAGATTTCAAGGCTGAACTTTTTTCCTGTCTCTTAAGACATTGGTCCAGGACCAGTTCACAGGAACTTAGCACTTTATTATAGTAAGCTAAAGAGGTGCACGTGTCATACAAAACTACTTCTCTGAGCCCACTGAAAATTTCCACTAGCCCACTGAAGACTGAGAGCTGAGTTGAGGCCTGATTTACTGGTAAAAGCCACCTATTTCTGCATTAAAAGTGAGCTTTTAACGACTCACAGCTACTAAGGCAAAGCAATCAGCTCAGGAATCTGTCAGAGGAGCACCATGATCTGTCCTGCATCTACCTTGACAGCCACTGGGACGATAGGGAATCTCTACTTCCATATCCTACCAAAGATGTTGCTTGCAGTTCATGGGTGTGCAGTAGTCTGGGAGGGACTGGTCTGCCATGTCTCCTCCTGAGCATGGCAACGTTTTTGGAAGGTCAAATTTTCCCATGGACTGGGCACTGGAGAATATGTGGTCTGAGCCCTCAGGTATGAGTGAGTCCAATCACCAGGGAGAGCCTTGGGAAGCTGGTTGCTAAAACAGCTAAAAAGGTCTAAAAAGTGAATTCTTCAGACTGTGCATGGATGGGCATAAACCTAAACCAGCTCTGGTGCTCCTGAGAACACCACGACTTGGAATGATTCCCTGCTGCAATGTTTGGTATCTTTTCATTTACTTAATCTCTGCACTTTGTTTTGCACTGAGCCTCCCAAGCATACATTAGAGATAAGTCAGTGGAACACTCCTTGTGAGCATGACTTATTCCTAAAGTGCTTTGCAAGTCTGAACATAAAAAAGTAATATTCAAAGGATTTTTTTTTTTCAGCCATATGATTTCTTGTAGGGAACCAAGCTGTAACTACAAATCCTTCTGGAAGCAGCTCCTCGGAGCTGGAGCTTACTCTGGGGTGCTGACAGAGACCTACTGGCATTCTGAAATCTGGTTAGCCCCAAGTCATTGTGCCTTTGTTAGGAAAAGTACCAAACAACAAGTCCATTTTTACTTCTGGTGTTGGGATATGCTACCTGGGGGAGATCCTGGTAAAACAGGCCCCCTTTAATTCACCTGGTTTCATTAAATGTGTTCATGGCACCCATGGAGGAGAGGCTGAGTCTGATAAAGAACTTCCCTCATCCTGGAATATCCATAGCCACGTGGAAAGAAGGAAATATATTTAAGAAGATCATATTCATGCTTTTCCTCTCCAAACTGTTAATGGTGATGAAAACATGTTGGTGAAAAACAGTATTTTAAATTGGGAGAACACACAGCTATTTTTCAGAGGAAAGCAGGTTCTAACTCACAAATATCAGTAATGTTACTGCCATTAAGTGCCTCTGCAGGCTGTACACCATATGTTTCTACAGTTTGTTGTGGAAATTCAGCTTAATTTTAAAACATTATTATGGCAAGTATAAAAAAACTAATTAAATAAAACATAACAACAATTAAGCAAACCCCTTTTCATAAAACCCAGAATATTTTCCTGTGTACAATCCTTGTAAGTGACTGCAATTTGCTCAAATACATAGAGGATAGGATTTCTTCAACACAATAATTTTTCTTTGTTTCGCTAAGCCTAAGGTACTGTTCTGGGAACAAATCATTTGCCCAAAACACAGTTTAATACGACACAGAATAAAATATGCTGTCTTGTTGCAGAAGAAGAAAAGAGTCATATAAAGCCTTTCTGAGAGATGCATGCAAAATTCCACACTAGAATTAGATGAAAACTAAGAAAAATTATCAAGAACAGTTTGACAGTTCCTAAATGGAATTTCACTTTCATTGCATTTAAACCTCTTCTAATCTAATTGTCCCCAATCACCATGTGAGAGAGGTACTGCTCATACAGTGCTTCTGAAGGATGAATTTTGGGTCAATTCTCATTTGTCAAGCATCAAGGCACCCTTGTGATATAAACGCAATTATAGTCGCTTTACAGATGAATGAGTGAAGGCACTAAAAGGGTGAGGGACCGGTCCAGGGGAATAGCACGGAGCCGGGCACAGCCAGGTGTTCTGATTTCCTGATGCTCTGGTTAAGTGCTCAGTGCTGGAACACTGCCTGTCTTTCATAATATGAAAGTTTGTTTCTCAACTCGTTTTCCCTGCTGAAGAGTGACTTCATCCATAACAGAAAACTAAAGTGTATTTGCAGAACTGATATAACAGGGCCCCATATGGTGGACTGAAAATCTGATCAGCTTTATTTAGACTAGAAAGACGGGGGGGGGGGGGAGAAGTATCTCAATAAAAATATCTGCATCATAATTTAAAAAAGAATCAAATCATAAATTTCATCTGCTGCAGTACTGCAGTCCAATCCATGCCTGCATTTCTAGTGTACCCTCCAAATCTGCATCCCAGGGCATTTTGCGCTCATTAAGAGTTAATTAGCTCAGAGGCACATACAATTCCTAAAAGAATAATTTTAAAAATGCTAAACTGAACAAATAACTTTTAACTTTGGATTTAGAAATTCCCTATAGTCAGAGCTTTCTTTACTTCATTTGGCAGTAGGTTCCAAAGCCAGAGAGCAAAGAGATTCACTAAAGGCAAAATAACGACATGACTTCAGATAACATTTAAGGACGATAAGAAATTCAGCATTTGCTGATCTCAAGGAGCGACCTGGGATATTAAAGAACAGCAAATCCATTAAATATGAAGCCTCTTAGCTAGAATAAGTCAGGCGAACATTTTTTTGTCTTGAATCCATTGCCTAAAAGGATGCCAGTGAAACAAATGGAAGCAAAAGAGCAACACAGATGAATACATGTAGGATGCTGGAAAAACAACCAGGAAGAGTGTCAAATCTGAGAGGTCATTTCCAGGATATCACATTGCCCTGAATTTCCAAATGGATATTCCAAAGTAAAATGGAAAGGAGGAAAAGGAGTAGTTTATTTTTTTCAGAGAAAAATAAGGAAGAGGTGCATGACTCAGCCCCGTAAGAGATTTGATACCCTGAAGATTGATCCTTGTAGTGCAGCATTAATTTCAGAGCCTTGAATACTCTGGCCCTGTAAGTTGGCCCCGTGGCAGAGCTGGGTATGGCATTGGGTTCCTCACCTCTACCCATCCATGCAGCACCCTGCCTTCCCTCTAGCACACACCAGAGCAGCTCTTTGGCTTGACCTAGTTCTGTAAAATGAAATCAGTGACAGCATTTCTGCCAAATATGGTTCATATTTGGAACCTTTAGACTGGTTCTCAATGCTTCTATGACACCTGAACTGGTTGCAAACATATCTAATGCACACAGGACAGATATGGTGGAGATAAGAGTTGCTACATTTACCCCTGCTCAGTTTAGAACCACAGATTTCATTCCAGATATTATCAAGATTTACTTTTAAACAATATTCCTAGACTACTAAAAGATACATATCCAGATGGTTATTCCTGAGGGGATATAAACCAGAAAAATCCAACTATTTATGGCTATTGTGAGTCTTGTTGAACTTTTAGGATCCAGGCTAGACCATATTATCTGCCATCAGAAGTAACTTATAAACCATATGTAAAAGGAACGGTTCTTTTCTTCTATCAAAACAATCTCAGAGAAAAGTTGTGTTTGGTGATACCACAGCTCCTACTGACAGATATGAGTGAAAATAAAAGTCTCCATCTGGAGTAAATACAGGAGCCAAATACATCTTGGCAGCTTCTGAACAGCTATCAGGCTGGTAGAAGAAAAAGGGAAAGTTTCCGAAGATGAGGTAAAAATAAGAATAGAAACTTAGCTTGTGAAAGAGAAATTTAGTGCCATTAACAGACGTGCATGCAATTGCTCTGATCTTGTAATGGCAGAGAAATTGCAGCTTGGGGCAGGGAGACAGGGGTGAAAAAAAAAAGATATGGACAGTCAGAACTCTGAAAATTTTTTCCAATATACATGGGAGAATAAATGCTCAAATGCTGCTTGAGTACTGAACCTAGGAGGGACTTATGCTTAGGGGTTTAATCCCTTTGGAACGCTGGAGTCTGGTACAAGCCACCACTGAAGCCAGTGGAAGTATTCCTGACTCTTAGATGCTCCAGACAAGGCTCAAGTGGCAGGGATGGGAGCTCAAGCATGCCCATACCCTGGCCAGGCAGGGTGAACTCAGTCACTCTGGCTTTGGGTGGATGTTGGGAGTAAAAAACACAACTCTGGGAAAGAACTGACCTTCAAGGTGCTGAGTTCTTTTAAAATCCTCTGCTTTGATTTGCCTGCTATCAAAATCTTTTCATGGGTCCTCACATATATACTTCTGTATAAAAAGTAATTGTGTCAGAGACATGTTACAGTGGGGATTCACACGTGCTGAAGCAGAGACAAATGTCAGTCTTGTGAATACAGTGAGTGATACAAGTAAGGCAAAGAAGACTGCTGGACCCCCATCCAGCAAATCTGCCCTTGGTTGCACTCTAACCTTGAACACTGACTAAATGCCCACTATATCTGATGGAAGCAAGTTTCTTGCTCAGGCAGCTGGCAGAAGAAAGAAAACATAATGCTAAATTGTTCACGGAGAGATCCTGCAGTACTTAATGAGCTGTATTTTAACATATACAAGGAGTCCGGAAAAATGAAAAATAGACGTCATTACTATTAAAACTGCACTGTGTTGTCTGAAGTATTCATCTGTCCTTGATTACTATATCAAATTACTTGTGTTATTCACAAAGGAAAATCAAACTTTAGATCACACCATTACGGAACCAAAAACTTTTAGGGATTTCTTTGCACTGATATTTCAAATGGTATAAATAATTAAATGTGTTCAAGTTTGCAATGGGAGTCTTCAGGGTAAAACTGACATTCAACAGGAATAGTAAGGATATTAAAATCAATAGATTATAAAGGAGAAAGCCTTTAGTAAACATTTTCTATTGAAATCCTGTCTTAGGGTTTATAGGGTTGAAATATCAAAAAGGTTAGATTTGCATATGGATGGGAAGAAATATTCTACTATACAGATATCACTAAGGGCCCTGTTTTTGCTGTCTCCCAAGTTATTTTATTTCCAGAATCTCACTGACATTTGGGGGCTAAATGTTGAACACGATGAATGGGGATCAGGTTGAATTAAGTTCACAACTCTCTTCACAGATGAAAGGAGATGCACACCTAGTTCTTTTCACTGCCCGAGAGGGAAACACGCACTCATTGACAGTAAGAGTTTGTTTTTCCTGCAGGGAACTCTTGCTGTCTAAATGGAAGGGGAGGAAAACACAACACAGTGAAGATCAATCCTGAGGAGCTGCTCCTGGTCAGACTGTATAGCAAATCGCTGCACAACACATTTGTTCCCCAGGCTTGTAAATAAGTTTGCTGTAGTTAGTTGGAGATTCATTGATAAGTGGTTGTACCCTCAAGTCAATGAATTAGTCAGGCTCTTCCCAGGTACTACATCATCTTCAAGATGCAGCCTTGAGAAGAGAAATAGCTGAGGGTTGTGGGTTGTCCTCCATCATCAGTCTTCTGGCACCAATTTAGTGCCAGGGGCTCCCCCAGCACAGTGGAGAGGGCTGAACACAGACCTAAAGGAATGGAGAGGCAGGATGACCTGTGGAAGGAAGGAAGGAGGGCAGCTGGTCACAGGCAGGGGGCTGCAAGCTGCGCTTATTCCTTGCCCTCCTTGCTGGTGGCCTTGGTGCAAACCACTTGCTTTGCCATGAATCCTCCTTATCCAGAGGTAAAAAGGGACGATTTTTACCCACCTTTCAGGGAAACCATGAGTCAAATAGCACTGTCAGTGATGAGGCTCTCCAAGCAGAGTCATGCAAGGACTTCTGCAGACAGACTGGAGGCTGCAGCCCACAGCCCATCATAACTCAGCCTTCCTTCAACATGTGCAGGCATTTGCAAAGTATTGCTCAAAGAACAAGGCAATGCCAGGGAATTCATCGTGGTTCTTTCCTTGAGATGTGCAGTAATTATTTCTCTCTGATCATAACTCCTACAGTATTGATCATTATGTCTGGTTCTGGCTTACCCCTCAGGGTCAGCATATATGGGCTTTGTTTTATCTTAGATGGCTGTGGTTTTATTTTGTCTGGCTGTATGTTTCATTTTAGCTGAACGTACTCATATATTCTGTGTACATCCTGATTCAGAGAGCTCTTCTCAGTCATGCTTCTTACAGGGCGATGGGGCATGTGCTGCACAGGCTGCATGTGGCAGCAGCTGGGTACACATTTCCACACTGAGCTTTTAATGAAAACTCCAATAACGCACTTCTGACACTAAATATCCTCACGGTTTTCTTACCAAGATTGATGAGGAAGATCAACTGGTCCTATTGATTCAGTCAAAAGAATCACTTTCACCACCGTCCCCCATCTGTTCATAGTCCTATTGCAAATGTTTTAGCTACATATGACGCTGAGCTACCTCAATGAATTCCTTATTTCTGTGATCATCAAATGTCCCAAATTTTCTCTTCCCTTATGATGGCTCCTCAGCGGCTTAGCTGACCTCAGTTGACTTGGCCAGCTTGTCCAGACTGGTCTCAGAGCGATTATTGCAGTCTACTTCCCTCTCCTCCCTCACCCCGGCTGGAGGCTGATTGCTCTGCTAATTTCCCATGCCCCACAAAACATATTTGCCTCCACGCTGCTGATTCTATCATTAGTGATCATTTACTAAATATCAGCACTGTGCTGGCTGCTGTGTGAGGCAGACTTTGAACACAGGCCCTGTGTGGCACACAGAAGAATGACAAAATGCCCCAAAAGACCCAAAAATGGGAGTAAAAAAAAAAGAATTCCTTCTCTCACCCAATTTTCTTTTGTGCCTCACAGTAAACTTAAGGCTTTATGAAAGTGATAGCGCTGCCTGGGTTGGAGTTGGGAGGATACAGAATGCATGGAGAAATTAAGATCAGAAAAAGGTGGAATGGGAGAATTGGTTAAGGCCCATCTTTGGTAATTCTTGGCATTAGGTTTCCAATGACTTCTTTAGGTTTTAGATTTGACCCTATTTTAATGAACGGGAGGTCTACTAAAAATCATGTAATCGGATTTTGATGAATTGTTCACACACCCAGCATATGCTCCAGCAATGCTTAAGGCTGCAGTGGGTTTCTCACTTATTATGTTTCTTGAGTGGCTAAATACCAGTGAAAGTCCTCCACTGCATCTGACACTTTTTTACTGGGGACCACAAAAGTCTCCTGATAAAATTTGTTTTAAATATTTTCAGTGGAATCTTTAGCAGTAACTGGTAAAGAGCTACTGTGCCAAGGTTTACAGAGATTTTTCTTAAAATGTTGAATTTTTACACACAAATATCAAGTTTGAAATGCGGGTAAGACACCCCAAGTTTTATTAGGGCATCTGGGGGGGGGACAGGAAACCAAAAACTATGGTGTAAGTTCTTCCATAATGAAAAAGTTTCTGAATTTGTACCTGAGTACTACTATGGGATCCTGTAAATGAGATTAATCAGTGTTAAATATCTCAAAAGAAATGTGTAGCCACAGCAGGAAGTACAAAGATCAAAGTGAAATTTATTCTACAAGCTCAGTGAAAAAAATTGGTCTGTTTTCTCAATATATCCCTTGACTACAGGGAATCAATCAAACAATATAATGTATCTTTTTATTTGTTTCAGAAACCCCTGGAGTGACTGAAAGGAAACAGAACACATAAAATAAGCATACCATTGAAAAAGGAAACGCTGTCAAATCCAAATGCTTCAGCTCCTCCAAAAAGTGAGGTTTTCTATTTAGTAGGAAAACATTTTGCATGTAGGTTTAATTAGAATCTTTAAATTCACATTAGTGTGCTAATGTTAGGATGCTAACGTATGGGCCCCTCTATTTGAGGTTGATTCATTGCTATCTTCATTCATCTTGCTCTAAAGAGATGCTACCAATAGGTAGCATTTCAATGAATTTAGAGGAAACAAGTTTTTCCACTGACATGAACAGCAGTCCCCTAAAGGAGGCTGTGCTAGGTTGCTAGCTTTGCTCCTGCATACAGCTCTGGTAATGAAGAATGTCCACACCAATTTTGCAGAATCATTCCTGAAGTCGATACTGCACCTGCTAACAAACACCAGAAAGGAGTGGTTGTTTGTTTGCCTTTTTTCTTTTCTTTTACTGATCATTAATCCAAAAGCCTTCTTCCTAGAGAGACACACATAAGGTTGGCTGCAAGTGCTGAATAATTCAAAAAATGAAGTAGTGTTCACTTTGAAGCCTTGTGCCTGCTTTAGGACAAGCCTCAGGTGTCAAGCTGTTGTACACTACAGATATTAAGTTAGCACCAATGGGTTTTCTTTAACTAGATAAAAGCTCTATAAAGCCACCAGTGTCTAGGAATGGCTAACTCTGTAAAAATGCTTTTATGGTCTCTATAAAAAACTAGGTTTTAGATTCATCTGAGTTGCCTCTCTTTAATAAAATCAATCCTTTATCTGAGAAATGTCTTTTCAGTTTTCAGTTTCCTTGCTTTATCTTGCTGAGGTGCATTAAAATGAATATCATTTGGAAACTGATGGTAGCAAAGCCTTTGTCACATACAATTCTCTTGGCTGTTCGAGGTCCACTCTCTTGCCAAAGCCTAACCAGTTAGCAGCTCTTGGGTAAATGCTCAAAGCAGGGAGAGAACAGTGCTTGCTCAAATCCCTTGAGCATCACTTTGAAAATCTACGCCTGTGTGTTTATGGCTCTCATTAATGGTCTGCGCTATTAAGCAGCCTTTCCCATCACACATGTGCTTTGTTAGATAAAGCTGGGAGCAGCCAGTGTCCAAAACAAATTTAATCTATTCTGAACTGCTGATCCCAGCAAGGCACGGCACGACTCAACTTTCTGAATCACTGCAGAGCAAGGCATGTAATACTTTGTGTGGCAATTACTATACAGACATCGGATTTTTCCCTTTCTTGTTGTTAAAGATCTTGCTGTCATTTGCTGTAATGATTCTCGAAATCTGGCTGTAACCTTGCTAATAACCTTTCCCTTGGCTGAGAGGGGTGGTAAGGGAAACTACATTTCTTGTTATCTCATCCTTCTCTGGGCTTCTTCTCAAATGTGTAATTAGCAGGGATAGTTCTCATCATCCATGGTGGCTTTGTGCTAGGAGAGACAGAACCATTGTTTCACCTGAATCCCAATTGCCACTCAGGCACCCACAGAGCCACTTGGGACTGGTGTGTGCCTGGTGTCGGAGCTAAAACAGCCGTTCCCTGATTTGCTGTCCCTTACTGGATAAACACAAGTAATTAACGTAACATCGCTGAAATTAACAGGGTGGATTTTTTTTTTTTTTTGATACCTGGCAAGATCATGCATGTGAAGCTAAAAAATCAGTATTACTTTTAGCCCATGTCCTAAGCCCCAAATATCGCTGTCCTATCACCTTCCCCTCCATCTCCACTCAAGAAACTCCTAACCAAATGTTCACACCTAAAACCTGAGAATGTCAATTTTAAACCTTGTGACAGTACTCTAGGGCAAAACTTGTTGCCTCAGCAGACTCGCCTTTAAACAAGAACCCAGGGTCAGGATAATGAGGCCATGAGACTGTGGAGGGCTATGTGGGCTGTCCTCCACAGGATGACCTTCCCTTGAGACCATTCCTGTGAGAGAGGTGTAAAATATCTGCCTACAGTTAAGCGCAATGTCACAGCTTTCAGTTATAGCTCAGATTTCTTACAGCAAATAAAATCTTTTAGAAAAATTCCTCATCATGGGAAAGTTGTTTTAAGTGATTTATTCTCAGTGGGCAGTAAAATAAGAACTTTTTGCGAAGAAAAGAAATAAATGGATAAACCCAGTAATTAAATTAAAAATTATTATTTCTATTTATTTACGTACTTACAGAAAAATATCAAAGCAATTTACCTACAAATTGACCAAACCCTATAAAATTTATGTAAGATATGTAAATATATTTATTCCCATAAATTCTTCATTAAATTGAGAGACAACCTGCTCCAATATTTTGCTCAGGTAAGTCAGTGTCAAAGACAAGAAATAAAATGTACAATTCTTCCTTTACAGAAAAAAAAGAAAAAGGCTAATACAAATATGAATACATTTCTTTTACCAGCACACTGTACTTGAGGAAGGATACCTCAAAGTATCTCTAAGGGGTCTGGCATTACACATCTGGGCTCCTTTTCACAGCTGTGGGTTAAAAAAAAATCTCCTGAAATTCAGACAGCAATTTCAGAGAGAAAAGAGGAATACCCAGCTTCATATCCAGCTTCATACCCAGCTCTCAGAATATATAAAACTGTCTCACCAATCTGTGTTTCTAAGGTAATCGCTGGTTGTTAGCTCACTTGTTAAGCTGCACTAACCTAAAGGGCACTCCAATAAATTACTTTCAGCATGTTTCTCTCTCCTGCTCTGCTCACAGGGATCCTCAGCCAGGAGGAGCTGGCACACAAGCCTTGTGCTACCCTTTTCAGTCTATGAAACTGTCCTGCCAAAAAATGGGCAAGGGGGATGTAGAACACAAGGGATACACAAAATTCTTGCACTCAAGAACTGATTAATATGGACAGCAAGGTAAAATGTTCTGCTTGGAATTCCTGGAAATGATAAAAGAAAAAAAAGTGAAGGATTTCAAGGCTGTCTGCCATTGCACCTTTGTCTTCCTGTCTTTCTTCTTCCCTTCCTCGCCTGTGATTGTTGTTTAACCATTTTCTTCACTTCTTCTGTCGAGTGCATCTGTACTTTGCCTCACAGAAGCGTTGTATAGGTGGTCTGGAAACCCAGACAAACTATTATACAAATCGAAGGCTGTCCAGTTTCTGATAACACCAAAACTAATTTATTTTTTGTTTATACTCCACTACCCTTGACAAAGCTTCCTCTAGAGATTTCTATCTCCATCCTTACTGCCTTCCAACTGTTTGTCATTTTTTTTGCTTTGCAACTGACAAAAGAAAAAAAAAACACCCTGACATCAACCTTGGAAGAGGTACTGAGTACAGAAGTTTTTTTTTTCAGATGTGATAAAATCTTGCCTAAAACCATGTCCAACCTTTTCAGCAGAAAGTCCAGATGGCTTTGCAGCCTGTACAACAGACTTTATTCACTGATGCTTCTCTAAGTGTCAGCAGGGTGTTGTCTTCCAGAACCAGTAAATGTGCAATGAAAGGCAGCTCTGAGGGGAGAAATAAACACAAACAAAAAATCCTCTCACTTAAATCCCCCTGCCTCCTCCCAAAAATCAAATTAATCCGAGAATTTCTACACACATCTGACTGAAAATTCCCTCTGGGTAGAGAAAGGCTTTGCAAACAACTGGAGGTGTAAGGGATGGGGTCGTGATTCAGGCGGCTCCGGGGTGAGCAGTGATTTACATTCTCACTGCTGGCCTGGTCACCCTTGCCTGCATTGCAAGTATTTCATCTACGGGATCAGGACCCTTCCTGAGTCTGTATAGAAGTTTCAAACTGCAACGCCTCATAATGCTTTTTTTGCTGTGGTCAAATTAGCACAAGGAAGCATTTATGGGTCTGAATGGCAGGCAGGGAAGGGGGTGGGTGAAGGCTCAGGGCTGTGCAATGAGTTTCTGCCCCTGTGCCTGGATCCCCTGCAGCCTGATAATGCCAAGCATGCCATCAGCCTCAATTTCCAGTCTGTAAAATGGGAACGCTTTCAGGAAGTCATGAAACTGACTTCTTTGATGCAGGTGAGAGTCAAAGTATTGTTTTACTTCAGTTTATGGCCCAGCTCTGTCCTGCCCACCCTTCCACTCTGCATAGCACCTAGCTTTAGATGTAGGTGATAGGGGAGGACGAGCAGAAAAGCAGCTCTGCCACAGCCTGCACCATGGCCTTGCCACACTGGCTGTGTGGCCTTGCCAAGCCCTCAGAGCAGCTGGATCCTGCACTCAGCAACGCGAGCACAGAAGGTGTCTACACCAGGAGAAGAACTGCCAGTACTTGGTACCACTTCTGAGTCCTCCGAGGGAATCAGGAAGAATTAAAAGCTCCAACCAGAAGCTCATGCAGCTATTGTCACTTTACCCACCACCTGTGTGGTCTGGTTAACACTGCAGCCACTTCACTGGTATTCCTGATTCTGTCAGAATTGTATGGATTTGTGGGTGGCAGCAATCTTGCTCCATGTCTGAGCAGAGTTCATCCCAACACAGGCATGTTCCAGTGCACCTTGGTATGACTGTAAGGCAAATAATAAGTGATAGCAAAAGTGGGGGAATTCTTAGAAGAAAAAAGAAAAAAAAAAAAAAAAGGGAAAAAAAAAAAAAAAAAAAAAAAAGGAAAAGAAAAGAAAAAACCCAGTGTACAAAAAGCCTTCCAGCATGTCTCAAGTTTTGTTTCTCGTTGACACACTATTCTTGTTCTGAGCTGACAGCTGCAGTCCAGCCTTTGTCAGGTAATTAATCTGGGTAGCTCATTTCCACAGGTGAGTAGCAGGTTGGCGCAGTCTCTTCTAGCAGTGGTTTGTGGGTTTGGTTTTTTTTCTCTTTTTCAGAACAGTGTGGGTATGAAAGTGTGCAGGTATGTGTGTATGAGTATGGCACACAACACACTGACCTGGCCAGTCATTTGCTCCTTTCTCACTGCAGAGCTATATGCTGCAGGTCTAACGCCTGTGCTTTACAAGGTGAATGGAAGGAAACCTCAGACAGGAATTTAAAAGCATCAGACTTGCTCTCATTGATTATAACTGACAAAACATCAAAAACCCCTGGGTTTCTTTGCAAGCTTGAGCACTGCTGGTCTGACTCACACAACAACTTCGGTCTGTTTAGAAATGAAAGTGATTAAAAATAAGAAAAAGACACCTTGAGAGACAGAGAGAAAAGCTGTATCTCTTGGCAGGAAAATGGTGATTGATCTACAGCACTTTAACATTTGGTTATTTGTGAAATAATGCAGTAATAATATATAAGCACATTTTCTTTTTTGCAATACAGACAGTGCACTGCAAGGTCACTGAGCGTGATTATAGGTCCAGTATCAGTACCAAAATATCCTTTCACTGAAGCCTTCAAGCCCCCCCTGAGTTTCACAGAGCCACCTTCTTCTGTTTCGTGGTTTCTCACCACTTCCACATTGTGCCCCAAGATATCTATCTTGACAAATGGTTGGGTAATATATGGCTGGGCAATACATGGCTGGGCAACACAATTGTAACTCAGTCTCTGTCCCCCATGGCTAGCAGAGGCTTTCTCTATTTCTTCTTCCTTACATTTCTTCTCCCCTATACTTCTTCCTTGTTCTTATAATCCAGCGTGTTCTTAAAACCTAACCTGTATATTAGTCTGTTTTAGCTGCGCACCCCTCTGTTTCCATGGGCAATCAAGAGATGGTTCAATTCAGACTGTGATATGAAAGGATGCAATTTATGTCACAGATTTTTGTCTCCTTGAATAGTAATACAAACAGCATGGTGAACTGTAGCACGTCTCTGTCAAGGATAACAAGCTTCAGTCCAGGGGGACAGAGTGCCCTGACGGAAAGCAGTGCAATGATCTCTAGGGAGAAGGCTAAGCTGGGACTAGCTTATTAGGAGAGGTGGATTTAGGAAACTGAGCATTCTTCACCTTTCCTTGAATGTTTGGGGTTGTTATTTCTAGGTGTACATTCATGAGGTACCCTCATTTCCAGTGGTCAGTCCACAGAGTCATGCAAGACCCCTGAGTGGTGGCCATATTTTGGTCATCTCTTCCCATAAGAGATGATTTCTCCCACTGCCTGTATGGAGAGCCCTGATCTACTGGCTCAGCAGCAGATTAAATTGGTTGCCTACCCCTTCAGTTTGAGTGCTGCCGTAATAGTGAATAGGTACCAGTAGTAAGAGATCAGAATAAAGTGATTTCCTCGCGCCTGGAAATGGAATAAAATCCCCTCACCTAAGCAGCATTTACCTCTACATTCATCACATCACCATGCTTTTGTAGTGAAATGTTCAGATCCTATTGCAATGTCCTAGATATTAATTTTCATTGCCAATTACAGGAGTCCTGTGTACTTAACACTATCCTTGGAACACAGTAAAAATATGTTTCAGCAGCTAATGAAATTATCACAGACCCTCTGACCTGAAAAACAAACAGAATAAGAAAGGCTTACCCTTTCTGGCTAAAATGATGTGGTGCAGCTGTATTTTGTCACATACTTTATATATATGTGCATATATATATATATATGTATATATGCATATGTCATGCCAAATTGTAGATTGCCATTTTATATATATTAAGGTGGTTAAGGAGGCTTTTTATAGATGACATTTCCATCACATCTCAGCAAATGTTTTGCTAAAATCTATGTCATGTATCATGTATTTTATGGTTTCTTTAGCACATATAGGGTTTAACTGTTGGCAGACTAACACCAGCTTCCAACAGAGATATAGCAGTGTTAACATTTTTTGTCTGTCCGAATTTTTACATCTCAGACTTCATTATTTGTATTTTGTCCTAAATATTTTTTGTCTATCTAGAACTGAAAAATACCCACGGAACAAACCCTCATTGAAGAGAAGTTTTTCAAGGCAAGGATGATGGCAAATGTCTCATGGTACAACCAGGAGACTTGAGGGAAATTACTGTAATTGCAAAATGTATTGTCTTACCACAGAAAATTACACAATTAGTAAGAAGAGGGTGAGCTACATTCATTTTCATGTGGCAAGCCCAATTGTACATGGCTGAGATTGCCATCCAACATGCTTTAATTTTAGTGGTAAAGCACTTGTAAAACCAACTTTTAAATCCACCATCACTGATAATTTCAGAATTTTCTTTTTCTTTCCCCCTCCCTCAAAGCCTTTCTGCTGGACTGAAGAAAGTTACTGAAGTCATGTTACTAAGGAAAGAATTCAGAATTTGAGCCAAACTTTGGAGAAATCTAGAGACTTTTACCTTTGCTTAAGCAGGCTTTGGTTTAGACTTTCTGTGTCTTTAAAAACACTTCTGCTGTTTTATGAGTTCAGCTTTTTATGCAAAGCTTTTAAAAATTTTTCTTGTGCATTTAATTTCAGTTTACAGCTTTAGAAATTTGGAATAGCTAGTGGTTATCAGTGATGCCTACCAATGCATTTTTTCAGGCCAACTAGCATTGATAAATACCTGTAGCATGTCTTTTGCTAATTAGTACTACTTCTCAAAATCCCAATGACTAAAAATCAGTGACTCAGAACTTACTGCAGGGGATTGCAAGTAGCAACTCTCAATTACAGATTGCAGAGAGACTAGAAACCACCATATGAAATGAGGGGTGGGGTCTTGAAACAGAGTCACTCAAGAAGAAAAGACTTCACAAATGTCTTGAAAAAAGCAAGAGGAGATGACGGCCAACAGTCCCTGTCCCCTACCTTTCCTCACAGATTTTTTCCTTCTTCCTCATGCACTACTTGCTTGTTTACCATATTTTTCCTCTTCAGCTTCTCACTGCTTCTTCTGAATAACACTGATGCTCTTTACAAAGGTTTATCTTGTTACCACACACAAGCTCCTTCCCCTCTTCCCCTCCAGATGTGTTTCTTCATTTCTTTTTTCTCCTGCTACCACTTTTAGTCTGCTTGGAGTAGAGGAGGATCTTGAGCACTACAGGTACATGGCACAAGGGAATGAGAGGGGAATACTATGATGCTGGAACTGGGTGGCACAACCTGGTGTTGGACAGAGCTGCTACACATGGAGCTAAGGATGACACTCAGATACACACTGGAGAATGTGATCATTCCTGTAATCAGCCATGAGACATTTCCAAACAGATGAATATCATGGGTATCGTTGGTCCTCACAGGAGGTCTACCTGTTAGCAAGCCCTGGATTTGGATCAGGTACTGGATAAGGAGGGACAGCATATAATAGGAATCAAGCTAATTTCCTTCAGTGACTTTTCAGCTTTACCCCAATTTCAGAGCCAGCTCACAGTTCCTCACCACCACCCACTGATGCAGTAAGAGAGCAGAAAAATAGACCAGCAGCAGGAAAGTCCTTGGCTCTTTTTTTTTTCATGCTAGAGAAAGCTGGCTAGAAACTAGGAAATCACTGCTCTGTAGTTTACGAAAATTGCAAAATTCTGTCCTAAATCCTCCCTGTCATGCTATTTGTGGGACATAAAGAAAAAATTTCAACCATATCTCAAAATTAATAAGAATGAAAAGCTCTGAAGTGCAAGATAAGTGATGTGTATGTGGGTTAAATAGATGGATGGAAGCAAAGGGGCTTTTTTTGGTGAGAAATGCTGCAAAAAAGTATCTAAGACTGCACAACTTTACCAATTTAACTGTGTTTTTAGCTTCCTAAGACCATCCTTCTACTTTGCCCAGAGGAGTGCTTAGCTGATCAGCAGAAGGGACTGCTCTACCAACTCCAGAGTGAATCAAGATGCTCAGATTCTCAGTATGGACATACCGATTGCATAGGCAGACGGGTAACACGAGTTTGGCAGTGGCTGGGAAATGGCCCAGCTCTGCTGCATGGATCCTCTTGGATCTGTAGGCACATCCCACCCCGTAGGCACTGCTCTCCTACCCCTTCCCACAGATCTGGGCATGCACCGAGGCTGGGCGAGGGCAAAGCAGCCAGGTGTCACCTCTGGCAGGGCCAGCGTTTCCAGTGCCTCCCAGCAAGCCATACATCATCAAATATTGACACGGTTCCACCAGACTGCCACTCCTGACATTTGATGTATAGCTTGAGGTGCTCTTGCTTTAATTCTAAAGAGTCAATGAGGGATTGAAGGAAATGTATTTGTCCTGTGAAGGTGCAGTGTGACATGCCACGGAGGCCAGGGAGGAACTACAGGGCAGCCAAATTCTTACCAGCTCTTTCCTTGGCATCACCCAGTTAAGAGGACGAAGGCCAGGATTTTAGTCAGCGAGTGAATTCTGCTGCCTGCCCTCCAACATTTAAAATATTTATCATGTTAAGTATCAACTTTGAGAATATTGCGTTCATTTAAGCTTTTCACGTTCCAATGATTTTTTATTATTTCCATCGACCAAAATAAATGAAGAAAATGTTTCAGACTATATATGAAAGCATGTAAAAATCAGTAACTGGATTTTGAAAGATCTAGAATGTCTTGAATACATTCATTTTTCAAACATTTTTCTCTGATCTTTAAATAGCTTTTCTTGGAGCATAACATTTTTTTTGAAAAGTCAAATACAGAGCATTAAGGGTATAATTACCATTTTAATTATAACTCAATCATCCTATCTACTTTGCATAGAAATTACAGCTTTTATGTCAGGATTTTGGGTACTCACAAACATTCAGGAGTAATTAATGCTAGAGATTTTCACTGTATATGAACTTTACTTTGTAGCACTTATTTCAACTGGGCTTCATCCAGAATGTGTAAATATATTGGATTTTATATTCATGATTTCCAAGCAAAAAATCTTTCTCCACAAATACCTGTAAAGCTAAGACAAAAAAATCAAAACTTGACAATCTTGAAAACTAAATGTATTTGTCTCCCTCTTCAAATGTGATCAATTCATGTAAATATGGCCAGAGGAAATTCAAGTGACAGAAATGAAAAAATTCCTTCTAATCACTCTCTGACTAGATTCAAGGAACATTTCTGATAATTTTACAAATATTTTTGGAAGGTTTTTAAAATTCAAAATTTTATTTCCAGACACCTCTAACATCTATTTTTCCTGTTTGAGATTTTATTTAAAATAAATGTTTTAAAAGACTTATTTTAGAAAATGAATTTACCATACAAATTTGCCTGTTGTATTCCTTTGCATTTACAAGCATATATATGGGTGCAGGTGCACATATGAAATTCAGCAAAATCAATTACAACAAAGCTGCTTTTCATATGGTTAACACCATGATATCAGATTCAACCTACTTCTCCCTTTCAGTGTCAAAACAGAAAATAAAGTATTTTATGGCTATAAATACAAAGAAATAAAATGATCCTCCATTTACAAATGGACACTGTTTCTTACTTTACTGACTTTTTGTCCATTCCACACATCACAAAAGACTATTCTGTACTTTTGTATCATCCTCCACATGTTTTGTTTTGCAGTGTGCTGGAGCAGCAGATCCCTTTTTTTCTTTCCTTTAAAAGCATGATAAAGCCATACAAATTTTACAGAGGAGTCTCACAGAACATGTCCTCTGTCTTTGTTTGGACATTAATGCCATCACGACTCTTTATCATTTCTTGGCTCCAGCATTTTTGGGGAGAAAAAGGACTATTCTCACAACAACAAAGCTCTGGCTCAAGCCACAGTGCTTCACCCCCCAGAAGTCGCTGTCTTTGTGTAGTGCATTGGGCTCTTCTGCACGTGGAATTGCTTTTGCCTTCAGTGAAAGCTTTGCATGAAAGCCCAGGCCAAATCAAACTCGTCGTCTGGGAAATGCTGCGGGATCTGGAGGGAAGATTCATGATGCTTATTATCAGCCGGCACTTAAGACAGATGTCTCACACTCTCAGTTGTGAAGCTACGAGTAGGTTACATCTGAAATGCCTGTGATTAAAGCATTTATGCCAAATCACACTGGGCATTCTGCATATATATGTGTAAATAGCCCTAACGTTTTTGATGGATGAATGAAAAATATTTTATTATACCCATCAACACCATAAAGTGAAGGTGAATAGGTTTCACACTTGGACTGTTCCGTGTTCTCGACAGTTTTGCAAACAGCCCTCTCAATCTCTCTCTCCGTCCCTAATCTTTGCCAGATAAAACTAGGATCCTGAAGTAATTTTAATACCGGTATCTGAAAATAAAATAAAAAGAGAGGGGATGTGAAATGGGAGGCAGAAAATAGATTTTATCAGAATCATCCAGCTGGCCTGACTTGGTGTTGACCTGCACCTTGTATAGTCACTTACCCCAAGGCTACAGAATTTCATACTGCCTGGCACCAGGGAAGAATTCACAAATATCTAAACTCATTGATTTCCTATCAACTTGAGTCTTGTCCACACAGAAAACCTGCACCTGCTGAATTTAAATCAGCTGTTAATCTCTGTATGAAGCTAAACCAGTGTAAGCCCATGTGCAACTGTGTTATTGTCATGTACTTACAAACCAGCAGGGAGACAGGAACGGGAGCTCTTTTGTCCCCTCCCTTTCTCATTTTTTAAGCAAGAGTCAATCATAATTTCACCTTCAGGCTCTGGAAAACAGGAACTGGGCTGACAAGGCTCAGTTATCCTAGAGGATGACTCCAGTTACGCTGCTGGGCAGGTTTCTCTGTGTTTGAGCACTAATGTGACAGGTGAAGCAGAGCCCACTGCCCAGTGGGAGCTCTCCCAGTGCACAGGGACTGGGCTCCCTCCAGGCACAAAACTGCTTCCTGTCCCATTCCCATCCCTGCATAGAGATGCTGCTGATCCAGTACACCATGGGCAATAGAAACAAGCCCTGACTAAATCCAGATGGCTTACACCATCCAGAACAGCCTTAGCTAGGACATTCTGCTCAGTAAGACAGAGGGATAGACTAAGCCAGGTCCCTGTCCTGATGGGAGTGGGCTGGGCTGGAGCCTGGTTTAGCTGGTGTTTGTGGTAGGAGCCTGCTCCTGTCTGCTGCCAGGGTCCCCACACACAGTTCCGCTTGGCCAGGACCTGCTGGGCACAGGGACACAGAAGGGACTGCAGACCATCTCAGTTGCCACAGAGCTGCTGGGCAAATGCTGGACTCTGTTGGAAATAGGCTTAAAAGCACATTTTTCCTCCCTGGAGCTACACAGTGTGGGCCATAACATGAACTGGAGTGATGGTCAGGCCTCCTCTACCAGAGCCAGCCACGCTGGCTGGAGATGTCCCCAGCAGCTCCTCAGCAGTGCCAGCTCTGCTGGCAGCAGGACTGGTCCTTGTCCCAAAGCACAGGCTTCAGTCACCTCTACTGCAGGCACTTGGTGCACTCCTGCTGTGTGTCTCAGCAGGAACAAGACGTGTTTTCTTTTTTCCCTTTTTGAGTGGACACTGTTTTGTTAATCTATTGTGTCTGTACTGTATTGTGTTTAAAGTAGGTAGATCTGCTCATCTGCATTACAGGCCTGCTGCTGATCTCCTAATGAAACAAAATACCTTGCAGTCAGTCTTTGGAGTACCAGGGGTACATGAGTTTTTGTATTGTATTTATAAAGTTTCTGAATATTCATGCCTTATCAAAATATAGGCCCTTTTCTAAATAAATTAAGATACTCATCTTAATGGGTTGATTGTGGTCATTCAGACCTACAGCAATTTCCCATTAAATTTTAGCAAAATCTCAGCTTCAAACTGAGATCTAGGTTCTTTGCTACAGGAACGAAAGAGCAATACTAGAAAACATTTGAAATAATTAATTTTTGGTTTTATGTCACTTTCTTGAAAATTTTAAAAAGTCCAGGCTCAGCCCTCAAAGTGCATTAAAAAATATTTTCCCTCAAACGAGCCTGGACTGCAAATGAATCCTGGTCTCATGACTCATGTGGAAAACAGGATTTATAGTGAAAATACTAGGTCAGCATAAATGGTAATGGTGCTGTAATGATGCTGAGGGCTGGATTGGTTCTTTCAGTTTGTTTCTAATAGAAAGAAAAAAAAGAAGCTTATATCCTTACCTAAAGAAAAATGACCACAGAACAAGCAATAATTCTTGCATTCTGTTTTGGTATTCAATTTAACAACTGTCTGTGAGAAGGAGTTTCTCACAATGAGTTATTTAGTCACTGTGCCATCTAGGGTATAACTGTCATTCTGAAGGGAACATCCATGCTATGATTTGCTGTCAGTCTGTTGTACACTAAGTCCATTCATTTTTTCCCCTAACAGGTGAAGATAATGATGTGATACACAGTAAAAGATAGATGATAAAAACAATTCTTTAAGGGGAAAAAAAAAAACCAGAAGGGGTTTGGCAGGAAAATATAAAATGTTCCATTCTTCCTTTTAAAATACTGTAATAAAACATGTCTGAAGTGAAGTACAGATAACAAAACAGCAGAGCACGGGTCTGCAATCCCAGCATGATATCGCATAAGGAGCAATCATGAAGCATTCCCATCACAGTTGCCTGTCACACATTATTAACAAGAGTGTTTAGGACTACTGAATAACCATGCTAAAGGGACACGATCAACTTACAGAAAAGGTGCTGTATTTTTATCAGTTGTATTTGACTTGACAGTACTATGAGTAATTTCAAACGCAAAGATTTTAAAGTCAGAGAGGGCTGTTTTGATCTCCTTGTCCAGCTTCCAGCACAGCACTGACCAAGAAAGTGTTGTAATGTTTTTTCCTGAAAGTAGCTCAGTAACTTGCCACTCAGAGGAAAACCAAATCGAAAATACCATGCTCTCTCCTGTTCCTGCTCATGGTGACTGATGGAGTTTCCTGAAGACTAGAGAAGAGCAAATGTCACTCCTATCTTCAAAATGCACAAGAAGGAAAAACCTGGGAACTGCAAGCCTTGCATTCTCACCTCCACCCCCAAGAAGGTGTGGACAAAATCCTCCTCCGAGTTTTTCCAAACACAAAGGACAAGAAGGAGGCTGAGGAACAGTATGCATTGATTTATGAAGGGGAAATTGTGCTTAAGAAACCCGGATAGCCTTCTATAATGAAGTGACTGGCTTGGTGGATGAGGGGGGAGTAGTGGATGTTGCTTGCCTTGGCTTTATTAAAGCCTTTGACACCATCTCCCACAGCAGCATAACGCACAAGCTGACAATGTATGGGTTAGATGGTTAGTGGGCAGTGAACTGGATTGAAAACTGGCTGAAAGACTAGGACCAGAGGGGTAGGAACAGTGTCACAAAGTCCACTTGTAGGCATGTCACTAATGGTGTACCTCAGGGTCAATGCTAGGTCCAATGCTATTAACCTCTTCATAAATGATCTAGACAATGGGGCAGAGTGTAACCTCAGCAAGTTTGCTGGTGATGCAACATTGGGAGGAGTGGCTGATACATTAGAGGGTCATGCTGCCATCCATAGGAACCTCAACAGGCTGGAGAAATGGCCTGACAATGACCTCATGAATTTCACAAGGAGATATGTCAAGTCCTGCACCTGGGGAACAACAGCCCCAGGCATGCAGATGGGCTGGGGGCTGACCACATAAAAAGCAGATTTGCTGAGAAGGACCTGGGGGTCCTAGTGGATAACAAGCTGACCATGAGCCAGCAGCGTGACTTCATGACGAAGAAGGCAAACAGCCTCCTGAGCCACATTAGAAAGAGCACTGCCAGCAGGTCGAGGGGGACGATCCTCTCCCATTGCTCAGCATTGCTGAGACACACTGGGAGTGCTGGATCTGGTGCTGGCTGCCCAGTAAAAGTGGGACAGAGAGATGGACATACTGCACTGAGTCCAACAAAGGGCCGTGATCAAGAGACTGGAGTATCTCTCATAGGAGGAGAGGCTGCAAGAGGTGGATTGTCCAGCCTGGAGAAGAGAAGGTTCCATGGGATATCACTGATGTATAGAAATACCTGACAGGAGGGAATGAAGACAAGAGAGCCAGACTTTTCTTGGTAGTGCCCAGTGACAGGACAAGAGGCAATGGGCACAAATGAAAACCTTAGATTCAATCTGAATGCAAGAAGGCTGTACAGAGAAGTTTTGGAGTCTCCACCTGTTGTCATACTCAAAACCACAAGTGGTCAGCTGGCTGTAGCTGGTCCTGCTTGAGCAGGGACTGGACTAGAGGACCTGAGCTGTTCTGAGATCCTATTTATGAAAACCTTTTACAACCAACTTCATACTTTCAACAAATTCCATAATTAGTGATCGTTTTTCTTTTCTTTTCTTTTTTCTTTTTTCTTCTTTCTTCTTTCTTTCTTTTTTTTTTTTTTAATTTGAATCTTCCAAAAGCAACCTGGGAGAAAAGAAAGCTAGAATAAATGAAACAATCACAAGCTGCATCACCAAGATGCAAAGTGTTGTATTTAGAGCTACACTAAGTTCTGTGCCTAGGTTTCCTGTTGACAATATCCCTTTAAATTAAAAAAAGCAAAACTAGCTGGTGACACAGTTACTTTTTTTGTCACCCTCTCTTTAGGCCACTCAGAGATATCTGCATTGACATAAAAAAGCCATTATAAGCAATTTAAACTCTGAATTGATCCTGACACACACATTCAAGTCTTCTTCATACGCTCTTTCAATAGTTCTCGATTCAAACTGAGAACAAGCATCACCCTATAAACAGAGGAGATAATTATGCTTTATTGATTAGCCCCTCAAGGTATGAATGGCAACCAGGCAGCTTTCTGAGAACAGCCATCAATGTGGGTTTTAAGTTGCACTACCTCAGCATTTTCTTGTACAAATATTTCCTAAGTGTGGTTTTCTAACATGGAACCTGCACTGAACAGAATTTTCCCATTGGCTTCAGTGAAGCCAGCATGCCAATGTAGATTTATAAATGGTGACTTTACATACCTCCCACAGCTGTGTCCCCATGCTACTGTTATGGGATTACCCTGGTGAGAAGCAGAGAAGCCTTGATGCTGTGTAAGTCTTGCCTAGCTACAGGTAAGACATCGGTGTATTGTCAACACTCTTTTGTTCACAAATTCAAAACACAGCACCATACAAGCTGCTATGAAGAAAATTAAGTCTATCCCACCCAAAAGCAGGCACCCACTCAGCTTCCTCCTAACAGTGGCTCATTCATCTCATGATACATGGCTCATAACCCCACAGATGCATTGTGGACTGCCCCCTTTCTCTAACAAAGTCCAACCCTCTTTGCAGCTGCCAAATGAAACAAATACTCCTGTTTAATCCAGTGTCAACATTGATCGGCTTCAATTTTGCTAAATAAGGATTTTAGCACCTGCCCCATCTATCCTATAACAAATGTACCACAGCAGATTCATCAACGGACATCTGACAGGATATTTCCAGTTTACAGCTGAACCTCTAATCAACCATTTCTCAACCTTTCTGCTTCTTGCTAATAAAGCCTGTCAGCAATCAGAACTAGGTATGTTAGAGAAAAAGGATAATGCAACCATTCTATGTCTGAGTTTATCTTACAGTCTGAGAGAAGGAGAAATAGCTTTGTTAGGGTTACTGACAGTCTTTTGAACAGGCAACACACTGCATTGAGAAACAGTGAAATTGTTCACAGCTGTTACTACAATACATTTAAACTCTGATGATCACTTTTGGGTTACCTACAAATACGTACAGGTACAAATAGGTATATATATATATACAAACAGGTATAGGTACAAATAAAAGAAACAATGTTGTTTATTTTTTGCCTGCTCCCTTGGCTCCACCAAGCAAGCACTGACATGACTGCCCTCATATTTGCACTTTCAGGTTTTGTCACAGACCAACACATGGGCTCAACCTCTCCATCCACCAGGAACCCACCACCCTCTGTGATTTTTCAGGCTCAAATTGACTCATACCTCTAAAAAAGTGGGTGCACAGGCCCCCTGCACTAAGAAGAGAAGAAACAGGAGGAAATGGAAACACCATAATGTCTTGGTGTGTCTTGTCAACATGCTGCCTGGCTTGCTTGCTGCTGCCTTGGGGGTGATTGCATTGGCCCCTGTGCAGGACCAGTTTGGGTTGCTCCTGCTCCTTTGAAGTCCCTATTTTTAACCTGTATGGATTATTGAATGCCTTAAGATATCTTATACTATCAAATACGGTTGAACAGTCTCAAGGATTGCTAAGAGCAGCAGAGGGCTGATCATAAAAAGCTAATTTTGTTAGGAAAGCAGCCTGAAAACATGCACAGAAATCTCTTCTGCAGAAATATTCACATCATATGAATAACTGCTATAATGAAGGGAGATAAAAAGATGGGCACACTTCTCTGATTGTTTCATTGGCCCTTCTAGATTCTGCACTGCAGCAGATGCAAAAAATGTATGGAAAAATGTGCAAAAATATTTAACTGATAGCCCCATACCCTAAACAAACCACAGAGTTCCCATGTATTTCATTAAACTTATGTAAAGAAGCCTAACTTTGGACTTGCAGGGCAAATGGTCCCTCTGCAGTTGTTTTTTTTAGTTGTTTTAAAAGCTTTCTGTTCATGAAACACAAGACAAAAAACCATGAACATTTTGTTGTACCTAGAATTATCCCACTAACTAAATGTATGAAAAAGCTGTGATATACAGGGCACATTTTCCCCAGTGATAAAATAAGAATGACCTCTGTGACTTCATTTAGGTTCCACCTCTCCTGAGTTACGAGCCACTCCTCACTTATAAGGTATATCCCATATCTCACTCAAACCCTCAGTGGACCACAAAACTCCCTTCCAGAAAAAAATTATGCTTCCCTCAGTCTGCGGAGGATTACCCGTGTCAGACAAAGTTATATTATTATTTTTAGTGCTGCTAAGAATTACATGCAGGATGTTTCAGCTCATTACCTCAAGTTTTCATCAGCTATTTTCTGAGTGTGGTAACCTTTGTGATGCAGGTACTGTATATATCTACAGTATTGATTCTGCTTCTCCTGCTACATTACATGCAATACATGTAAACAGAAGAGTGTTTCACTACCAGCTGGTAAGGTGCAAAATGGTAGCTGATCTTGCAGCTACAAAACACAGATAAAACCTTGAAGTAATCAGCTGAACTGTCAGGGAACTAATTCCATGATATAGTGGAAGCAATTATTTGCACTTATGTGTCTTATTGGAAAATACAATCAGTGCTAAACCAATCCTGTTAGTGTTGTTAAGGACACGTTTAGCTCCAAATGCTCCCCTTTTAATCAGTAACCAGTTATTAATTAATTAGGTGGTGATCATGTTGCTTTTCATACGTGTGTATTATTATTGCACTTGATATTGTGCCTCTGCACCGATCGCTGTTAATTTGCAGCAAGTGCAATTGTGTTAATGTGCTCTAATGCCAGCGATTATCACAAGGACGGGGCAGCTAACATTTAACCTAAAATCGCACTGAATTGTTCTCACAGCTGCTTCCTTCCAGCTCCAGCCTGCTCCTGCCTGGATGGGGTGTGCTGGGAGAGAGGAGATCACTTCTGATAGTGGGAAGTGTCAGAAAACAGAAACCATCAACGGGACAGTCAGAGCTAGGAAGGGGAAATAAGGCTGAGTACTTAGGGAGACACATGTGAGCCTGTGCCATGGGAGATGTGCCCTGGCAGGGGCAGAGCTGCCCACTCCCTGCCTGCAGCCAGATCTCAGCCCGACACCAGCAGGGAAAGAGGCAGCTGCCACAGCAGAGGAGCAGGTAAGCAGAATACACAGCAAATCGAGGGTGTCTCACAGCTCTTGCTTGTCAGCTGTGCTTCAGGGAAAGATGAGGTCCCTTTTTGGTCACAGCTCTGCAAAATCACCAGTTTTAATGGTGGGGGTGAGGCTGCCCGTGGAGAGCAGTGTATTTGTTAACAGCTAACACAGAAGAACTCCTCTGTCCTCCTAGTATTAGAGTTGCTTAGTTATGCTTACTAAATAACATATTTTTCAGATTTTTCTTCCAGTCCGAAAGCTTTTAGTGGGACCTGATACCAGCTGTATCAAGAGAGAAACAAATACTAGTAGAAAACAGAATTTATCTGCATTGCATTTAATAGAAGCCAGAAGCAGTGAACTAAGGATATTCAGCTGAAGTAGTTCAGTCAGAGATAGCTAAACTTTTTAGTGGGCTTATTTAAATAGAGTGGCCTGAACTGGAGATTAGCTATTTATCAGCTGCATGATGGAATGAGAAACTGCTGCAACATATTTCAGGGTAAGTTTTATTTGCTGTAATTCCATAGGTTGAAATTCTGCTCCGGTTTATGCCTGTGGGAATATGGAATAAAAGTATTATCTTCCCACATTGTTTTGTGGCTTCATACTAATGTAGATCAGAGAAAATTTAGTTTATGTTGGTTCAGTTATTCACCATAATTTCCCAACCACAAAAAGTACTTTTAATATTTGTAATGGTAGTAAGTATATGTGCAAAAAAATAGGCTCCCAGAATACAGTACGTGGCATAGGTATCGAAACACAGCTCAAATTACTGTAAAGCATTCCCTATGCGTGCCTTTGCAAGGATTTCACTTAAAGACTGTGATGTAACTCCAACAGTTTCCTTCCCAAACTTGTGGGTTTTGTCTGATTTTCACCAAGGGGGTCAATTCCACCCCTCACTCCATAAAAACTGTTCCCAGGTTCTCAACAGAGTGATTTTTGTACTTTAAGCTTCTATTCCTGACTCTAGCAAGTGCCCTCATATCTGCAGCTGGGAGCAGCCCTACTCCTGCACACTACATATCACTGCCTAGGAGCGGCAAGTGGCCTGTGCTGATCCCCCTGCTGGCATCTTCACGGTTTGAAAGGGTGAAGAAAAACCCAACTGCTGCTAACCACTGCAGTAGGAGTGTTTAGTTTGTTTGGTTCAATTTCAGTCAAAGGCAGCCTGGAAGCACGTTTTTTTCCCCCCCAGCTTGTCTTCGCAATGTTTCTTTCTCTGCCCCTGTTCAGTTCACCCTCGTTGGTGTTTATCTGGTGACCTATTGTTATCAAAGGCTCCCCAACAGATCCCTTGGATTTGCGCAAGTTGCTCCTGGTCTGCCACGGGGAAGCTTTGCTCAGATATCTGCTAGATTCTAGCTTTGTTTCATGGCAAGGATGTTAATCTGCCTGTAAGGACTATCTACTTTGGCTTGCTTGCTTGATTTTTGTTATATAAAGGAGAATGCTATTTAAAAACTTTTTTTCTTTTGGAGAGAGGAGGACTTAAGATCTCTCTAAGTTCACAAATGTCCAAGAAGAGATGCAGGCAAAGATAGAAATTTAGGCTCCTGCCTATTTGTAGAGGGAAAAATTTCCAAATATCTATATCAAAGACTAGTAAATTTGAGTCTTGTTACTTTTTTTTCTTTTTTTTTTTTTAAATGAATATAGAATTTAAAAGGAAAATCTATGCACTGTAGCTTGTCAGTGTTTTGGGGAATGCTAATAATTTCTTCCCATCAGTGTTCTCCAGAGCATGGTGACAGCAGTAGCCTATCCCTCTTGTACTTTGATCTCTCTCAAAGTCAAAATATAAAATATGCAGCTGAAGGCTCTTGCCCTGGAAAGGCAGAGAGCATCTCCTATCAGTAGTATTATGATTGTAACAAAAAATCTCATGCATTTAAATAAAAAAAAAGGAAGGGAAAAATAACTTCTACTTGACAGTTCATATGGCAATACTTTGTGGCTTTGTTTTTCAGATTTTTTGTGAATTTAAGTAAAATAGTTTATTTAGCAGATAAATAAATTTTAAAATTTCTTGCTGTCTTCTCTAATTAGTAGCCAGCACCAGGTAGAAGGGCAAATACAGACCACAGAGTCCTCCAGCCATGCTGAGATACTTGCCAGAGTAAATGTTGATGGTTTAGGCCATGCCCAAACCATCAGAGAGACAGACAGATGTGTATGAATTATGAACAGCAGGAATGTGCTGCAGCACTGAAGGCGCATTTTTTGAAGAAGTCAGGGACAGAATGGACAAAGATATCTTTGTGTCAATAACTCATGTCCCCTGTTCTGGTAATGTCCATGTAACTCCATATAGGAAAAAGTCCTGATTGGATTAAATTGAGCACTGAAGGAAGAACATGCAATGCCACAAAAGGCAGCAAAATATGACAGTGTTTTAATGTGTTGTTAGTCCTTGCTGGGAATTGCAAAACCCTTGGGCTGAGTTGCAAGTCAGTAATCCATAGGATCCATAGGAATTAATGTGCCATGGCTTTTTTTGGTTTTCTTGGGTAAGAGCTGATAACTACCTTTAGCATCTCTGAAGGTGTTTTCCGGACTGGTGACCCTCATGGGCAATTCCTCTTCCCTCCATGTGATTGTGCTATGAGCAGCTATAAACATTATTATAGGACACTATTTTCATGCTGCTTTCCAAGTGGTGCCTGCTAACTTTTGGCTCAGACCACAATTTTAACAGCTATGTGATATATTTCCCTTTTTGTGCAAATTGCTGATACTCAGACACAAAAACTTCAGTGTGTCTCTGATTTGTGTCCTGTAGTGTGCATCAATCAGCACATCTGCCCCTCACTGCTGCCATAACCATAAGCCTTCAGGAAACTTGACTGCTGTGTTACCAACCACTGCTCCCTACTTTTTTCTAGCTAGTTTTTTTTGTCTGCTTCATGTTGATGGCCACTAGCTTGGTTTGCAGGGGGTTTCTGTGCAGCTGGGTCAGGATTAAACAAGCATTTCTACTCTCTTGGACACTCCTTCTGTGCAAAGACCAGGAAAACTAAGCCCCAACAGTATCTTTGTGGTGCTGTTCTGAGCTGTTCTCCATATGATGGGTGTACAAGGGTCATTAGGCACCGGGGGTTAGAATGACTTGTGTGTATTTCAAGGAGAGTAGAAGACAAAAAGGGAATTCAGGAGTAATGAGTTTGTTCTTCAATATTCCTGTGAGGATTATTCCTTAAAAGTATAGGGCAAAGTTGATTTGGATAAGAACTAATTACCAAACAAGAAATGAAGGCAGTGTAGCTGTCTCCACTCTCCCCACCAGACCTTGGGGACACACATTATTCCTTGTGTTTAACCTATTAAAGCAATGACCCACATAAGAGGGAAAGGAGTTGATTATAATTACTTCTGTGAGCATTAGTGCCCAGTTCATAGAAGATAGCTTAAAAATAGGAACTCAATAAGAAGAGAAGTCAACAAGAACAGAAAACTTAAAAATCAAGGGATGCTTAGACTATTTTTCTGACCAAACCAAACCATATTCATTTTGTTAATTGACTGTTTGCTCAGGGAATGTACTCTTTCCACCTTTAGTTTTTAAAGATGAACTGGGTAAAGAGAGCAAGAAGAGACAGCACAAAAGGAATTGCAAATTAGCATGGCTTCAGTAGCATGGGCTCATTTGGATGACATCTTATTTTAGCATTGATTTTAAGGTACCATCGTCTGAATTCAGGTCTGATTGTGAGGCTGGCGTCTGCAGCAGATGTGATGACAAGTAGGTTAAGAGCAATCATGCTGAGGTATTTTCATATCAAATGTCTACTCCGGCTCAGAAGACAAATAGGAAATAACAGCTCGCTTGGAAGTAGACTCTGACAATTAGAAAACTGGACAGGATGAAAAAGCAACATGAATTTGTCTAAACACAATAATATTGCAGTATTAAAGGTAGAGGAGAAAAGTTTAATGGATGCATTAATATTTTATGTGTCTTTGAATACAGTCTAAGAAGGGGTATCATGAGACATAGACAATGCTGATTGCTTTCATTGAATAAAATGTGATAAAAAAGGTGAATAATTTACCCACTATCCCAGTGATTACTTGTATGTATCTCCCATTTCTATTTCTCAGAAGTTTGTAAAAATATTTTATCTTAACAAAAGTTCACATCATGCATCATGTATGTGCAAAGAGAAAAAAAACAACACTCTTGCTCTAAAATTTTGCTCCCACTAAAAATCCAAACTCACTTGTAAAATGTTCATATAAAGAAAGCACTTTGTAAACAACGAAGGATTTTACTATCTCAAAGAACCTGAGCCACTTCTCTCTGGTTGTATAAATGTCTAAACACATGAATCACATTTTACATGCAGTATAACAAGTCTAAAATCTGTTCTGTCCATTACTTCTCAACAATCCTAAGATTAAGCCCTGAAAACATTTCCCCTATTGAATTTTATGACCCGCATACTATTTTGTGTGTGTGTGTATGTACATAATCCTTTCACAATGCAGTATGCATGGACATTTTAGCTGAGATAAAGGGGCAGGAAAAATGTTGGTTTTCTCCATGACTACTACACAAATTCACTATTTAAAGGCTAACACTTGCAAGAAAAATAAAGTGGGCAGAGATGTTCCCTCTTCAGTGGAAGGGAGTGGTCCCTCTGCCGCATGTGGCACTGGGATTCCCAGCAGCATCACTGGGAGGTTCTGGACCACTGCCCTCCAATGTGTGTTGGCATTTTGTGTTGTTAGATTTCCCCTCACATGATGATGATCTGCCTGCCACAGGGCTGGCACAAGGACCACAAGAGGGAGGTAGTCGTCGTAGAATAAATGCTAGGAGCTTGCTTCTGGTACTCTGTACATTGAAGGAAAAATCTGCTGGAATAATTAAGGCTTCCTAGATGTGACTACAGATAAAAATAGATAAAGAATGTGGTTTTGGCATGACTGTAACACTCCAGCTCAAACACAAAACGCTTTTCATGGAAGTCAACCAAAGAAAAATTCACTCCGGGCTCTTGTATTACAGCTCCATTTAGCAGAGCAGAATGATCATGGCTTGTATTTAGTAGGTAATAATGGAGCATTATAAACAAAATCAGGATGCAAGTCCAAGATTAAGTGGGAGCTTTAAAGAGGTCCAGCTTGCCGGGAGCTTTTTGAAGTGTCCCTAGCTCACTTCCAAAGCCAGAAAACAACAGAAGCAACTCTGACAGCTGCGAGAGTGTCTGGTTTAGAAGAAGGTTTTATGTCTGGATGACACCAGACTGGGATTCAGCTTTCATGCACTAACTAGGTCTGCTGGTTGCTGGAGCCCTAATCATTCTGCACAAACTGTCTCACCCTAATGGGTCGCACAAATAATAATTCTTCACAAATCAGATCCACATCATCAGCTTCACAGATAGACAAAGCTGGTTTATTGAGGTGAACAGCACAAGTCAGCAGAGTCCACGCTGTGTCTCACTCGCCACGTTTAATAAGCAATCTAGAATCTGAAGGGAAGAAATCAAACACTGTTCCTGTGGATGCATGGATGGTATGAAGTATTTTCAACTAATAAAGAGCTAAAAGAGCACCCAGCAGCCAAGTTAGATGGTTAAATCAGATTTACCCTACTCTAAATGAACTGTAATCACCATGGACTCTTACAGTCTTTATAAGGAAAAATTAGATAATTTTGATTTTCCTTTCTTTTCAGAGGAAGAAGAGTTTTGGATTGCTTATAAACTTAAATAATGTAGAAAAATACCTTTCAGCCTTATAGATTTTTTTCCTTGAAGATATTACAATTATTTTTTCACTTCTGTAAATTAAGATTGGCTATTCATTAACTAATTACCACGATTATTGCAGTTCTTCTAAGTATTATTAATTAGGTGAGTGGTACATTTAGAATTTAACATCTCCATTAGGAGTTTTGTTTAGCATACCTAATGCTCTGAAAGCCCTGAGCATACTCTATATCACATAGGTCTTAAAGACGAGTGCAGGGGAATCGTTTGGGGATTGGAGTTATCTATGGCTGGGAGTTACACAGAACTGCAACTGAGGAGCAAAAGAGAGAGGCAGGGAGTGTGGAAACGGATACACCAACTTCTTTCTGCGGCAGGGAACTGCAGCATTCTTGGAGCTCAGCTGATGCAATGTAGTCTGGTTTTTTGCAGTGATGACTGGTTTTCATGTGCAAACCCCTTAATGTGTCCACATATATGTGTTGATGCTATGAGAGCGAGTGACCAGAGTCCTTTCTACCCTGTTAATTTGTTTCCTGTAATTCCATGTAGGTAGCCATTCTGCATCTCCGTTTGATCTTGCATGGATTATATACATTAAACCAAAGTAGTTTCTTCATCTGAGACTCAAGAAGGGGATTATTATAATCTTTTATATTGGACTTGTATGAAGGGTGAGAGGTGGTCCTGGTTCCTCAACTGTGAGCCTAAAAGTGACTACAGTCTAATTGGCAGCCAAGATAATAATAACAGTATCCAGTAAACTAATGCTGTGCTGCTAAATTGATTCTTTTGCCATTGTTTTGCTTAAAAAACTGTAAACCTATAAATTTCTTGATTGCCTGTAGCTCTGATTATAAACTTTCCCCACCTACAGAGTAAGAAATAGATGGTTGAAAATCAAATGTTATTTGCATTGCAGAGGCATCTCTCTGGTCCCCACCATTTCTCTTTCTTGCATCCCCCTGTCAGGAGCTATGCACACCTATCAGCTGTTTCTCCTTGTGCAGGAGAAAACAGACTAGGTTATAAAACAATGTACCTGCTTGGTTGACCAGACAAAGCTTTTCACAGAAACCTGCTGGAACAGCTTCTCAAATATCAGTGCCTACCCCATGTGCTGCTGCTCTTTACACTGGAGTCAAATATATCACTGCCAACCTCAGCCCTGGCTTAACTGCGACACAGGCGAGAGACCACAGTTGCCAGGGAGTTGGCGAACGAGGATAGTGAGAGAAATAAAGTTAAGGAGGCAGAAACAACTGACACTGCATGAAAATGAACCAGTTTCACAACACAGGGAAACAGGTTTCTGGAGGGAAGAGGATGAGAGGTGTGGGTTATGTGGCTTTCCCTGACATGGTGGTTGCTCTTCCCATGATGATGCCACCTTCTCACCAAGGTGACACTGAAGTTAACTGGCAGGAATCCTTGACCTGCTCAAAGTAAAGAATCACTGCAATCTAGGATTGAGGTTGCTTTAGCCTGCAAATGAAGCTTTTGGCAAATAGGGGATTTAACTGGATCCAAAAGGTTAGCTGTATTTGCCAAAGAGAGAAACCCTGCTTATTTTTGATGACACACACACAAAACACAACGAGGTTTTGTTAAAATAAATAGACAACCACTGCTCTGGAGGCTCTGGATGTGAACCAGCAACAGCAGCATTAAGCCATTTCAAAGCAGAGTGAATGCGATTTTCACACCTATTCTTTTCTAATTTAGGTCCATTTGAAATCCAAGCACTCCTCTTTTACTAATTTGTTATGGCAGTACTAATGGTATTCTACAGCAGTAAAAATGCCATTTAGACTAAGACAGGTTAGAAGGACTACAAGATTAGAAAAACAATTGCCAGTTGGTCAGATGCAGCTGGAGGCCACCTTGATCTCCTGAACTGAACACACTGCACTTGGAAAGCCTGGGATGGATGAATTTCTACCGCTGCACTCATTAGGGCTGGTTAGGTAAGCACCCTTTGATGTTGCCTCCTGCATTGGAATGTAAGAACATGAGCTTACAAAGTGGGAAGAAACAATTGTCAGACTTCCATGAAAGCTGATAATTGAAGAAATTACATTTTATTTGATGGAGAATATGAGTTCAGACCAAGTATGCCAGGAAACAAGGAGTAATATTTAGTGCCTTATACAAGGTGCAGTGAAGAGTTGTAATTTCCATTCTCCTGATTCACTTTACCTCTGCCATGGGTTTAACAGATCTCCAGGCTCCTATCTTTGCTACTCTGATCAACATTGTGTGCCCAGTCTCTGACCATCAATAGTATTTATCTTGCACTTCAGTGCCTAGCACAGATCAAACATCTGGTTGAGGAAGAACTGGCAGATTGATGGGCAAATGTTGTGACCATTTCAGGTGGTTCTTGGGTTATCTCAGCTACCTTCTCTTCATCCTATACACAGGCAAGTGTACAGGTCTCCCAGCCACTATTGTACCTGTATGAGACTCACAGAAGTGGATTAATGCACTGCTGATGGCAGTAAAGAAGGCATAATCTCAGTTATCTTGGCTTTAAATTACTAATTTTTTTTCCTGGTGTAAATTGTGAGATGCTTTTGTTTACCTTTTGTGTTTTGCAGTTAGCCCGAACACATTGTGCAGCAATCACAGGAAAGAAGTCAGAGGCACAGCAATGTTCTTTTAAGAAAGCTCTGGCATTGTAAAGTGCTCAGAATTTCAGGGTGTGTTTTCATAAGTGTTTTCATGGTGAGAGGCAGCTGAAGAAGCAAGTTGGATTGAAGATGATCCAGGGAGTTTATCTATTTCTGGCTTTGCTATTCTTGTAGCCCTTTGTTTCACCTGAATTAGAAGAGATCAAGATGACAGGGGTTTACATGCATGCTGTGCATTTCCTGGTGGTTCAGGAAGCCTCCTGTGCAGACAGCACCTCTCCAGACAAACTGGATGATACAGAATCACAAAGTCACAGAATCGTTAAGGTTGGAAAAGATTTCCAAAATCATCAAGTCCAACCTTTGACTGAACATCACCATGCCAACTAAACAACATTATTAAGGGCCACATCGTTTCTTGAACACTTCCAGGGTTGGTGACTCCACCACGTCCCTCAGCAGTCCACTCCAATGCTTAACCACCCTGTCAGGGAAGAAATTCTTCCTGATGTCCAACCAGAACCAACCTGGCACAGCTTGAGACCACATCCTCTTGTCCTGTCACTGGATGCTTGGGAGTAGAGGCCAACCCCCACCTGGATATACCCTCCTTTAGGTAGTTCCTCTTCCTGTGCCTCTTTTGACGTTTTACATTGAATTTCCTTTAGTCAGCAGAAAAGTGTCTGTCCATCCAACGGCACACCCAAGGCCCAGGCTGAGGGACACCAGGTCCGTGGGAGCACTGATGAGCAAGGCAGAAATGTCAACATTTTGGAGGCCCAGCACTTAAGTACAACTGCTTTTTTTTAAAATTTCTTGGACATTGTGAAATACAAAATTTCAGGATAACTGGACTACTGGTGTTACATGATTTTTGGCTATTTCCTGTTTCTAGTCAGGCTGTAACCACAAAAAGGCAAATTGTAGCCTCCTAACACCCCTGATAATAGCAAGGGGAACAGGAGCACAGACATGAAAAGTTGGAATACTCTTTGTAAAGGATAAACAGCGATAAACTGAGATAAACACTCCTGGATTATACAAAATACTCAAAATAGGGGTGAAACTCTGACAGCTGATCTTGTTTGCCTGTCCCCACTGCCAATGAATTAACTGTTTGATATTCTAACAAATAAAATGAAGCACATGAAAAGAGTGAATGGTTGTATAGGACAATAGTTGCTCCTTATTCTGTGAAGAAATCAATCCCTCCTAATATTTTAAATTCTACTCCCAAGCTATTTGGGTTCCAGGATCCTCTCCTGCTTTTAAACACTTATGGATGGACAGAAACAAAGACTACTAAGTAGGAACAGTTTTGAAAACTTGGCTTGAAGCATGTCTTTGAAAATGTGGTTCCCACAAGATCAGGGAGACAAGAAAGAGCTGAAACAGCGCTTGGAGCAGCTGCCTCTGACCACAGATACTGAGAGCTGCACTCTCCCCAGTATGGTTACACTGCTTCGACTGACCAAACACCAGATGGGCTGACTGAGGCAGTGAGCAAAGGCAATCACTTGATGAGGTATTGCATAACACAGTGAGAACTAGAAAAGATGCTTCTGGATTTAATGCTTAAGCTGAAGTCAGTGCACTAAGTATGTCTGTTGGTTTCTGTGGAATTTGAATTATGACTTAGCGAGTAACACAAACTCAGGTTTTGTGTCACAGCTGCTATATCTGTTGATGAGAGCAGCTTGTAAGGAGGTCAGCAGAAATCAGTGTTGAGGCTTATCTCTCAATTAATGTGCTGAATGCTGGCATTAAAAGTAATCTTCTAGTTGGGACAATGCATAACCACTCAAAAAATACTGACAGAGAAAGTTCAGTGACACCTTTTCACTGACATTTATACTTCCAGAACAGTGAAGGGAAGAAGATAAGGAGGGCAGCAGTCTACGGAAAGGAGAAAAGGCCATTAAAAAGGGAACATACACTGGAGAATATGTCGCTTAATGAACAGTTGGAGACTGAAGTAAAATGTGATATTCAGGCAGAAGGTCAGGATGAAGCCAAGAAACCAGGGAATATTTCAGAGAGCTCAGGAACTGAGGCAATGATCCTTGTGGTGCAGTTTCAGAACATGACAAACCAGAGGTCAATAAATACGTGTATTTACCTGCTGACACACCCAGCAAAGTTCACTGGGGGCAACAAAGCAACCAGCAGAATGGGATTGCTTATAACCAGAATTAATTTGGGTAGGAAACACTAGGGGTATCTCATTTAAAACTATGTGTACTTTGAAGGACCACTGGAAAGGTGAAGCTGCCATCTTGGCTAAGGTTTCCAAAATGCCTGCAAAGCACTTTGTGAAGATCACTGCTATTATTGAACTATGTTATTATCTCACAGGTTCATGGAGTTTGTAAACTGGAATTAAAAGAAAGGTGGAGGATTATGAAGTATTTTAGAAATTCTCACATTTGCAATGTTTCCTTTTTGGAAACATAGACAGGAAACTTCTGGGTCACCAACTATAATTCCTGGGTCCTGCAGGCAATCATGTTACCTAAAGGATTAATCTGCTATCAAACTCCTTGAACATATAATGACCATCTTTACTAATGTTAATGAGAATTGCTACTCATAATTTGCATTTACACACTACTTAAGGATCTTGAAGTGTTCTTTCATATAATATGCTCATTTTTATTACAGGCACACTGAATTTAAATGGCTTGCCTTGGGTCTCACAGCAAGCCAACAGCACAATGACTCTTAGTGCTCCTAGTGCTTTGCATTAAATCCTGGACATTAACAGCTCCCTTCATAAAGGGAGCTTTGTAGCTGTAGATCACCTCCTGGTGCTGGTGAATCAAACCTTTTCTGATACCGCAAATAAATCAATAAATCACTTGAACCCATTAATGCTTCCCAGTGTCTGCAAATCCTGACTTCCTTTGAACTAAGAAAATGGACACATCTGAGTAATGCTAAGATAGCCTTTGGCCTATGACCAGCTACGAAATTTTGATGTGCTAAGTATGCACCTCAGATCTATATTTTCTATATGAATACAGCAATAATCTCTACATTTGTTCCAGGAAAAATTCAAAGCTTTCAGTATCCATTGTGCTGTTGGATGCATATCTGAAAACAAAAAACAAACCAAAAAACCCCAAGCCTTCAAATCAAACCAACCAACCAACCAAAATCACCCCCAATAGTAAGCTCATAATAAACAAAAATCTTTCCCTTTTCCAGTGGCAGAATTGCTCTGACACAGGCATATTCCTTAGCACTGATGTCTCCTCTGAATGGCATGGTTCTCATCAAAAATTAACTCTAAAAGGAGGAGCATCTCTTTATATATGGGCTCCTCTCTGTAAAGAAAGATGCAGTACCACAGAATGACCTATTTTCTGCCTGTGTCAATGTACCATTTTCTCTAGCAAAGTGAAATGTTGGTATTTCTCCTTATATTTTGCCCTCTCCTCTATGCTTCCTGTGGAATGAGCTCCAAACTGTACCCAGTAATTTCAGGGTACTATCTCCAAGCTTTTGCCTGCGGCTCTTTTTATGGGGAAAGAGCTCTTTTGTGGCATGACACTTGCTGCAACATCAGAAGAACCATCTGGTAGACCAATAACAGCTATGGCAATACCGATCCCATTCATCGGAAGAGTTCCTTCAACGTGTGGCAGCTACCCAGGAGCTCTCACCTGCGGCAAATGGTGACATTTGCTCCTGCTGGGAATGTGGCTGGGCAGACGAATGTTAAAGAGGGCCTGCAAGGCCGCCTGCGCCGCTTGACCCTTGGCCAGCTTCTTGCTACGTCCTGAGCCTTCAAATGTTCTTCCGTCCACTCTCACGGCCATCACAAAGCTCTTGATGTGCTGCTTCTCCACCGTCTCGGAGAGGCAGACGTAGCGCAGGCCCGAGCGCAGCTCATTGAGCAGCACCACCGGGTTCTTCTCGCTCTCCGCTTTGGCCATCCTGTGCTTGCCTGGCTTGGCGTGGCCCATCAGGTCCAGCGTGTGGCACAGTAAGCGCCCGTGTCGGTACGCGGTGGAGAGCAGCTCGTTATTGACGGGCTTGTAGACTGAGAAGTCCTCGCTGTGTGTGGATGGTTCGAACTCCTTGAACAGAGTGTCTGGAAAGTCTGCCTGATCAGAAGTGAAGTCCGTGGATGGGCTGATGCAGTTTCCCATGGCAAAGTGGGCTTGGCAAGCGTTGGGGAACTGAACGAATGACTTCAGAGCTAACTCTGCGGCACGCATTTTGGCTTTCTTTTTTGTGGGGCCTGTGCCTTCAAATGTAAGTCCATTTACCTCCACAGCGACAGCAAAGACTGGAGCATGCACTGGACCTGTCTGGGAAACCATTTTATATTGTAATCCTGGTTTAAGTTCGTGTAGCTGAACCAGAGCATTCTTTGGTGTCACTGACCATGAAACTTTCTTCCAGATAAGCTGGAGTTTGCAGAAATGGCCATTATTGCCTTCCTCTAAGGGTCTTTTCCTCTTACTGCTAGGTGTTCCCCCTCTTGCCCTGTCAGTAGATGCTACTGGATGATCCTCCAGGTTGCCGATGTTTCGATTTTCCTTTACTTCTGCACTGCTGGTACCTGCCAGTAAAGAAAGAAAACAACTCACATTACAATTGCCATCATAGTAGCTGAAATTATGCCTAGGGCTGTCAGAATAGCCAAAAAAAAAAAAAAAAAAAGAAATTGTTGCTCAGCTCTTTTTAGGAGATTTCCTCATATATCTGTATAATGGTTGGTTTTTTATTTCTAGCATGGGTTTTTTTTGCATGTTCTGAATGTTTACTTGTCCCTAAAGATCTGCTTCTATTAGTCATTAGCCTTCTGTTTTAAGAAAAGATTACATCACTCAAAGATGAAGCATAATGGATGGCATGTAACTTAAATGAACTGCTTGATAATTACTAGTAAAATGTGAATAGTTTGTAAAATTCCCTTAGGATGACAATTAGTCTATAATTCATGTGGGTGAATGCTTATGAACACATTATTAGAAATCAGAAATGATTCACAAACAGAAAAATGGGCCAATGCATTGAATAATCTATTTGCAATAAATACATTGACCATTTCTGCTCACACCATAGCCTCTTGTGTTGTCAGCATCATGAATCCAGACTAGGAAATGATCTGACAGACCTTCATAGCATTTGAAACAATAATTTGGTCTAGACTCAGATCCCAGTTTAGTAAGTGAGTGCCTTTCTGTCAAATTCAATTGCAGATACTCTTAGTTTCTGCATCAGCAACAACTAATATTGCAAAAACTGTAGATAAATCCAAATAAGACCAGGAAAAGCCAGAGCATCATGATGGGAGCAATTCCTGATGTAAAGGATGATCTGTATCAAAGAAAAGAAATGGGAGAGTGTGATTGCCAGGAGTGCCAGGAAGGGAATGAAATGGCAGTGGGGAGCTATGGAGGGAGCACTCCATTGTTGGACCAGTGAATCCCCCACTACTCTGGACCACACTTGTGCAGTGTCCATGCTGCAAGGCAGTGCTCTGTGTCACAACAGAGGCATGGCTGAGAATGGAGAATCATCTCACTGGTGTCCTGAATGAGACCCAAAATGTGCTGCTGGCTAAATAATCATCCTATAAAATTTCTGTCATTTCTGATGAGTTTGTTTAAATGTATTGCATCTCTGATACATCCTCCAGTCCTCCTGTCCATTGCTTGGGGCAGAGACAAGCGGAGGAAGTAAATGTGAGTCTAACCAACGTACAAGGCAGCCCATCCCAGGAGTGATGCACTTGATCCCTTTCCAAGCAGAGCACTGTGTGGCTGCCTGCTTCACTCCAAACAGCACTGGGCACAGAGCCTTTCCCAGGGTTTGGTTTGTTATTGTCAGACATGATCATGCCACCTGCACAGCCTGTGTCAGTCCCATGCACAGAGAAAGTCCCACTCATTCTCAGGGGACAGAGAATGGTCCTCCCATTTTCTGTGGGACCATGGTCATGTTTGGATTTCTTTCTACCCTGATAACACAGGCTGGCTGCAAGGATGTAAGGGGTGAGCTGCTGGCTAAGCTCTGAGAAGCTTCTGCTGGAGTGCGGTGTCTTTGCTGCACCCCAGTATTAGGCTGGGCTGACAGCTGCACAGGAGCCTGCAGAGGATTATGTAGAACCAACCATCATGATTAAAAACCTCCTTTATATCCCGACACATTACACTTGTATTAAATATCAAAAGACTTTTTCCCATCAGAGCACTAAGTCTGCACTCATGCAAGTTGTTCCACAGAAAGGGGGTCACTGCTTAGACAGGAGTAATAATCACGGCTCAAATACCATGTGTGTGGGCCCATTTGCAGAACTGAGTCTTTAGGCTCCCTCTCCTGAAAACCTTGCACACACTGAGCTTCCAGCCTGGGTCTATGTCTCACCAAAGTTATTTCCAGAGCTCTCTTCTGCAGCGCTTTGTTGCGGCAGAAAGTGAACTGACAAATTAAGGTCTTAGTTAAGTTTTAGTTTCTGAAGCTAAGGGGATGGAATGAAGACAGGTGAGGAAGGAAAGGAAAGCAAAATATGCACATAATAGAAAAAGTTTCATCATATGGTATTCAGCTGTATAAAATACGACATCTTTAAACCAGCCTCTCTGGAAATAAGACATTTAAAAGATCATGATAACTAAGGCACAAGGATAATGTGCTGTTTTCTCATTGAGTTCACAACTGTATTTATAGAGATTCTGATCTGAAGGGAAAGGGGATATCAGCTTTAACTTCCTCTGTCCAGCTTGGCAGTGGCTCTGGCCACTTTCCTTCCTTTCTCATGTTTTCATTCCACTCAGAATATATCTCTTCAGTTATGTGTATTTTTTAAAGTAAAGGTAAAATATTTTGATGCAGACATATTTTTTAGCAGGAAACAGGTTTGGTTCTGTATTTCACACCTTCTCTCTCAACCTAATAGGTTTTTACACAGCCAATTATGGTACATAATGATACTGTAGTCAAGAAGCATGAAAAGAAAGATAGCTCCTGCGTCACACAATATTCAGCTTTGAAAAGAATTTGTATTGATTATGCACCACTGAATAGGAAAACTCAAGAGGTTACTTGTGTTTATAATTCATATTGTCTTATTCCATCTGTTTTTCCTTTCATGGTCAGAGAACTGCAGATTTGTGAACGTGAATGTGTGACCTTAACGTCTTACCTTAACCACCCTCAATAAAACAATAGTTAACTAACGCCATAAAATAAACATTACTTATTTGTCTTAAGTTGTGTCTATAAAATTGTCTAGTCCATGTTTTGGCCAACAGAGAGCTTGCCTTGGTGTAGTGAAAAAAATGCAGAAATGCAAGTGTAAAACTTTCAGATATTAGGCACAAAGCATATGTGGACAAAGTTGGGCATGCGCGGCGATGACATGCCTGCATTTATGGCGTGTTTTGGCCTCGTCACAGTGAAGAAAATCTGTGCAAGTATCCTTACAGCCAACCAGATTTTAGAGCACCTGGTCCTGAAACACAAGGAAACAGCTCAGTTCTTCCCAGATCGCAGTAGGAGCTGCGCCAGCCATAAGTCATCATGGCCTGTAAATCAGAGGCAGCCTAAACTCAGTGAGTGCCTCACAAAGTCTGTGAGCCTGATGGACTTGTGTGATCCCTGGCAGCTGCCAGGAAATGTGAAATTACTTTATACTTTTAGGTATCTTTGAAATAGGAAGTCTTTGAAATGTGTCTTTTATGAGACCTCTGTGTAGCAGACATAAGATTACCTCTCTAATGGTGGCACATGTACTTCTATTGTGAAAATCAGACAAAGCAGGCAAATGACACCAAACTACACAAGATAAATACTGCAAGCAGCTGTAATAGAACAATCACAAGCAATTTTAGAAATGAAGAGCACTAAAAGGAAAGGGATAAGTCAGAGGATACACAGAGGGAAAATGCAAAACTGTGGATCATTTTCAGTCTTGTTATTTCTCATAGTGTCTTTGTTCTTGACTTTCCCAAATATATTCCTTACATTTAGGGAAAAAAAAGAAAGATAATAAATTATGGTTATCCCATCATGAAAGGTTGGAGAATATTAACATAGTAAGGGGATGGAGTTAAAAGAGAAAGAAAAATATCATACTTTTTTGGCAATAGTTTCTAATTTATTGTGTAAGATTTCTAAAAAAGTCTCACAGCTTTGCATTGTAGTATCTCCTCAGGTAACTTTATTAATTGATTTTTTCAGTTTCACAAGCATCAGGAGACATTGTGATCTTGTATTTGCTTCACTAATTGAACAGGAGAAAAGAAAGCAGTTAGTGAAATATATTTATTTATGCACTATTCCTCAATCTTCTGACTGCTCTTTCATGTTTTTCTCCTTTTGGTCATTATGCACAGTAGAGTTAACCTAGAGAGTTTGCCTCATCAAGAGCATTTCAGAACTATAATGCATCACTAATAATGACACTGAATATGTCTCTGGGTCTTAAGGGCTCTGCAGAACTAACCATCTGATACTCCATGCTACATTTGAAGAGATAATATTATTCCTGTTGAAGGTTATTCTGCTGCCAGGCCAACTTCTAGGGAGGATAGGAAAAAAGAGGTGGTAGGTGGCATATTCATTTTCACTAGCATCTTTACAATGGCAATACATTATTGAAAAGCTGTGATATTAGAAGAAATAATTTGCAATATTTGTATTATGGCCAACTCCTGATTCAAGTGCTAGCTCTGAGACAGGCAACACTGGATTGCTTATGTAGAGTACATTTTTGCTGTTTAACTACATCACGTTGACTGCAGATGTTAGAAGGATGGACTTTCTTAATTCCTGGAATACTTGAAAGTAAAAAATCTTGAATCAGGAGCAACAGGTATGAACCCAGGTGCCAGAGGCATGGTACCTTTGCCCAAGGCCAGCTCCTACATCAAATGCAATGTAGGGCAGTCTCCTCTTGCAAGCAAGATGGCCTTTTCATACACTTATTGATTCCACAACCAAGAATTGGGAATGCTTCTGCCAGGATTTTCAGGTTGATATTCTTGACTTTGGAACAATAAACTTGAAGCTAACAATACAAATCACTCTTTTCTCTCTTACATGAAAACACACATGTATTTTTAAACCTCCATGTAAGAAGTCTAGGTTAGCCATGATTTCTCTGTTGCTGTTGAACACTCCCTGGCAGCTCACAGGGTTCAGGCTATTAAAACCAGTGTCATTAGATTTTATTGGTGCGTAACACCAGACTTCAGAGAGAAGCATTACCAGCGAAACAGAGTACAGGACTTTGCTTGAAGTGAAGATGGAAAGTTTGTGAAAAGTGATTGCCACTGTCTTTAGCTGTTCCAGAATGAACATACTCTACTTTGCCCACCTAACTATCTGAAGTAGCTGCGAAATCCATGTATGTCTAGTACAGATCTTACCAATGAGGGAAATTATTTAAATGATCTAATTGCCCTGACTTAGATGATACTCAAATTCCCATGCTCTCTGTCCAAGTTAGCAAAGAACTGCATGCAGCAGAAAATATGGGCAGCCCATGGCAGAGACAGACCTGAGGACATGCCTTCCTGAATCAGGCCCAGGACATTTTAGGCCCTGGAGAAATCCAAATGATAGCAATAGACACAGTTTTCAAAACAAAAATAAGGGAATTGTTTTGGTGAGGGATTGCTTGGAGCTCTGCCTCCTGGAATGGGATATTCACTCTTTTCTTAGACACAGGGTTGCTGCTGTATCTCACACTGTGGAAACAAAAGCTCTGGGGCCTCATGCTGTCTGAAGAGGAATTTGACCAACATACTCATAACTGAACCTGCACAGAGTCTGGAATGTGTCCTTCAAGACTGCTGGAGTGGTTGAAATCAGTGTGTTGGGGACCATCAGCTCCCGCTGCAGACACTGGGGAGGTGTGTGCTGCCCTGAGCCTGTGCCTGTGGCAGCACTCCATAATGAGATCCCCAGGAATCACATGCTTCTGGCTAGAGACACAACCTGGATTCAAAAGTATCTGTGGCTGGTGATAACCTGCCTTGATCCCGTGGCAAAGCGGGGATGGCACAATCAAAGATCAGGGACAAGCACAGGCTTGTAACATCATGAAAGGCAGGCAGGTAGGCAGTGAACAGGGAATGATTATTCACCGTTTCTTGCAATCCCAGCACTAGAGACAGCAGGCTTGAAGCAATAAAAGGGTGCACTTTTTGACAACACTCTAAATCACTCCTTGTTCCTGGCTGTTGTTGAGATCAGAAGTATCAATGGGCTCCAGAGAGGACTGGACAGTTCTGTTGATGTCTAAGAAATATGGTGATTCAGGTGCAAGCTCTAGCAGAGTAAATTTTTGCTGGGTGCTAGAATGATATACCAAGGGGAGGCTCCCCATCTAAATGTCCTTTTTCTCAAAGCATCACTAACAAATGCTGAAGACCATGTAGAGAGCTAGGCTTCCTATTTCTAATCCTCTGTGACATTTCTTACATTCTTAGGTACAACTGCCTTCTGGGGATGAATAGTGTGGTCCTTTTCTTGCATGTTCAAGATTAGACCTTCATTAGAGACAGATGATTACTTTACCCACAATTCCATTCCAAAGGTGCATAGTGCCCTTGATAGGTTTTTCTAGTATTAGTTCATTGATGATAAACCACAAAAATCATGTCTGTATGCTAATAATCACCTGTTGAAAATGCAGGTGTAGTTAAACTGCATGGCTCCCTCTGTAAAGAAGGCCTAAGGGAATGTGAAACAGGATTTGTATCCATTTCAGCTGGTGGAACTCTGCCCATTGATACAGCACAGTCGGGGAAGCAGCACTCTCACAGGATGCTCAGTGAGCAGAAAACTACAGGGATAAGCAACCTACTTCTCTACCTTGCCAGCATTCTCCTGGGCTCCTGTTAAACTGTTAACACAGAAGAAGGTTCTTCCACTTGTTTAGAGCAAATCTCTGAAGCTCTTTAAAATGTGGAATTACTCCAGAGGTACGTGTGCGTTAGGCTTTAGTGGGATTTAGGCCACTATACTGCAAGTGAACACAGAAACATGGATGATTTAAAATTAATTCATATTAAAAAAAAAAAAAAAAAATTAAAGATTCTAATAGTAACACCTAAAATGTTTTCGGTGTACCAAGAAATAAATAGCTCCCTTTTCACTGGAGCATATGTTTGACCGAAGGGAGGACTGGGTAGGATGACCCTGAAAACAGTGACATTTGCTGTTTCTCTTTCAGAAAACATAGCTTACCCTGTCCATGTGAGCTGTTTTACAGCCCACGCAGGCACGAAGCTGTCTTGGCGTTACAGTAGCAATAAGAAAACGGTGTTACAGTGTTTGGCTTGTACAAACTTCCTACATTACCTAAAAATAACTAAGTAGCACATTTGGGAACTATTACGCAGGAGGTGCCTGCACAAGCTCATCGTGTGCATAATATGTTTCCTCTGTGTGTGTGTATGCTTCTCATATGTCTTCCTGAAAATGTAGCCTTCCTGGGAGCAATTTTGAAGGATTTTCAGGATTTTTTTTTGCCTTTGCTAAGATCTGTAATAGCCTCTCTTTGTGCAGCAGAATAGTGTGATGTCCACATGATGCTCAGCAGCAGAAAATAGCAGGCTGTGCTTCTTCACTCCTCCAGCAGCTCTTCCCCTTGGTGATACACCATGACCAAACCAAGGCGGATCAGCAACAACAAGGGAAAAATACCCAATTCCTCCCACTGACTGACTCTAACAGGTCACCATGGCAGTACGTGTCTGCCTGGAAAAGAAGCCAGTCTGGTAGGTGATACTAAAACATTGCTCATTTGGTTGAGAAAGCTTCCCTCCCTTTTTTTTTTAAAGATTCAAATTGTGTTAAAATAAGCAGGGCTGGATAACATACAATAATTGCTTCTAGGTGACAAATGGAAGGGCTTATTGAGGGTTTTTAATTCCTAACTGTCACTCTCGGACTTCTTGGTGTTTGGAAGACTTCTCAATTCCTTCAAACCCAGCAGGACTTTCCTCCAGCTCTTCAGTCATGGGCTCAGACAGTTGGTTGAGGTGTAAGGGCCCAAGAGAATAGTAATTAGCCAAGAGCAGTTAATTTTTACATTATATGGTTTATTTAAGCCTGGTTGATCAGTTCTCAATTTGATGGCTCTGTGCAGGGCCAGGAACTCAACTTGATGACCCTTGTGGGTCCCTTCCAGCTCCCTTGTGTGATTCTGTGATTTTATATATGGACTGGGCTTATGGTCTGCCAATAGTTGCAAAACCACCTCCTTTCCACAATTGCTCCTCCACTGTAGAGATTTTATTTTTGAACTTTATTTACATCTATAGAGAAAAGAGACTGCTTACTTAAATTGTCTTCATCCTCCATGGTGGTTGGGCCAGGACTCAGGTACTTGAAGGGTGCTATGAAGGTTGACAGTATGCTTAGTTTTTCTAGAAGAAAACAGAAGAAAAGATAAAATCAGTACTCAGTCAATGCATTCACATCTACTTCACACTTTTTTTCAGGTCAAAACATCTTGGTAAATCTGTTTTGGTTTTTTTTGTTTTTTTGTTTTTTTTTTCTTTTCTTTCTTTTGGTGTGTGTTTTCTGACATTCTCAGAAGAGATCTCTTCTTTGTGGTGACAGTGACAGGACCCAAGAAAATGGCCTCACATTGTGTCACGGGAGGTTTAGATGAGTATTAGAAAAAGGTTCTTCATCCTTCCAGTGTTTGGGCACTGGAACAGGGTCCCCAGGGAAGTGGTCACAGCTCCAGCCTGACAGAGTTCAAGAAGTGTTTGGACAATGCTATTAGGCACATGATGTGACTCTTGGGGATGGTCCTGCACTTGATGATCCTTGTGGATCTCTTCCAGCTCAGCACATTCTGTGATTCTGTGCCTCTGCAGTCCCACCAAAGTTAACTGAACCTCGATGCATTTATTACAGCTGCCACATTCCTTCTGGTTTCTGCCCCCATGTAGTGTTTCTCGACGGTGCTTCCCAGCAATGGTGCCTGAGCACTGCAGAGTGGGGGATGCTTGAACTGGTCCAGCTGGGAATGGGGTAGTCAGACAGCCCTGGGAGAAGGGACATGAGCACTGCTCTAATGGATGAGACCATCTACTTCACTTGTTTCCTCTCCGTAACGGAGGCTGAACCAGAATTCTTAGAGAAAGCTCAGGGGTGAATGGCACAAAAGACTCCCACGTCTTCTAATTCTATCAGTTTTTGACATGATTTTTGGAAAACCCTTATGGTGTGCCCAGGAAGCTATTGTCCACACAATAAGAACACTATCTGACATCCCTCTTGTGAACATTCATATTAAGTGCAGTTCCTTTTAACTGCAGTTTCTGTTTATCCTGCAGATAGTGGATGGCAGAGACATTTACTTCCAGTGCCATGACTGGACTCTGCATTAGAGGCCAGGGCAGATTCAGCAAAATGAGAACTGATACTGGCTTATACTAGGTCAATATCTGGCTCAAGATTTATCTATAGGGAAAAGCTGAAGTTAACGCAAACATTAGAAACATATATATTTAGGTGTTTTATTTCCTTTGATAACTAGTTTATTTAGCTGGACATTTATTTTGTTTGAGCTGAGTTCCTTCTGACACACTATGGGGATGTTACTGAGGACCAACAATAACAGAGTGTCTACTGACAGAAGAAACAGAAACACACCTTACAAAGGTGATCCACAGCTTTGAAGAACTTCATTGCTTTGCTAAAGTACTTCTCTGCTTAGAAAGCCTCAGCTGTGGCTGAGGAAATAGGTGGCTGAGGCTCACTTGTTTCCTCAGGTGGAAATGCTCTGCATCCTGCACATTGTGAACAATGCTGACCTCTCATCCTGTGGCAAAAGCATCAAAACCAGACCAAGAATGTATTCTTTGAAGTGACACAGGAAAAATATTTCCATGGGAAATTTATCATTGAGATAATATTTCTCCGAATTTCCTTAAACTACCTGTCTGCTAAAGAACCACTGGTCTAGCAGGTATTCCAGCTGAAGAGCACATCTGTTAGCTTTTTGGCCGGGTTCTTCCTGTATGTGCAAACAATCCTTGCTCTTGTTAAAGACTGTTATCAGAACCCATCACAAATGACTGCATACATCTGCCCTTAGCTGGGTAACATTACAGCTCAACTCTATTAAGGGAATTCACTGTAAAAGCTGACTGCTCTTTGTTAAGTAAATACAATAAGCAGAATAAAAGATTGCCTGAAGAAAACCTTTTTCCGTCCAGAAACCTTTCAGCCCAGACTAATATATAATTAGAGCACAAATTAGCCTCCTTCAATTGCAATTTCATTAAGGGATTGCAGTGATGTCAGGAACCAAAAGATTGAAGCTATTTATGAACACTATAGCCAGAAGATTTTCCTAAGTGAATCCTTTGACACTTTTTTGCTAAGGCATTGCTCACTGAGAAATGTGTCATCTCATGTGTGACATCTCACTGCGTGTGAGACTGTTGGGTTGTGATCATGATAAAGGCTGGTATTCACTCCCCACTTTCTCAACTGGTTTCTTTGATTGAAGTGAAAAGAGCGTAGGCTTTTGGGACCTAATCCAAAGGCTGCATTTGGTAAGGGAAATGCTTCAGATGATAGACACAGGATCAGGGCAGCCCTTGGCTGTAGCACCAGCAGTGACTGTTGTGTCTGGGTACTGAGATCCTGAAGTGTGTGTACTCCACCTGTGCCTGACTGCTGACAGCTGTCAGACCTTCAGGATTAACCCTCAAGACACTGATGTCACACACAAACCTAAATCTTCTTTGCTGAGAAAATACTCTCACATCTGATAGAGAGTTAACCCATTAACCAAGCAATATGGAAGTGCTTTCATGCTGCAGGGCTAATACTTACTCCTGCCACCAATCAAAATGCAAATTCATTTAGTTTTATATTACACTATTGTTAGGTAAAGGAATATTTTATGATTTATTTTTGTACAATTGATAGGTGAAATTTACAATGTGGATTTAAAATTTATCAATTTCATTTTTATTTTGTCTTTTAACCATCTTAAGATTTTGTTAGTACTGTTTTCCACCTGTCCCCAAATTCCTGGCTGGTGACTTCACTTTGTGTGGCAGAGAAACAGGATGTATAATTTGCTGGATGCTTAGAGCAGCAATGGATGTGTTTGTGCCAACCAAACTCAGGCAGGTCCTAATAACAGGATATACTTCTATAAATACCAGCGATAAAGACTATAATTCAACATTTCAATGCATTGGCTAAGCGAGGGAACACTTAGTGTGTCTGAAAGGAGGAGGAGGGCAGGGTTTTGACTAAGCTCTGTAAAAAGAGAAAAGCTGTAGTATACCCACTGCACAGAAGAATTATTGAGCCTGTGAAGGAGGAGAAGATAAATGAGAGAATAATTAAATGAAGGTGTTTACCAGGAAATAATCAGGTTAGGTTTAAAATTATTGGTATTATTGTGCAGTTCCATCTTTTGCACATTATTGACTGCTGCTGTACGGACCATGAGGCACTACTTCAGCTTTATTAACATTGGTGAAATTCAGTGTTAATTGTCAAGATTAGGAGAGTTGTGTATTCACACTTTATGGTCCCTGTATAGGTTAATGCCCATCATAATTAGCCTTGTTTCCAGCAGTTTGATGAAATCTTATGAATAAGAATAAAGGACAAGGTTGTATTTAAAAAAATCATAGCGAGAACTACCTCTAAAACCTCCTTCTCTCACTCTCTTTTTCCTTCCATGACATTTTTTTAAAGTATTTTTTTCCAAAAAGAAGCAATGACAGGTAGCCCAAAATCAGAGCAGCTATTTTTACTTTAAAATTGTAAATTTTCTCTGTTATTTGTCTGAGGAAGTTATTTTTCAAGGCTAGGAGAGAAGGTTTAAGAGAGAAAAAAAAGGCATTTCAAAAACTCTTTTCTGCAGAAATGCAGAATATAGAACCCTATGTTTATGAGAAGCAATACATGAAGGTATTATTGCTGGCATTATAGTTGTACCAAAAGCCTCTGATGCCATGAAGAAGAGATTTCATAAGGGCCTACATGGACACAAAGAAAGCTTTATTTACAATGGAAATTGAGAGACAAAGAGCAGGTATAGTGGAATTTATCTCTAGCCACCCTGGAATACTATTGCAAGATGATAGCATCATATTTTGTAGTGCATTCACTATAAAAACAGTCTTCCAAGTGGAAATCTGCTCCAGTACTCCAAGCACAAAAATCATCATTTCTTCTAAAGAGAAGCCTATTACAGGAAGAAAACCTCACTCTTCCGTTTTGGGATGGAAAAGGATTTCAGTTCACTCTTCCAAGGTTATATTTTCCAGCAACAGCAAATTATTAACATAGAATCATAAATGGTGTTTTTTGCAGTAGGCATAAAAATAATTTAAACAAATAAAAAAACCCGTGGAACAAGATACGTTTTGCATGAAATACATAAAATACTTTAGTACAAATGATTCAGCAAAGCCTGGCACGTTAAGGTGCACAAGTTTCCATTAAAACCTGCCTTTTTTGTGAAGTTGCTCTAGCCCTGGGGATGCAGTCAGAAGGCTGGTCACAGGTCCCGTAAATACACTTTTATTGTGAAGACAAGAATGCACACACACAGCTATAAACACATTCGTGCCCTTCATACCTATCAGTATTTGAAGGGCACCAGACAATACTGCTTGATCATCAACTCTACGGAAGTTCTTCCACTCTCAATCACCAGAATAAAAGCAACAGGAACAGCAGGAGCTCAACACTTTTAAAAATCAGCCCTTATACATGTTGGACAAATTGTTTAGCTTCGAGAAGAGCAGACTGAGTGGGGTCATAACAGCAGCCTGCAAGCACATAAAAAGCTGCTGCATGGAAGAAAGGAGCAAACTGTGCTCCATGTGCATTAACACAACTAGAAGTAATGGACTTAAATTGCGCCAAGGAAAATTCACTTTAGACATTAAAAAACCCTTCCTAACAGTAGGGATAGTGCAGTGCAGGAATAGCTTGTCTGGTGGGGAGGTGCTGAAGGGCCACAGGGAGACAGCTGGAATCTGCAGGGGGTTGCATTTGTCCTTGGGCCCATCCTTTATACTTTCCCATCCCTACAGACTCCAGTAGAAAAACTTGCCCTGACCATGAGATCCTGCAGCAGGTTCTAGCTCAAACTTGGAAAAGCAAGTAGTGTTTGCTAATATCTGCTATCTCTGAGCAGAAGTTTGTGGCATGCTCTTTTGCTTGGCAGCTAATGAGCACTATTAATAATTGTTTTTCAAAAATGCAACTTCCGAACAGAAGAAGGATTAGACAGATGGATACCAGTGGTTTGCCAGATCAGTGTTAACAACATTTTACTGAATTAGTTTCATTCTCATATTCAAATTGATTACCATAAGCTACTTTACTTGTCAGAGGTTTCTTCAATAGTATTCTTTTAAAAACACAATGCGGACATTATAAACTCAGGAAGGGACAAATATGATGCAATAGTGTAAACTCAGCTGCAAAACCTCTTGAAAAAAACCTTATTTTTTATTTCTCTAAAGCAGTATTTATGGCTACTTGAATAGTTACATTTTTACAGTTGTGTTTAGCCTTGATTTATTTTGAAAGGGAGGGGGGATACAGGGAGAAAGAGAGCCTGCACATCAGGAGATGATTCTTTATCTTCCTTCTGGTATCTTAGTTCAAGCTTGGGCTGACAGTGACTGACAGTGACTGACAGGATGAAGAGATTCTTTAAGCAAAAGAAAAATATGGTGAATTTGTGGGGAACATAACAATGTCTTTGAACCACAGCGCTTACTGGGAAGGCTCACAGCCTTCTAAATTATGGCTTGTATGGCCACCATGCTGCATCATTTAGTTTTAGCAGCCAGTTTCTAGATAGGGATTTACTTGCACGGTGTCAGGATCAGCCCTTACAGGTGAGTTTGAGAACCCACGAATCTGAAGTTTCTGAGTGTGCAGGGCTTTGCAGCATTGCCCAAGTGCTTTTTTGCTTCACAGGCAAATAGGCAGGCTCTGTGTGATGCTTTTATACCCACACTGACAAAGCTGTGCTGGATCCCTATGAATTACCACCATGGTTCCACTGGGGCTGGGAGGGTCTCTGTCCATCCACTCCAGCCATGTTTAAGTTGGAAGTGTGGCTGCCCTAAACCCCTTCAGAGGGCTGATGGTTCTGTAGACACAGCAACAGTTTTGGCTGCTGCAGGAGCTCCAGTTTGGTGCCTTGCATGGGATAAGTTCAAGCCTGCATGTATTTGCAAGGGGCTATTGACACATGCCCATTCCTCCTTGGTTTGTGTTTTCGTCTCTCAGTCCTACGCTGCAAGGTCTTAAAAGTGGAGCTTTGCTGGCATCATGGACCCTTCAGAGCTAGCAGTTGATGCAACTGGAGCAGCACACCTGCTTCTGAGCAGCCCAAAGGGGAAAAAAGAGACTTTGAACCAGAGAATATGAAAGGGTTAAAATATGTGGGACTGTTCCTGTCTGCAGCTGTGCTGCTTGGCACCCCTGAGAGCGTGGGCTTTCCAATGGACAGTTACTAAAGGTCTCCTTTTCATAACTGGTTTTCAATCCAAGGCATTTGCAGTGATATCCCACCCTGGCCCATGTTAAGGAAAACATGTTAAGGGAACTGTTAAGGAAAGCTTTCTTTGGAGGTAGCAGAGAAATATGCAGATAGAAAAACCTTCTGCTTAAATACGAATTTTGACTGGAACATTTTTATTAAAAGCAGGGACAAAAGGGACTATTCAGATTAAGGAATTTAGGTTTTTAAAAGAAAAATAAATGTATTTGGCATTACTGTTTCTGTTCTCTGCTTCAGCAAGGACCTGAAGATGTAAAATAGCAGAGCACATTGTTTTTAGTCTGATAGCTAAAGGGAAGACAAAACCAGGGAACATTTTGGTAGTCAGATTTCAGGCGAAGGTTTTCAGCTGCTTGAAGCAGGTTGTGTCTTGAGTTAGAAGTCAGAGGTGTGAACCTGGATCCATGAAATCTTCCTCTGAAACAGGGCAACAAGCTGTTCAGTACGATGCAGCACCCAGGCACAGAAGCACCTGCCTTGCCTGCAAGTTGAACACGGCCTGCCAAGTGCAGGGGTCTTCTGTAAATAGATCTACTTGCTGTCTTTATAATTTTTTTATGTAGTTCTTGGAGCAGAGAATATATTTTGGTCTATTCTTGTTCAGTGCTTAGCAAAATAGGATCTATGTCCAAGACGAGAGCTCTGAAATGCAATTATATTAAGTAGCAATAGCAGTTTATGGTATTATGTTACTGCAGAGAACATTAAATGTGAAACATCAGTTAGCTCAGGGGCCTGGCAGCTGGACTAATCCTCTGTGCATCCTGTCCCAGCTGTCTGCTGACCCAGAACTGCTATCCTTGGAAAGCTTTTGGGGAAGCTGTGTGAAATGTTTTACCAGTGCCAGTCCAACACCTAACAGGCAGCGGCAGGTCCATGCCCTGTGCTCTGGCCCCTCTGCAGCCCTGCATCCCACCAGTGCCTCCACACATGACTGCACTAATTTACTCTGAGGCCACAGTAACTTCTGGCTTATCACTTAGGAAGCAGAAAGGACCAGCAAAAAGCCCATGCTTGTGATTTGTATGGATTCATTTGATATGGTCTGAGGTACATGGGGATATGTTTAATTGATCACATTATGCATTAGGACATAATTTCTTCCTACAGTGGCATGTCCTGCAGCTCTCCTGCATTTCTGGAATGGAGATAGTGGGGTTTAGCTGCAGATTCATCACATGAATTCAAATAGGCACTTGCATAGACAAATCTGAGGGGCTGTACTTCTGTGCTCTGTACCAGCCCACTCCAAGCTCCTTCACCATGAAAGACCTCTATGGAATGAAACATGTTGCGCTGTGAAATATTAGTTTCTTATTACTTCCAGTAAAGAGCAAAGTAAGTAAAAACACAAGGTGGTTGATGGATTTTTTATAAGAAAGGCAATGTGTCTGTGTTTTGTTCTCTGTTAGACTCCGTGGAAATCAATTTGAAATCTAGTTCAGCCTAGTAAAATTAGATCTAAAACTATTTAATTTTGTTGCAAGAGTGTTTCTCTCTCCTGATGCCTTGCTTGAGGACACATAGAGATAAAAACTCTTGAGTTATTATCAGTTTATGTGAATCTGTCTTCTTGTGGATTGTACTATATTATGTATTTCTAAGTGATCTGGCTGTAGCTTGGAGAACAGCAGTTTAAAATCCACACCTTAGCAAGCTTCTTATGCTATTTGAACATTCATTTTGGAAATATTTTTATTTTGCATTCTATAAACTGTGACAGGCTTTTGTTTCCTCTTTTTTATCTTTATTTTTTGGGATGTCATCACTTTAGAAAACAGGAGAAGCACAGAGAAAATAATAGCATGAAACCCACCAGTTCTCAATGTGTGCTGAATAGGGATGCAATGAAGACCACAAAAATAGCCAGTGGATTTATTAAGCATACAATAAATCACTCTGCTTAACTATGACTATTTGACTGTATGCCAAACAGTATTATCAAACAGTATTATCCAAGAGCAAAAGTCTTCAGTCATATGGGTAACTAGTTTGGCCAGTACTAAGGGAGATGGGTTAGTTTCTCATCAGCCTGTGTCTACATACAAATCTGCACTACTTAAGGAGACTTTGCTAAGCTGGAACAGAAAACTGTATGAAAATTCTCGATTTGGGTTAAGAGAGGTTTGCCTATCACTAATTTAAACCTGTCAACTAAATTATGATTATGTGATATATGAGTGGTCTAACCCAAAGTAAGAGTACCACAGTTAGTAAAGGTATTTAAAAGGATGGCTGGAGCCAGTGGAATTGAGGGCTGGGGAGCAAAGCAGGCAAAACTACACACTGTGGCTCAGGACTGTGCATGCAGAGGGACAAGGAGGACACAAAGCTTTGTGCTGCACTGCCTGATTTTGAAAGGGTTTGCCTCCTTCTGAAACCAGCAGTCCACTCAGGTACATAAGTTCTAAGGTGGGGCTGAGCTGTTAAAGCCAAGTTTCAGTTTTCCAGACTCTGTCTCCAAGTGCAGCCATCATCTGCTGTAAGAAAGGCTGAACAACCCTAGGAAGGACTGATCTCACTGGCATGGGCATGTACAAATAAATGCCTGCTGAGATAAGTAAAATAAAGCCCTCCCAGCAGATGCCTATTTTTTTTACCTGGGACCTGGACTGTCGATTTAGGCTAAAAGCCTAACTTGTAGATGTCCAAAGTTAGGAGACATGATTTCTACCCTACCTTTCCAGAAAATCCTGGCCTGTGTTCTGGTGGGTGTTACCACTGCCTGTGGCTGGACTATAAGGTGCAGAGGGGGATGTCCTGCTTCCCTGAGCAATGCAGCCCCTGCAAGAAGGCTCTTCTATTGACATGTTTTCTTGATACTTTCAGTCCTTGATCTACACAGAGGTTTGGGTAACGAACTGAATGGTGTGCTACTGAAAGAGCGATCAAAACCCTTTTATGCTCACAGAGCTCCCACTTAAGGCACTCAAAGAACTGCAAACACCATGAGTTACTACCTGGAGAAACTGTAAAGATATTTGTGTAGGTGCAACATGGATGAAAGCTAAGTATTTATTTTATACTCTGTAAAATTATAGTTTCACCGTAAAGCAGATCACCTAACATGGGCACAGCAATATACTTCACCTCAACACAAACAGCTCTTTTAGTTCTTTTAAGGTTTCACTTGCTGATCTGCAGTTAAGCCCACAAATGCAGACACAGATAGAGCTGTACATCTGCTTTCCAAAACTGACCATGGGACTGATGTGAAACAGCCCCAGCTGAGTGCAGACACTGCCTGTGAGCACTCCTCTGTGAGCTGTAACCCCCTCCTTCTCAAACTGAATAGCTGCTTAAACATTAGGAAGTGAATGGCCTGCATCAGAAAGCTCCAGTTGGCAATTAGTGGTGAAAGGCTTTTAAAAATCTCTTCTCTGTTCATCTACTGTAAGCAGCCAAGTGCTGTGACCTCTTCCTCTTGTACGCCCATAATAATAATAATGCATATTTAACCTGATTCCTGCCCCGATTTATCCTTGGTAGCATGAGGCAGTCTTGTGTTAACTAATCTGTCTGTGGGCAGAAAGTTAAAGGAATGACTGTTACAATTTAGGGTGATACAAGAGGCCTGAGATTTGCAGGGGTTTCTCAGACAAGATGCTACTGAGAGATGTCAGGTCTGCTCATTGAGCAGTTATTTAAGTATCTAGGCATTTAGATCCCTTGGGAGCTGAGGCAGCTAGAAGGAGTTAGGGGCTATTCTGGGTCTGTCCCAGATGTTGCTGGTAAATACAGTGCCTTTGACTACAAAGCAACTCCTCCAGTTTTACCTGTTATGGCATGAGCATTCAATATTTATTAAAGTTTCCACCACAGCTTATAGAGAGTCTTATAGTCTCAGGTTCATCACTGCTACTTTGTTAGTATTTTGTTTTTACCTTTCAGCCTTTAGTCAGTCCTAGCATAAATTGCTTCAAATATTTTCTTCAATTAAGAGCAGTGACAAAGGAAAAGTTTGCTAAGGCTTTACAATGAAGGCCAAGTTTTCAGAGTGATGCAAAGGGAACTTGACAACTGACTCCCATCAACAATAATAATGGGAGTTATGCATCTAACTCTTTCTGCATTGTGCTGACATTGTACCCTTGAATGTTAGTACAGTTCAATAATTCTCCAAAGATGAGGCAGCTTATTTTCTCTGCCACTGCTGCTTTGCTGGCATTTTTATGGCATTCCCAGAAGTACTACCTGTCAGAGTTAGTACTTCCAAGGATGGCATTGCTTTGGGGTGATTGAGGATTGATGTAATTAAAGAGAAGGCAGTCTACTGCTTGCCCATGGGTATTTTATATTAAGTGTTTCACTGCACAGCTACGATTGATGATTTAAATGATGACAAAGTTGGGCTGCTCTATATGGGCAACAGTGATTGAAACCATGAATTCAGGGATGTGCGCCCTCTATTTTTTGCTGAAAACTCTGAGAGGGCTGCAGAAACAGAGCTTTCTAGGAAAACTGCAACCTCCTCAGGAGCCATTTCACTAAGGATGGTGTCCCTGCCCATGGCAGGGGGTTTGGAACAACATGACCTTTAAGGTCCCTTCCCAACCCAAACTATTATATGAATAACACCACTGGAAACTTGCAGAAACTTGCCACTGGAAGGGACAGTCCCAGCCACATCTAGGGACAAGTAAGATTATTACTTGGGACTAATTTGGAAAAGATTAGGAAAAGGAAAATATAATACTACATCATTAAATAAATCCCCTGGTGCAGTTGTTGTTGTCTTAAGTGGGATTATCCAATTAAATCTACACATGTTTTTGTACATATCCACAACTGGAGCGGGCACTGTAGGCTTTCTTTAATAGTCAGTGAAGACATAGTCAGTATAGCCTATGGCACTAAAGAGCATTAATTTAGTCCTAAGGTAAGTATGTGTTAGTCCTGCTCTGTAACTTGAACATGTTAAAAACAACATGAAATATCAGACATATTCTTATCTCAGTGTTTATGCCTTAATAAAATGATGAAGTGCTATAATCCAACAGGAAGGCTGCTCTTTAATGCTGCAGACAGAGTTTGCTAAGGATAGTCTGGGAACATAAACCAGCTCTTTGTGCAGAAAGAAGGGGAATCTGTTTCTTCTCTTCCCTGCTATAATGTCCATAAACTCCAATTACATTTATAACTTTGCATTAAATTAAATATTTTACACAAGCACTTAAAAAGTCTACTAAATATCCAATAACAGTTTTCTTTATTCCCTTGTTAGCAGCTGCCATGGCAGCAGGACTCACACGAGAATGAAAGTGATTTAGTGCATTGATTTGCAGTTGGCACAGCCCTCTGTTCTCAAACAGAACTGATTAGCTTAGCAGGAAAGCGCCATTTACTTTTTATTGTGTTTCTTTTCTGCTCATCTCCCTTCAGTGGCTGCCAAGAGGAACAGAAGAGCTGTAACCTCCTGAGCAGGTTGCTTACTTTCTTCAGCTCCAAATTCTGCAATCCTGAGGACTAATTTGTCTGGATAGTGCTGTAGCATCAATACAGATGCCAGGGTTACTGCTTTGGTGTACTGAAAACAGGTCCCAGTGAGCTCTTTCAGGCTCTTTCTACACAAAATTAACCCTGACTATGAGAAGCTCCTATGTGTCCAAAAGTGCCATCTAACCCAGGATTTTAGGGTTTTTTTCAGCATTTACTGGTAAAGCTAATAGGACAAATGTCTAGCTGGGAAGGTTTCTCTTGAGTATCTCACTTTCGCTTCATAAAGAGACCATAGGGCTTGTCTTCTAATACATTACATTTGAAGGACTGTGTACACACTTCTGTGTCTCTGATCTTCCGTGTATTGAAGCTGCTGGTGAAACTCTTGATTCACCAATTAAAAATGAAGATTTTCTGCAGTGCAGAATGACCAGCAGCTGCAATGAAACAGTGGGAGTCATTGAATTAGCAATTATTTTCCCTTGAAGACCAATTCATGACAAAAGTTCAGTTTGCTTTGGCTAAGACTCCATCATTTCAGGGGTCAGATCCTCAGCTGGAGTGAGTGTCTGTGGCTTTACTGAACTCCATGAACATACATGGAGTCATGCCAGCTGAGGTCAGTGGAATAACACTGTTTCAAACCAGTTAAGGTTCTGATCCCATAAACTTGTCATGACTATTCCGTCTCATTAGTCCTTTCCAGTTCTCTCTGAAACTTTTCAAAAATTCAGTGATGCCAAAGCTTCTTAGAGGTGTTAGATATCTCCAAGTCTGTTTCTACTAAGAAATAATAAGGAAAAAAACCCAAAAGGAAACGATGGGAGGCTGAAAACACGGTTCAGAGTTATTTCTGGGAACAAAGATTAACAGATGAAGAGGGGAAGAGAGAATCTCCTTCCTACTTTCTAGCTGAAATTCACTCAATAATATTAATCCTTTTGGACTCTTTACAGTTAGTAGAGATGAAGAGGCTAATCTCTGTCTCTTCTACACTGGAGGCTCCATTAGTTCTATTAAATAGCTGGTGCAGCACCAGAGAAAGAAGTACATATGCATTTACCTCCCTTCTCCTTTGATCTCAGTAAGAGATTATGAAACAGCTCCCATATTCTGTTCTTTCATTTCAAAATGCAAAGCAATCTGTAACTTTCTTCCCTCTGGCACAGGAAATCCTGGTGAGGAGAGGGGTCCTTTACTAGAAAATGTATAGCTCACACTTTTCAAATGTATCTAACTCCATTAGTCATGTGAATTCAATCTCTTTTATTCACTCGTATGAGCTGTCTTTCCTCCTTCCACAACAACAAAGAAAATCCTCTTTTCTGGTAAAGCAGGAGTTTTTTGAACTTCACTGATTCAAAAGACTGCAGTATCTACCATAGCTAATGAACTCCTGGCAAAGCAGGAGTGTGCTGATAGGGCAACATGACCACAGTCCTCTCCTAAACCACCAGAAAATAAAAGCTACCTTTTTGCAGGACTTAAAGTACTGCAGATGAGGGTATACTCACTGTCAACAAAACCCTACTCTTTTGGTGCTGCATACCATTTGTTCTGCCACTGGTGGCAAACTTTAATAACCATGAGTTGAATTTTAGGATAAAATGACTCATGCCTTAAACTCCACTGATTGCAAAGGGATGCCTGCCTGGCTCAGATACAGAAGTAAACATTTGGTCAGATAAAACCAATGTCACACATCTGGTCATCCACAGCTCGCTCACACTTGCATCTGTGAAATACCTTCCTTGGCTAGATTCTGGGCTTTCTTCCTGTGAAAACTCAGACACAAGGTGACAGAAGAAGGGAAAATAACGGCATCAGAGTGTAGAAAAAACCATGGTGTCAGAAGGTGGCTGAGGCTCATATCTGCAGTTGGATGGCATAGAAATACAGATAGAAGCACAATGTTGTGGCCTCCAAAGTGGATCCTGTAACCCTCTGTCAGAGCCTAAAAGAATTACTTAGGTTTGGAGAGCATCTCGAATCAGATACCTCAAAAAGGAACACAGAGGTGACAGAATTCTTAGTGTGGTTTTCACGAAAATAGTCAGTAATAAACACCGAAGATTAGCATGTATCCACAATCTATCCCCCTTCAGGGCTTGGGGAACTTGCTTGTGGTTACTGGGAGGGACCCCTTCTGTTTGGGAGTTTTTCCTGAGGACTCATGTCCAAGCCCTGTCTTTCCAGCTGGGGGAAATGGGAAGAAGGATCATGGTCTTTTAAAATGGGGTAGCAGTGGGTGACAGGGAGGGTAGACCCCTGTGTCCAGGTAACACAGTTACTGCATTAATCCAGAGCAGGGCTGTGTCGGGTCTGGGGACTGGCACTCCTGGAGCTGGGACTCACAGTCCTGGAAAGGCTGTGGGCAGGGTGGGGGGAGCCCATCACTGCCCTCAGGGACCACACAGCCAGCACACTGTTAACACAGTCTGGCTACCTGCACATGCAGTACTACTTCTATGTATATTTTAATGCTGTTCCACACACATTTTAACTTTTAAATTTGACTAGTAAGTTTTCAATGTAGGAAAAAATAGTAACAGATATTTAACAGTAATCCTGCTCTTCCCCACTGCCACTGGAAGGCACTAATCCACCCAAACCACCGGTCCTTGCATCAAACACACACATAATGACCATGCTCAATGAGGCCTTGCTTGGCTTCCAAGCCTTTTGATTAGAACATGCCTCATTCTGATACACAGCAGAGACACCACGTGGCTTTCCGAGTGACTACCCTGCAGCAGAGCCAGTGGCACAGGGACACGGCCACCCCCACTGGCACCAGACTGCTGTCCTGAGGACAGGCCTTGGCTGACAGGTGACAGTGAATGGGTCGCCAAGGAGTTGGTGCCTTTCTGCTGGCAGCCAGTGCCAGAGCAGGGAAGGGCTCATGCTGCCATGGGGCTCATTTGAGAAGCCCGGATGGGCCAGCCCACGGCCTGACGTCCTGCAGTGAATGGTTCTTTGTGGTGCTGCTATATTTAAATGCTAGGCCAGTGTTGCACAAAAATACTTATAACCTCAGTCTTCACTATTAGAAATGGGCTGTGCCCTGATTTGTTCAGCTTTGTAGTATTGTTCACATGTGGAATCCGGGATAGCGGGATATATTTGGAGTTATGGGGGTCACATCTGTAGTGCCATGGCTAAAGACCAAGCTATTACAAGCATATATATTAACTTTTCCAAGGCATTTGATTGTCCAACACTATTCAGAATGTCCAGGAGCATTTGTGCTAAGAAAATTGAAGCACTTTGGCCTTGGCTGAGGTTCAACAGATAGATTTGCTTCATATTTGTTAACAAAAGTGACCACGAAAGACAGAGGGACAAAGAAAAGGTGACAATTTGTCTCCAGAACTACCCACACAGTAAACCTCCAGTGAAGAGTTTTATGGGAAAAAGTCCATTTCTTTAAATGGACTTTCTATAAAGTCCATTTTCATGTTCACTATTCTGCTTCCAGACTTTATAGATGGTTATCAGAACAAAGGTAATTATCTAATGCTGGTGATTTAAATACAAACAACACAATCATTCGTTTCCTTGGCCCTGAGTGACAAAACTTCAGAGTGCAATGTGACCTCTGCCACTTGCACAAATGACTTACTAGCAAGAAGTGAACTTCTTCAATTCAAAAAGAAATGGAGAAAAACAAATCCATATCTTCCCTCCCCAAATGGACAACAAGATCATAAAGTCATGCTCCATATGGCCCTGACACTGTCAGGTGGCTTAGGCAGTAGACTGAGGGCTGTGTCATTGATATGTGTAGAACTCAAGAGCTGTCTAGCACATGTCTACTGCTGAGAGAGTGATTTGCATCTGATTTTTCCAGTAGTTTTTCTGTTTGTATCACTCTGGTTTTTCCAAATACACTTGTCAGTAGAATTTGCTCAAATGCACTTTGCAAACACATTTTAGCCTATGTAAACTATTTGTTTTGACTGTTCACTGCTCATGCTGTGTAACCAGCCACCTAAGGCAAACTGCAGTTTTCCACTGCTTTTGCAGATGACTGATCCCTGAAGTGCCCTGAACTCCTTTGCAAATCTCTGCTGTGATCTGTCTCCAGTCACCCAATAAGGTTACCCAAATCTATTTTTCACTCACATAACAAGAGCCATTATCTGTTGTCTCTTAACAGATATGCTTAATATCCTGACAGAAATGAAAACAATGAAGTGATTTGCCCACACACAAAATGAGTTGGAAAAGGAATATATTAATGATTCTTTTTAACCCAGGCATATTTAAAATGTAAAAATTACTTCCAAATCTCTTCATAAACTAATAAAAAATGCAAATGCTAGCTTGAAGAATTCTTCATTGAAAATGATTACAGAAAAACTTCTAATATAGATGCATCTTTGCTTGGCATATCACTTATCAGGCTGCCTCTGAAGAGACCTGGAGGTCTGGACTGCACAACTACACCCACAGTTTGAATCCACTGGGTAAGTTACAGCAATATCTCATTTTTTTTACCCTGTACAATGAGATGTGATTGCTGTTCCTGATGAACAGCAGTGGACATACTTTCCTAGAGAATAAAACCAGAGAGCCTCACAAGAGTAAATCACAACCTCTTGACTGCCCCCGAGCCTTTCATCTGGTCAGCTTGATGCTTAGCACAGTAATGGCTAAGGTTAGATGAGATGAACCCCATTCTGACTGTTTAACTTGTAACAACTCCCAGTGCCAGGCTGATAAAAGCCTTGTGCGTTAGTACAGAAGTGACACTGCACTTATTTGCAGACAGCTCTATGGAACAAGCCCTATGTTGTTTTCATGGTTAGTTAGCATGGATTTAAGGAACCAACTGCAGAAGAACTCTGACTGCTAATGACACATCTGTGGGCAAAGGTGCCACAGCATTCAGAGCGCAACACAACAGGGCTCCCAAACGTGCGTCAGTTGCCACAGCCCCATCAGCTCAGTGAACTCCCAGGCACCTTTTGGGGACTTGTTTATATCTGAAAACCTGGTTAGAAAAATATGTTATGGATCCAGAGTATTTTGCATTTTTTAATGGCCAGGCTGGGGTCACACGCAAAGGCTTCCACCCTCTTGCAAATGCCAAAATCTGACTCAGACTGGACATAACCCAAAACACCTTGTTATGACTCCTTGTGGGAACATCATTACATGTGGCAAAATTAAAATAAAATAAAGATATCTAACCTAAAATAGGTAGCACGCATTTTTGTAGAGGAAGGTGATTCGGTGCTGTTATTTTGAGTACTCTGCTGACAGACACTTTTCTGTATCATTCTAATTTCAGTGCTTCTATCTATAGCTCTTTGTGTAGATTTGCCCTTTCTATGTGCACTGTTGTCAACGGAAAGATACTGTAAACCAGTTTCAAGGTGTGACTCAGAAAAAGCTGGCAAAAAGAGGCTCTGAAATTTTCAAAGCCATGTTGTGCATATCTTCAGTTTGAATGGATATGGATGCAATCCTCTACAGTTTGGCAAATCTCATCCATAAGCTGCCTCCCACCTTCAAAACAGAGTCAATGTCATCCAAAAAGGTACTAGCACATGACAACAATGATTCCCAGCTCTTGAGGACAGCCTTGGATCTCTGTTATGGCTGATGTCTATGAGAGAATGTACATCTACATCAAGTTTGCATACATACAGACATACATTTACAGGAACCTCTGTGGTTTTCCAAACACAGGCACCAAGTTTGTCAATCAGAACCTCCAAGCACCTAAACACATACAGGAACCACCTACACCTCAGAGTTCTTGGCATCCAGCTAAGATACTCATGACTGAAACAGCGTTCCCCATGTCCAAGAGAAAATCTTCATACAAGGCTTAGAGAACTCACAGGTTTTTAAAACCATTATGGTGAGGCTTGTAGAAAAGAAATCAAGGACGGAGATCTGGAGGGAGGTAGATCTAGATGAATAGTGGCTTTATTAGGAGTAGCACAGAAGATATGTTTAGAAAGAAATCCCGTTTTGATTTAAGATGCACAACTATCCCAGATATTGCCTATAAGCCCATCAGAATAGGATTTCCTGGCTCTCAAGGATGATTTTCTTTTTGCAGGTCTGCTCTACACTATAATTGAAAGAGCAAAAAATATCATAGCTTCACCCAAAACAATTTAGAGCCAGGAAAAGGAAGACTTCCATCCATTCTTCCCTATTTCTTACTGCTGACCTGTTCTGACAGGCTGCTCAGGAAGACAATGGGGATTTACTGTTTGCTCTGTTGCACACAAAAAAGCATTAAAATAAAAAATCCTCATGTAAATAATTGCATCAATTTTGCAATCAACCAGAAAACAAACAAACAAAATCCAGTGGGGCCAACACTGAATGTACTAATCTTGCCAATGCTCTGTATAATTAAAACAATTTCACCTTGAAATCTGGCATTCATTATAATATGGAGCACCTCCAGGCTTTAGCATTTTAGTTTGTTTTTATGGACCTAGAGGACCTACAACAGAGGTTTGTACATGAAATATATTCTAGTCTTTTTGCTTCTGAGCCATTTAGCAATTATTTTATGCAATCTATTGTTACATATTAGCTGTCTCTTGTTTCTGTTGCTGCACCTGTATGACTTAGGAAACACCTCAGTGCATCTCACTTGGCAGCAAAATTCATCACAAAGTCATTGATATCAACATACTAGCAAACCCCAAGTAAATCCCGAATTTGTGTTTGCATTCAATGAACACAGCATTGAAGAGATTTGCTGTTGTTGTCCTCTAAGCAGTGAAACAACAAAATTTTAAAAACAATTCTGAATCTCAACACTAGCATTTCAGATTTCCCACCTTCATATAGGGGCTTAGTTTACAGGAGGTGTCTGATAAAATCCTGAAAAATTGTTGATTTTTTTTTGGAAATCGATTTACATAAACTAAAAGGGAAGCACCAAAACTTACATGCACACCCCTCATCTTTGCCCTTTAACATGAGAAATGGATCTCAACTTCAAACTTTAGGAAAATGCAGATCTTATTTTAAACTTTAGACCTTATGCCTGGGTAATTCAGGCTTCTTAGTCAAAATCTACTCTGGCTCTAGTACCAATCTGATTCCTCACTTAAATTTAAATTTCGCCACTTGGGCCTAGCTTTAATTTAAATATTGAAGATTTATTCAGTTGCCTTCCTTCTTCTAGCATCAAGCAGTTTCAGCTAAAGAGATTTGTACTGGAAATGCACTCATTCAGCATTGGTACTGTTAAATTAGCGGTGATATATATGTGTTTGTGGGCACAGTGACCTTTATTAGCTCCTCATTATGTTTGAAAATAGTTCTTGTTATCTGACTGAATGAATTATGCTGAGCATTGTTATGGCTCAGATAACCTATGGAAACTAGTTATTTTTCATGATATGTTAAATGTTAAAACTAACAAGCAGTTAGTTAAGCATTACACTGGAGACTATCATCATGTCTTACACTTGGAACATGCACTTTTAAGACTGTTCAGATTAAAGATGAATCAAAGCACTTCAGCTTCAGGGATAGAACTGGAGGTGTACATCCCTCCAGACAGAACTGGAGTGTAAAATCCAACACAAATTGCTTTTAAAATTTAATAATTCACAAAATCTATGGTTAAGCACAGCCTGGCTGGGATAGATAAGTAAAATAAATACTGCAAAGTCAATTTTTAATAATCTGTGGCATGAAATTTAAGCACAAGAGAAAACATTTCACAATCAAGTCAGAAGCTTTTTGTAAATGATCAAATGAGAATTTTAAACCCCCTCACCTACCAATGCAAAATACATCCAGTTTGTCCTTTAGTCCTCACAGCACACTCCTAGATTCCTTTGTTTAAATGCCTTTTAATTCTAAGAGAGCCTTTGCTGTAACCCTTTTTTAGAACTAGAGTTATTTACAACCTCAGAAGAAGATAGACAGATTCAGGAGCCTGTTCTTTGCTGGTGAATTGGCACATCAAATGCAGTCACAGGAAATAATGTAATTAGTTCCTGTGCTAGTCTGGTAACAAGTGGTCTGGTATATTTATCTAATTATTGAGACAACACATTTACAACTGAAGGGATTTTGTTATAAGAGGTTTATAATACTCTGATTTAGGCTGATCTTCAGTATCTTAATGCCAAGTAAAAACTGGCCTTCGAGCAACATTTTTGTATGATGAAGAATAAAATCCCAGATGGATTATGACAAGTCTGTGTTGTCCTAAAAGAGAAATCAAAATGAAAAGCTGGGAAAATTAAATGGGAAGGATAATATATATACACACACTCGTTCAGGAGGAGAGAGAAAATGTGAAGATTTGTACATTTTTTATGCATCTGGAATCAGTATGCTAACATGCTGTTTATGCTAAGAGGTGTACCATCTGCAAGGAATAAAGAAAAGGGAGAGATTATACTATATTATGGGGAAATCATATTTTGACTTTATTATTATGGCTGTGGCTATTTTATGAAAAGGAGGTGGATTAATAATTGTCTAACCAACCAAAAAGGAAGGAGAAAGCAAAATGGATTTTTCAGAGAATATTTCTCATGCAATAATAAGGGGCTTGTGCAACAGAGCAGAAGGAGGAAGGGAAGGCAGTGACAAGAAAGGGAGACTGAGCTCCATGGTAGGAGAGAGGTGAGAGCTTGGGTGTCTGCAGAGCTGATCATGGCTGCAGAGAGAAGGGTGAGTATGCATCAGCAACATAACCAGCGACAGAAGAGGTCCTCTGGTGCCCTGGACTTATGCAAAGAGGATGACAATGAGCCACAAGACTTGGCTGCATGTCCCCTAAGCACAGCTGCCTCCTGGGGTGTCTGGGCAGGGGCAGAGGAGAGGCAGAACAAGGGGTTGCTGCAATGCAACCCTCAGTGCTGAGAGGGGATCCTGAATCCAGGCTCTCATCTGGAATGGGACATGGGCCGGGGTGGCTGCATTCTCTCACGTCTCCATGTAAGGCCCAGGGGACCAGGGCTGGTCAGGACACAGAGGATGATGACACTGGGAGTCAAAAGCAGATCCCTGAGTAGGAAGCCGTTAGGAAATTATTTTCCAGTATGAAACTGTAAGGAAAACACACAGCCTTTCAACCTAAGGTAAAGCAGCTAAAAGCTAGTAAAGCTCAGCCCTACACTGAGGATCTGGACCAGACCTCCTGCTCCTTTTATTTACACTCTCTCATTATAGATATTTGGCACATGCTATTGCACTTCTTCCCCCCTGCTCCTGCTCCTACTCTGGGCCAGAGGCTTTTTGTTCTGAATGGAAGGACAATCCTCACAAAGGGCCTTTTTCCTGAGAGATATTGGTTTCATTTACAGTGGGCTAGAAATGCGTGTGCTGCCATGCCCTGGGCTTTTCAATCACCCGCCAAGAGCACTCACTTTTCATTGTTTCCATTTTAACGCTGCTCTTGCAGCTGCAATTGCAGCCACTTTGAATTAAATCTGGGTTAACAGTCTGAGGACAGATAAGCCCCAAGAGAGGAAATGATGTAAATCCAAATGGCAATTCTTTAACCTATTGCTTATTATGACAGGCTGGAAGCCCTGCGTGCGATCGGAAGCAAAGTGCATTTCTGCAGTCTATTCTCATTTGCATAAACCTTTCTCTTGGTATTTGCATAATTTTTCAATTAATCACCAGGACAATAACTCCTGAATATCCCTCTCCCAGGCATTTAAGGTATTCTTGCTAATATAAAAAGCTTTAGACAACAATGATGAGGCCAAGACCTGGAGTTTTCTATTTATTTCACACGTAAAACCCCGTCCAAATGTTTACTGTACCTTATACTCCACAACAAGTGCATCACTGCTTACTGAAAAAGCACAGATGGGACATAGACAGTTTTTCATTCCTTGTTCCATATGATAGAACTCAACACATCTGGTATGCTATGAAAAGCATCTTTGCACTAATTTGTTTGTCAGTATCTATTGAAAGGACTATCTGTCATCCTGTCGCATTTTGGTTGCCCTGAGATGTCTGAAGACAAGACTAGTCACAAATTGTGACTGCTGGCCACTGGGGAATAACTGGTAGAAACCACCAGCTGTTCCAAGGATCATCAGTGGTGGATTTGTTTCTTTTTTTTTTTTTGCATTTTAAAAGTGGAAATTTCAGTGCAATCCCTCCTCAGACATTTTGTGTTTGCAAGAAGAAACCAAATCACTTGAACAACCGATAGTTTGTTTGTCCTCGCTGTCCATGTGCACATTTCCAATCTGTTTCTACAGCTGGCTGAGTTTTCTCTGACTGGAGAGGAGTGATGCAGAGGGCAGAAAAAGCGCATGCTGCTGGTGTACATGGGACGATCTTAACACTCGCCTTTGGATGCTACATCTTTTATGTCAGGAACCTGGCCATAAATAGATTGGCTTGTCAGGGAAAAGTAAAGATCCTAAAGGAACCTTGGTGTTTATATGGGCTAATCAATACAGGTTGAGAATGTTTTTTCCCATAGTTCTTCACGCTGATCATCTTCTTGAAAGACAGCCCTGTGATTTATGATTTGTTATGTTTATTTTACCTCATCTCCTTGCCAATGAATCAAAATGTTGGATGTCATTTATTTTCCAGTCTTATTGTTGTATTTTCTTATTGTAAATGCTTTATTGCATTAAATTCTAATTGTGTGGCTAATTTAAACCATTTTTCATCAGTCAAGAGCTGTTCTGGCATGAGAGTGCAGATCTGATTGAAGGTGAGAATTTCAGATTCAGTTAATGGTTGAGTGATATATAAAAAAAGAACTTTCAGAAATATAGGAAAGCTTATGAAACACAATGGAAAGATTCCCATGACCATTCAATGGGCACATAACTTCCAGAAATACTGGATTGAACTGCTTGTAGTTAATTAAGTACTTGTGCATTCTTATAATTAATCTGAATGATCTGCAATATACCAGCATAACTTGAACTTAAAGCCAGCCTTTTCAAAATAATGAAAAGATTTTTCTACTTAATGCCATATAATCCTCTGAAACTACGGATCTGAGTAACAGGCCTTACCTTGTTTCTCCAGTAGTATTGAAGGAACAACCAGCACCTTATCTATATGGGAACAATAATAACATCATATATGTTTGCCAGCTCTTCACAAGATTGCTCCAAATGCCCAAGTTGAGCTCCTAAGCTTTGAACATGAGTCCCACATGAGTTCTGCCAAAATTAATGCTGTGTTGTGATCCAGAGTACTCCGTAATTGTGCTTATTCTTTCCTTCTGCCAATTAGTGAATTACATATGAAAGATTTAAACCAAAATCAGGAGGGTGTTGAGTGACAGCTAACAAAACTAAAGATGCATCTTGATCCTGACTAGGACTATTTGCAAGAAGGTCCCCTCACTGTGGCTGAACGCTGAATGTATTTGGTCCAGAACTGGCAACTGGATGTGATGGAAGAGGATGTTCCTCACTCCTGCCAATTCCTAGATTACAATGTATGAGAATACTGCCAGCGTGTCTTGTGTTCTTAAATCCATTTCATGTCTCTCTAGTGGGATAAACCTTGCTAAAGTTGGGTATGGCAGACTTTTAGTTTGCTATGGAAAAAACCCCATAAATCAAGCAGACTTGTAAAACCAGAATAGATATGCTGAGGGAATCCTTAAAAATTAAGACAGCCTTTCATGACTGCAAAGCACATTTTGAGCTGAATAATTTCAGGACTAAACAGCCCATAATGTAGCTGGTTTCACATAAAGTATAATTTGATAATGAAGTGTTCTCACACAATTTAGGCTTTTCAGATGGCTGCTTAAACACAGAGGTGTGGCGTGCACTAAATGAGATTATGTTTTAAAAAATGGTTGCAATGAATACGTAGCTGTGGAGAGCAGCAGTATGATGATGCACCTTGCATTCATATAAAAATTAATTTTTATATTCAAAACAAACCAACTGCTTTGACTATTTCCTCTTCCACCCTGACATTAAAACTCAGTACCTTGCTTTTTGGTCTTGGCTTGAAAATCAGCTTTGTGGTGGCAGGATTCATTACAGATTGGATGAGGTTGACAGGAACCTCTGCTGACTATCTAGTCCAGCTCCCCTGCTCAAGCAGGGGCAGGCAGAGTAGGCTGCTCAGGACCATGTCCAGTTGGGTTTTGGGTATGCCCATGGGCAGAGGCTCCAAGAAGCTGGTTCAAGCAGTGGCAGAAGGTACCCAGAGAAAACATTGCAGGTCTGAGGCAGAAGTTTCAGCAGACAGCTAATGGAGAAGAACTGCACAAGGCCAGTAAGACGTGCAGAAGTATTTTGCCTTGGCTCTCTGATTTCTATACATTAATTTAAGAGAGATCTTCACATCGGAAGATTATATTTCTCCAGGTTTTCAACAGGGACATGCACCAGAAATAAATTCTTGTCTCATCTGAGAATCCCAGTGGGGCAGCTGGAACTCCAGGAACTCAGAAACTTCACTTTTCTCCTTCACTCCTTATTCTGCAGGTCTTTCTATTACAAGTCTCATTTCTGTTGAACTGCAAAGACTTGGAGGAAATCTGATGAGAAGAGATTTTACCAGGAGACTTTCTGTATGTTTCACATTCAGTGGAACAGAAAATCAGAGTCAATTTAGAGAGAATTTGACTGATTCTGCTTACAATCAAAGCCAAAGCTAGACAGCACAAGTCAGGCACCTGAAAGGAACCTGATTTTAGCATCATTTGATTTAAACTTCATAGGACATTGCAAGTCTGGGCAGATTTTTTTTTCCCAGTGTCATACACTGACTCCATCAGGGTCAAACAAATAAAACTTTATTTGAAAATTCCTTACTTGCCTGCTTCTGTTTGCCTTAGTGTAAAATTGATGTGACAGAGATTTCTGAAAACCCTTTCTTCCTGCAGGGATTAATTCTGGTGGTACTGTGTATGTTAGGGCTTTTTATAATCTCTGCTGGCTGTGAAAAAGGACTATAACACCTATGGAAATGACCATGCCCTTTGCTTCTGTTGGTTTTCAGTCAATATAGAAAGTCAAAAGTACCACAGACTGAAACAGGTGCATGATGGGAGAACTCAAGGTCAGATTTTTATTTTCTTTTCAAAACTGCCACATTTCTGCAGTTACCTACTTCACCACCACCTTCATTCTTTTAGGCCAAGCAAGAGATGGGAGACCTGGAAGATGAGCGGAGAGTGTACAATAACAAGAATCGATCCATAACTCTTGAGCCTGACCTCTGAAGGGATTAGATCCTGAATGGCACTCCCAGCTTTACCCTGAAGTGGCATTTGAATGCATGTTGCAAGAGGTAGCCATACACATCAACAAGGAGGACTGCAGAGGCTGGCTCTGCCTGCCTGTACTGGCATGGCCATCCTGAAAGGCTCTAGACAGTGGTTTGTGGGTTTTCACTCTGCTGATGGGTCTCCTTCCTTGACTGGGTGCACATGTCCTGTCGACCAAATCAATGCCAGCCGAACTGGCTGCAATGATTTATTAACCATGGAAAGGCAGGGAGATATGTTAGGGTCACTGCACCAATCCGAATCTCTCTTACCTAACATCAGTTTATAGCAGATATAAATCCTTAAAAACTCTCAGCATCTTTTATGAATGGAATGAATACTTTTAAGCAATTATGAGCTGTTCTGCTGAAGTCACTTACAGTTATGAAATACCCCTAAATTTCCTGAAGGTTGGCAGCACCAGGACACAACAACAAGCCGCTTTCATAGTAATGATCTCTCTGTTTTTGAGACAAGCATGAAACCTATTTTGGAAGAAGCTTTATGTGTTCCTATAGTTTAAGATTTTTCTTCCTGCTTCAGAGATCACCTAAAAGCTACCTAGGGCTGGTATTTGAAATCCATTTACCATTTGATAAATGCAGGTGAAAAATAAGCCACAGTACGTAACACTCGGCCTCTTCTATTAACCAGTGTAATATGGATGACAGTCTTCAGAGGAAGGTACATGTTGATATCACATTTCCTAAGTTGTATCACTAAACCTAGGGGCTGATCCTATGATTTCTCATATAGAATGTAACACACAGGCACTTAAACTTACTCTGCTCCTATGACTTCTGTATGTTTCTCTGGGCCTGCCACATCCCTTCCTCTGGCAATTTTGCTACGGTCTTTATGGAAATGGTTAAATTGTTAAGGTTTAAGGTTCTTACAAGGACAGCCACAAGGGAACATTGTCCATATCAGAGCTGACATGAAATTTGTTATTGACAACAGTGTGGACAGGCTTTTACCATCTCTCAAGACAGATATGCTGGTGGGAAGTAACACTTCATTTGCAACTTCCAAGACTGTATATCTTAAATTGCAATGGTTTTGGGGGGGTAAAAAAATCAGTGCTGGAACTCTTAGTGCATCCAGGTACATCTAAATTTCCCCTGGGGATGGAATGACTTAACTGTCATTTCAAGTTTTATATTCTTCCTTTAAATCAGCTATTTCATTTAAATAAAAAGGTTCTATATTCTGGGATGGAAATGCAGCTGCTTCAAGTAGCCCTGCAGCACGCTGATTTATTACTGACTATATACTCCTTCAAGGAGAAGATTCCTTAAGAAGACATTCTACATGCAGCTCCATATTTCTTGCTACATAACACTTTATATTAATCTTACCATATCTGCATCCATGAAATTTGTGAGAAAAAATGGAAAATAAGGTAATTACATATTTGGATAAATACATTTGCAGAATTTAATGCTCTGTGTTCACATGAATAAACGACTCTGCTGTCTGTTATTAGAGATGTTAAAATAAAAGTTATATATCTGAAAAGGATCTTTTCCGCATAAAATGAGAAATGAAAAGTTTAGACTTCTACTTTTATGAAACTGTACCTAAGTCTCAGTAAAACTAGGCTTAGGATGTACCTTAAAAAAAACCCCTAACAAAATCTGAAGGGAAAACCATTTAATTTTGCTGAGAGTCTTCATGTACATTTGCTTTTTACATGAAGAAAAAACCTCTCCCAGCTGCACTTTTTTTGTTAAATTAAAAATTGAATGTCATAATGTTATATACCTTTGTATGATCGTGGCTTCCAAAGGGTCATTATGCAGTAAAATTGGATGAATTCTCCCAACGATGGCTCACATAGTTTTTCACCAAGACTGGTTTTGTCCACGCACAAACCACAATTGGTAAATTCCAGCAAGTACTCACACACAGAGAGCAAAATCTGTCTTTGTATGGGAATGAGTGCAAGTCTCATACCTGGAGCTCACATCAATTTTTAAGGAAGTGTCTGTCCTAACAGTTCCACTGTTGCTAATGTGCAGTGAAAGTCATATGGAACTGAGCTCCAACCGTAAACCAGAGATGGGTACTGGTGGTGGAGTATGGCTCTCTGAAGAGCAGAAAGAAAGAGAAAGTTTTCTAAGACTACATACTGACAAAATCAATGTTGCTGTGATGGATACAAGGCTGATGCTTTTTTTATCTCAAATTGTAAATATATTTTTTCCAAAAAGATCCAGCAAAGGTTGCACAGACTCCTAAACTTTTACATGGTTTGGCCATCAGGGAAGTACCATGAGCCACAGGATCCTGAAGATAAGTTAGTTGTGGACTATTGGGACCAATAGACATCTAAATAAATACCTGAAACTGAACTATGTTAACTCCCTAATGCCCAAAATTGTTCCTCAACAGAATGTACTACCCAAAATCTAGGTACTAACCACCTGATTGCTACTTTATGTAGGATAGTGCCATTGTGTCTCCTAGTACTGCTCAGGACCAGGACACAGAGACTGCATTAGAAGAAAAATCCACTAGTTCTTCTTCGACACCATTTCTTTCCTTTCTTGTTTTGAAGGAAACACTCTGTGCAAAAGAAGTGAGGAGGGATGGCTGACAGCTGGGTATGACTTTTCACACCGGGCAGGCACACGATTCACTGCTGGATCCCATTTTTCTCCTGGGAGGACAATTCATGCCGTTAAACAAATGACCTGAGGCCTTTCTGCAACGGGGCAGTTTGAAATTCATGAAATTCATGCTCATATATTATAAGAAAAGGTAAAATGGGATACAGGCCATTAATAGCATAATCAGCTTGGTGAAATCAGGGAGCCATCCTTACTGCTGCACATGAACACAGCGTGGTCTGCTTCCAACAGCAACCTTAGAGAACAGCTTTGCTTTAAATAAATAGCCAGACTTTTTCAGTATTACCAAGCTGCTGGTTTTTGAATATGTCTGTACAACATAATGGTCTGGGATGTATCAATTGTTACTGCAGGATCAATATTATAAAAGAACTCCTTCCCTGCTCACAGCAAAGTCTATTTTGGCTTAAAAGCAGCTGAATGGTGGGAGAGAAACATAACTTAAAACAAACCTTAGATTCCTAGCTGCCATTTTAAATTAACAATCTAATTTTAACTAAATCACTCTTTTCACTTTCACCTGGAGACCTGAATTTAAAATCACAATATCTCCCTGCAAAAGCATGTTGCTGGAATAAGGCCAGGCTATTTCTAAGATAAAATGTTGTTATACCAGTGTGCTAAGATGCAATTTTCTCCTTTTATTGCCTGAACAGGAAAAAAAAAATTAAAAAAGATAAATGAGATACAAATTCCAAACAAAATGTGTCTCTAATCGGATATTTCTGTAAAAAGATGTATTCTAGCACAGTATATATTGAACCATGGTATTTTAGGGTCAATATTCGACATACTTTATGCATAGTGTTAACAAAATATAATGCACTGAAATAAAAAAGATTTTTTATTGCTGTGAACACAGGCCAAATACTGCAAAATGTTGAATAGGGCAGACTGATTACAAATACTCCTTCCTTAGCTTTAGAGAATAAAACTTCTTTCTATGTGGTGTGACAGTTTGGTTTTTAAGATTACTTGGTGGTGTCAGTTGAATCACTACTACACACAAAATGTTAAGTCTAGCAGACAAGCAAGAGCTGTATCCTTGTTACCTGGTTCCATTTGTTATAGACCAGTTAATAATATCAATCCCATACATCACTTTTTCCAAATGGGTAGGGGAGGGACTCCCTGTGTTTACAGAAAATCAGAAGGATGTAAAATGACATCCCTCCCTTTTTTGTGCAGTTTATATTATTTGCTTTTTATAGTATGGATCCTATTATATCCCTTACAATAAACTGTTCTAATGGGTGGGTTTTTCCCAGTTACTTAAAAGGGCACATGCAAAGCAAGTTAGTACTTCTGTGAAATGAGATGGGTAATTTTAGAAGAGGCTTCTGCTTGTAACTTACTGTTATTACACAATTCTTATTTTTATAAGACGTCAGATTATAAATCCTCATTTACATTCATATCCTCTGTTTCTGACTTTGAAGAAGCATCTTAATCTAAATAGCAGTTGAGATGATGATGATGAGTGTCTGCCTTGGACTTCTGCCTCACTTACCCTCAAGTTCTGATCAGTGTAATTTTGCCTTAGCTGAGGAAAGTGCCTTTACTTCCCTCCCACCATTGATGAAAGTGCCTTGCCTTCCCTTCCACTGCTAAGTAGGGCAAATGGCAGGAGGTGCTCATCGTGTTACAGGTCAGAAGTCATCTGGGTCACTAGCAGGACACTTTCATGCACTCTGGCAAACTCTATGGACCAGAAACTCTAGTAGGAAGGCTTCCAGGTGCCCTAGATTGCAAACAGTGATTGGGCTTGTTTTCAAAAACCACTACATAATTAAGAAAAGAAATGTGCATTACAAATTGTGGAGGACTTGGATCTCAGAGACATAGACAGCGAAAATTTAATCTGCCTTCCATGTGCAGCAGAGAGAATTGTTATTTGTATGATTAAGAAGCTGAATGGGTTATTAATTGACCGGATATATCTCTAACCAGATCTTATATGGTGGTATCCCATGGAGCAGTGACAGAAACCCCTCAGAGCCCTGCATTCTATGTCCTGTAACTTCATTCTTTTTCATTTGATTTCTGTGGGTGTTTCCCTCCATGAGAGAAAAGCGCAAGAAATTCTGAAATAGCTTAGTGGTCCGACTTAATATCAGAGCAGTTCTTTTTATGCAGGACATCATTCTCTCTGTTTGCCTTCAGAGGAAATACTGGACCATGTCCTCCTGACAAGGAGCAGCAACTCCTCCAGACATGGCACTGACACGAGCTGTGCTCAAAGAGATGGTCCTGCTGATTTCACAGACATCTTCCATCCACGGCTTTCTGTCCCATCTGGGCCTGGATATTTATTGTATCATTGCCAGAACCTTGACAGAAAGAGAAGCAGTTCCACTGACACAGCAGATGAGAAGATTCTCCTGAAATGTTTTAGCTGAACTACTCATATCGAAAAGAGCCAGGAATGGTGGATGCACTTTTCTAAACACAAACACGCATTTCCTGACAGACTAGGGGTGCCTTACTGGACACGTTGCAAAAAAATTCTCATGCTGAAGCACTGTCTCTCCAGCAGCTGCCACAAATCCTCAGCTGTAGACAGAGGAAAGAACATACTGCTGAACACAATCACACAAGACACAAAAGAGGGCTGGTAGCAGTCTGAATGCTCAGACTAAAGCACTGGGTAAAATGATGTACCACCCTTCAGCTTTTGACACGGACAAACTGCAAAATGTAGGCAGCATGAACTCACCAAGCCCTGTGAGCAGTTTTTGTAAAGCTCAGAGGCCATTAGCTGAAGCAGTGTTCCCTGCCAAGGTCACTCAGACCACATAGGGTATGTGGGACCCACCCTAATCTGCCGTGCCCAAATTCCGAGCCAGGCCTGGAGATGAGCAGCAGGAGTTCTGTAAGCCACCTACAGCAAGAAACTTATCCTGGCATCAAACTGGGTAGCTGATAATCTCCCACCTGGGCACAGAAGTAATCTGTAGCAGACAAGAGCTTGAAGGAGTTGTGAATTCCTTCAAAAGAGTTGAAATGACATCCTATTTCATCTTCTGGAACACTGGGGGAATAAAAATTGGCTACATCAACAGCACTCTTGTAAATCATTAACCAGAAAAGCTCCTTAAAGGAACCTCTACTGATTTTCCTTGGGGTAAACTCCTGATAATAATAAGAAACTATAGAGAACTTTGTTCCTCTGCTCATGTCTTTCCAAGTCTTTCTCAGACAGGCACCTTTAAAAACAGAAATATAAATCATTATAATCAAAGTAGGGAGTAATATTTTAATAGTAAAATAATATAAAGACTGTAATAAATTATATAAAAACAGCATTAGAAAACCTATCTAAGATGTTGAATTATTATCTGAGGTGAAGTCGTAGAGTTATACGTTCATAAATAATAATGAAGCTTCTGTTGGTAACATAAGTAATGTTTAAACTGTGGGGTTTAAACTCAGTTTCCACTGAGCTTGAAAAGCTTAAAAAGCTCAAAAAGAGGAAGGGCAGAGCCGAGAGGGCACAGCCTCAGACAAAGCAGCTGTTATCATCCACAGGCTGTGTGGGGAATGGCAGAGTCCCCTACAACGGAAATAATTAAAATAAAAACAAGCAAGTGGTGCAAACCCTGAGCCATTGACAATACCACCTCTAAATAAATCAACCCAGGAAGCCTCTGGATTCTGGAATAGCTGGTAAAACAAAAACCAAAGTGAACTTGCATTTCAAAACAAGCTCTCATTTCCCTTCGAAAATGACCCCAAAGAATCTGACCTGCCACGGATGTGGTAATTCACACTTGCTCAGCTACAAATGGCACCTCCTTGAAGTGTCTGATGAAGATTTAATGTTACCTCTGAAACACTAACCATGAGAAAAGGCCAAGCATGACCCAAGTGCTGCACTCCTGCAAGGCGACGTTGCTGGGTCAAAAGAGTGTGTGCTGCAAATACCAGCTGGTCCCTGCAGGATCCTGCTACACCTGAGAGGACAATCCATCACCTTGCTTGTTCTCTAATGCTGAAATACCGGGGGGAGAACCCTGCCAGTGCAAGACCAGTGCTGGTAATGCCACCTTTAACTTGTGAGGCTTTACCTGAAGTTTGTTTCCATCTGTCTCAAGGGACACTGCAAAGTGCCACAGCAAAAGATGACACCTTCCCTGCTCCACTCCCACATGACACCAAAGGATGGCTCTCCTCTCCTGCCTCCTGTTCAGCTCTGATGACCCTGAGGCTAATACACCTGGGAGAGCTAAAGAAATCCTGTGAAGCCTTATCAGGGTATCAGCACTGTGTTTTGCTAATAAGCTTCAGATGAACTATGCCTATAGCTTGCTGAGCTTGAGCTGATAAGTGATTACAAATGAATATCTGAATAGAAAGTATACTGTACTATTGAACACAGATCTGTTTCTAATGAAAAAAAAATAAAAGGCAAAAAGACAAAGGAGGGCTGAGATAAAGGAAAAAGGCTTCCCCTGGCTGGAGAATGGAGACTTAGTTCAGACTGGTACTTCCACAAGACAGCAAACCTCATTTCTACAAAGACTTTTGCTACTTTATTTCCACAATGGTTTTAACAAGGTGTTCCAAAAGATGATGGATGAATATGTTACTCTGCTGAACCCATGGCAAAACTGCCTTGGTTCCCATGTATGAAGTTACATGATGCTCTGTGTGTGTGTTTGTCTATTGACCTATGTCTCTATAAAACATTGTTTAATACAAGAGAATAAAGTCTTGTCGTGCCCTGGGTAAGTAAGTAGGATTAAACCCATAGTAATTATAGCCCATGTAAGCCTGAGAGAAATTATAGGTCCTGTTGAAGGCTGGCCTTCCCACTTTTGGTAGAAAATAGCTTGAAACGATGGATGATGGAACTTGTGTAAGGATCATCAGTCTATCCAAACCTCATCTAAATCTCCACAATTATCTACCTAGATTTTGAATATTCAACCATGCATTCATGGACGAAGACTAGAAAAGTTTTTATTCTGGAAGCAAAAATCTACACTTTCCAGCTTCTCAAACTCAGTTGATTTTCCCACTAAAAGGGAAATAATTTTTACGGAATCTTTGGTTTAGGTTTGATTTAGAAAAGGCTGGACAGACTTCGAATCAGATTGTTAAAAGTTAGTGACCTTGATCGGTGCCCTCAGATGTTCTGAAAGAGGAGAGAGAGTTCATACTCCTGATAAGTGGTCTTTTTAAAAACAAACACTGAGCAATGAGGAAGTTACTGTTGCATTTAAATTACCTATTTATTTAAAGTAACCTTCAAAACCTGATATTTACTTTTGCTTGAATATAATTTATCATGAGAAAGAAAGTTGCATGGTTAGTGAGAATACATGGACATTTAGCTATTTTTCCTATTTATTAGTGTAAATATTTTTATTACCATCTGCTTTGTTGACTAGCAGCTTGCCTTGAAGGAAGAAGCCACAGAGTATTTTATTATGCAAAAAGACAAGAAAGCTTACACTGGATTTCTGACTTCAAATCTGTCTTTTGTCAATAACCCAGACAGCATTTTATCTTTGCAGAGCTGATCATTATCTGCCGAAAGAAAAGCTCCTTAAATAAAATAACAACTGATTATAACCATTTTTCCCCTCAGCTAGCCCTGAACTTTTGCAACATTCCTTGCAATTAATGATGATACCACTCAGCAGTGACTCAAAGGGATTGCTTCAGTATTTGTGATGGGATTGTGTTTTCCTAAGTTGCAATGGAAGTATCCTGTGCTTAGGCAGAAAGCTTCCCACTGGAGCACCACCAGGTGCTGGAAACCTGTTGTGCTGCTTTTTAATAATTATTTCATTAATAGGGTGTCTGGAGTGATGGTACAAAAATGAGATGGGCTGCAGGAGGCAGAGTGGGGTGCCAGGATGGAAGCAGTGGCACCAGCTGTAGGGAGAGCCCAGGCAGATTTGCCCAGTCCTTTATCACACTTGAAAATTACTAGGGAATCTCTCTGTGGTCCAACTACTTTTTTTCTTCTGTTTTGTTCTTGGTTTAAACATGTCTCCATGGTTTTGTTAGTTCAACAGCCTTATACTATCTCCCATGCCCAAGATCATGCTGTGGGAGGTTTGACAGCCCTGAAACTGCTGGAATCCCTGAAAAAATGTGATATTTGCTCCTGGGGCACAGGTGAGTGCTTGGGAGCTGGGGCTGGGCCTGCTCTCTGTGGTGTTTGAGGAGGACCTCTCCAAGCAGGCTGATGCCAGTGGTGACTGCATATTGGCGTTTGGGGTGACAGAGGAGAGGGAGACTTTACATGGGGTGAATGCTGTTGTAGGCAGTCAGTATCAGCAGCCCCTACTTTTTATCTCACATACTCCCTAGATGTACACATTTGCAGTTGATGCTCCCCAGATTTTGGATGGGTAAAGAAAAGCAGGAAGGACTTGAATCTCTTCTCCTGTGCACACTGTCTTAAGTTTCTGGGTTCTCTTCAGCATTCTGGCCTTCCTAAACCACAAATAACGCCTTTGGAGACAGCGAGCACAGTCCTTGCTCCAGTAATTTCTTCTGTCCCCCCAAAATGTACAAAAGTCTGGTGACTCGTGGCAGCATCTGAGCCAGTTTCTAGGAGTACATATTATTCCCCAACTAATCTAGCAGCCAGCAGCAGAAGGCAAAGAGCACTCAGAGGCTGTCATTAGAGGGAGAAGAGAAGCTTGGTGACTTCATTGACACTGGCAGCAGATCACCTGAATTTGGGCCACAGTAACTTTACAACAAGAATGAGTGTTTAAACATGGAACACTGAATAATTTCTGGAAAACTTCTAATCTATTTAGAAGTTAGATTTTTTTAGATTTTAAAATCTGCAGGCTGGAATAAGCTTTGAGATGGTCTCCAGGAATGACCAAATCTGTTTTCCTCTACCTAAGGTTTTTTGCTTTTGCAATGATTAAAAGCGCTCCCATTTTTACATCTACAACTTCTGCCTAAACCACAGCACTTACTTCCCCTCAAAACCCCCTGTGTTATCTGTGTTTTCCCTTTTCCCCTTTTTTTCTAAATTCTCCAATGCCCTCTGTCTTTTAAAAGCTTTGACTTAAATGGTGTCCACTTATCAGAGATGCTGTAGAAGATTTAGGTTAGCAGGACTTTACTTTATATCCACGTTGAAACACTTGAAATAATTTCCTGAAGGGGTCCTTCCCCTTCTTTTTTATCCTGTAGAGGGAAGAGCTGCACCACATGATTTTCACAAGTACAACTTATTTACAAGCAAATCCACGTCCCGCTTATCCATAGAGCCAGCTGACAGATGCTTGTTAGCAGGTGAAAAGAAGGCTACTTGTTAAAGTGCAGCTGCTTCCATATTTTTTTGCCAGCTGCATATCAGACACCACCTGGCAGGAATTTATTCATTAGATATTACTTTAAAAAACAGCAATGAAATGCATTTAAAATGTTCATTTGGAATGTTTTAAGGACTAGGTCATTGATGAGGAAATACAATGCCAATTTGCTGTGACTGGTATTGCTAGTGGCTATAATATTTGACTACTTTTCTAGGTTTGCAAATGAAAAAGCCATTGTCATTCTGAAACAATAAAATAGCAACAATCCTTTGCCATATTTATTAGTAAATAAAAGACATGGTGGATTCTAGGTCACGGAGATGCAGCTGAACTCAGGTTTTTGACGAAAAGTTAACCTCGTGTTGATAGCTGGAGAAAACCCTTATATTCATTGTACTAACATTTTATCTCACCATAATGGGACAATCTGAAGATCCTTCAAGGGAATTGCTCACAATGCCTTCATTTTATCTCCCTGGGTTTGTATTTTTAATGAGGCTACTTGTCCTTCCTCAGTTTACTGTAAGTAAAAAAAAGTTATTGTAGCACAACCATAAGGAAATTTCATCCAAGTTATAAAACCAAATCATGGAGAATTATCCCAAATAGAACATTTGGGTTTAAGTGAAGCATTTCACATATAAGGTACTCAAACTGGAATAAAAGAACATACTTCATTAATGGTTTAAATTTTCCTTTCCTTTGCCTCTTAAAAATATAACAATCCTCTCTCCCAAAGGGCTGATCTGAATCCATATATCAGTAGCAGTGAAAAAATAGAATTTCAGGAAAAGAGTTCATTTATAAGACTGGGACTCAGCTCCCAAAGAACATAATTCAGTTCTGATTATTATATTACTGCATCTCTTCCTGGATAATTAATAGATGGGATAATCTGTAATACATAATTACAAGAAGACCAAAGAGTTTCAATCTAATTTATTGACTTAGTGTTTTATGAAATGGAAGTTCATTATGAAAAGGAGGAAGTATTTTTTGGTTTGACCTTCTCTTTATTTAATTGATACTCCACAGAAACCTTCATGTCCGTTTATTTTCTAACGATGTCATATGTGCTCTGTAAAAGTGGGTAAAGTCACATAGACTTTCTGTTATCACTTATTTACAGTAGCAGCGTAGCTCCAGGGCTTCAGCACATGAGAAGTTTTAAATATATCGATCCTCTCTCCTTTCTCTTTATTCTGACCCCTGAAGGTGAAACAACACCTCCTGTAAGTTAGAGAGATGTGGCTTTAGAAGTGCTCTTGCATCACGGCAGTGCAAGCAGGCAGCTGGGTAAGATGTAAAGTCAAGGGAAAAAACCTGAGGGAGAGTGAAAAGAAAAGGTTTGCCTGAGGTTTTCAAGAGACACTGAACCTTCCTCTGTTAAATCTTTCCTCATACAAGAGAAAATACAATCTTCTCAGTTTTGCCACAAAGAGGATAAGGCAGCACCTCTTGCAGGTTTCAGGAGCATGTGCCACAATAACAGGCATGATGTTTGTTGGATTTTCAGGTATGATATTTTCCTGGAAATCATGTTTCACCAACTAGATTTCCTTTCAAAATTCTTACAGCCCTGATGTATTCTGAAAAAAGTAATAATGAAAAATTAATAAAAATAATAAAAAATCTTATGTCCACAGGAAAAGTGAAGTCAGGCTAAGGTTCCTGATGAGATTAGGCCTTTTGCTTGAGGAAAGCTGAGGCTGTAAACCCCAGCATGACGGCGGGTACAGGTCCAGTCTGGTCAGGAGGACATGGCTGTGCAACGTGTGGCTGTACGAAGGCCAGTTAACGCCGACAGGGATGGAGGAGAGGAGCTGCTTAGCCTCTGGTCCTCTCCAGCCTGTCAGCACTTGCTAAAGCAGCAAACATGAGAGCTGGTAATTCCCAGTTCCCATGCCAAGAGGATGCTGTCTGTGAGCCTGTCTAAAGCTTGTTGTTGACAGAAGAAATTAAGAATTTAAAACTGAGGATTACGGGAAGCACCACACCCTGTGCTGCTGGATGGTTTGATTTTCTCAAAACCAGGGTCTGTGAGGTGGCACATTTGGGCACTACTGACACAGATGCTTGTAATGGCAAAGCAGAACCCAGAGCATTTCTAAAGCAGCAGCCAGGAACACGTGTGGATTAACAAGGATCTTTAAGGTCTTTTCCTGTTTTCTTTCCCTCACATGCTACCATTACAAAACACGTTAGCTGGCCTTAGGTTGGAAGACACAGTAAGATATCACTGCCTTTTGGGATTCACTGTTATGTCCTTAGCAGATACCTGTGACGCTTTGTAACTCTCCATAACAATAGCAGAGTGCATCTACACTCAAGATTTCATGTAAATAAATCCCAGGGGCAAATCATGCACTTTGTACTCACCTGCTGCTAGGCACAAACCCCCTAACAGCAATAAAATGTTAAGGATGTAAGTGAAAATTTCACTGAAGATTACAGCTTCACATAGTGTTATGTCTCCTTTTATCTAATTTCACTTTTTTTTTTTCAAGAGAAACAGTTGGGTTTTTAAAGTTTTCAGGTATTTTCTGTGAGCTGCATAATTATATTTTAGATTGATAAACATAAATGGTTAAGGAATGAATGACTACCATTCTCCTCATAAAATGTGATCATGCAGTGACACTTAATTTTATTTCAATTTAGATTTTTTCCCCCACATATATATATATTCCAAATGTCCTTTTATAATCACCACATCTCTACATTTAAATGGTTTGTTTCTGCTACCAGTAAAGTCATAGTAAGAACAAATCACTAGGAAAAGCAGGACTGGTCCTCATAGGGACTAATAGATGTAATCAGTTGTAGAGTAAATTAGTTACTGGGGAGTATTTCTTCCCACTATTTGGAACTGGAACAGTGCAAAAGAAACTTTGGTGGTTTCTGACAAAATTAAAGGCATTTTCTTTCTGTATGTTCATTCAAATATTCCAATGCTTATTCTGCATGCTGCTTAATTACAGAGATCTAATTAAGCAAACTGAAAGAGATGCGCAGAACTGAAGAGTGATAATGGAAGATGTACTTAATTTCTCAAAAATTAGAGGATCTGGATTAAAAATAATGTTATTTTTTCCCCTATTATCTTTTTAACTAAAGTTGAAAAATGAACTAATAAATGCTTAGCTAAAGGTAATTAAAAAAAAAAAAAAAAGAGCGCAGAGAAAGATTGTGGTACATTTTTGGATCAGTTGTTTCAGCACCTTATCAGCCTGAGCTGCTCACAGGACAGTAAGTGTGGCTATGAAACAGATAATATCTCATCAGATTGTGCTGCTGGTGCATCCAGGGAAGCTGTACAGCAGCTCTCCAGCACAACAACTATTTATCTTTTCATTCAGCAGTGTGACATAGCAACACTTCTAAACCCATACATGCTTAGAAAGCTGTCTGTATAGTTGTATGTGCACCTATGTATCTGCACACACGTGCACATTTACATTTAAGAGATATAAAGATTCTACAAGAATGAATGGAACAGGTTCTTGTTCTCCTCAGGGAAAGGAACACATTAGCCATGTGAAGAGACAATGGAGAGACATAGGAATTTGGAATGTGTGATTAATTCAGCCAATTAAGATGTCTGGTTTATAAAGAGATGAATCACACCCTAAAATTATTAATTTCTCTCCACCAACTGTAAATGGAGTTTAGGTCACTTGTGGATAGCTACAGTTGTTCTGATGAAGTTGCTCAAATGTAGCATGGAGAAACAAGGAACTCTTCTAACAGGAGAGGGGCTTCTGTCCTAAGAAACTGTGAGTCAAGAAAACGTTTGGTGGAAGCTGATGCTTCTAACTATTAAGGGTTAAAGAATTACCAGGGATAATTCACAAACAATGAATAGGAAGGTTGTGGTACATGGTATTTGATGTGGTACAACCAGTGCCAAGGGAACTTCAGTAAAATCTGGTGTAACATGGCTGATATCTTAAGCAGGTTTAGAGAAGAATAATGAAAATGATTGCAAGACTGGAAAGAATGCTGTATTACACATTGTTTAAGGGACGAAAATTATTTGGTTAAGTAAAGAGAAGATGGAATTATGGACAGCAAAGGTTATAAGTTACAGCATTCCTGACCCCATACAAAGACAAAAACAGAACAGAACCACGGTGGAAACATTGTCACTGGAGATTTTCAGAACTTGACAGGACAAGGCTCTGAGCAACATGAGCAGGAGCTTGCACAAGATGACCTCCAGATGTCCCTTCGAATCTAAATTATTCTCTGCTAAGATTCTATTAATTTGGGGTGTGTGTTTTAAATAAAAACTCAAAATTAGCCATATGGAGTGGTTAACTTATGCTCTTTATAATCAAAGGTAGATATTTTTAATACATAAAATTTCATTCATCTTGTGGGAAGATGTCATTATTTTCATCTCACTCACCTACTCTATAAGACATGCTGCAATAAGGTGGATATTTTGCTTATATTAATAACAAAATAAAATACTTAGCTTTTTCCTTCCTTTCTCCAGCAATCTCTTGCCTATAAATTCAAAGCAAATTCAAAATCACTGACCTCAGAAATAATATTAGTCCTGTTACCTGAACAGTAAGAATTCTTCTGCCCAGCTTAAAAATGTGTATACTGAAATTCCAACAGCCTGGAATTTAATCAAATAATTGTTTGTGCTTTTAGAATGCTGTGGAATACATTTCCCATCTTCCTTCCATTTTTACATACATCCTAATGTAGAGAAAAGATGCTTTTTTTCTACAAATGTAGTTTTTCTGTATAGAAAGGCAGCAGCTTTTGCTGTGCTTCTTCCAACAAAGCCAGATTAACAGAACAATGAGGTTAGGAGCACGCTGCAAAAAACAATCTAAGAGCAAAAGAAATAAGCTCCCAAGCCTATTTTAATATGTTTAAAGACAATATGTATTTATTTTAAAAGGATTAGGCTTTATTCCTGATTTAATCTTTTATAGGTAAAAAGATGTGTTTCAAACTGCAAGCAGCCACCTACATTTGGAAAAATGCTGTGATCCTTTGACTTTGACAGACAAATATCAAAAGACCTTTCATGTGAAAGGTTATCCAGATGAACAATATTGTTTCATTTCTGCATATCACAGAAAATGCTTGCATAAAAAGAAAAGAGCCAACCTTCTCCATCAAAGCCATTGAAAATTAACTCACCAATCCCTGTTTTCACCACTGCAGCTGTACAAAAACAGGCACCTTAGTCATACATGCCCTGATTATTGTCTCTCTTGGTGTGGCATTTATCCACAAGCATCTGAATGTGAAGACTAAAGAAGCAAATTTCTGTGTCTATTGGCACGGATGTTTTTGACACAGCTGCCCATCTGGTCTCAGCTGTGAAGAGTGTACAGCATACACTACAAGGTTATTCTTCACAGGATCTGAACTGATGCTTAGCTTCTTCATGGCTGAAATGATCTCATGACAGATTGGCCATCTTCATCTTCCAGTTATCCTGCTCAAATAAGTTTCCCTCTCGTTCCTGTTAAAAGGCATCATCCCATGAATTTAAAATTCTATCTACAATCTCTTCAGTTTCAGAACTGAGTTTTTCATCTTTTTAGATTGTTTTGCATTAACTCTACAGTCATATATTTTTTGTTATAATTCTGGTGAAAGATTCAAGATATTGACTGACCTTAGTAACTACTGCTTCTTGCACATAAGCTTCATATTACTACAAGACAGTGAAAAATACCAGGCATGCTGAAAAATATGTGTCCTTAGCTGAGCTTCCATCTAACCTAATCTGGTAGATCTTTTCATGAAACAGATGTCTGACTACTTAAGTCCTGGTATATTAGCCAAAAATTCCCAAGCAACTTTCTATTTTCACATGCAGGCTCCACAGGCACTTAGGTTTTCCTGTGTCTTTTAAGAATTTTTGAATATGTTTCCTCACAGCACTGCACAAATGTCATGTCAGCACCAACTTAATTGTTCCTGAAACAGCTCATCTCATTGCCCAGTTAATTCCTCACCTTTCTGGTGAGACAAAATCATGGTTAAAACAAGGTGGAAATATTTTTTTTCCCGAGTGAATACATCCAGAGCACATTTGCCTTCCATGATCATTTCAAGCCTGTGTGCCCTCAAGGCAGAAGAGCACAGGCTTCAGTTGGTGGTCACCTTTCCAAGAGCTACAGGCAGAGCATCCAATGCTGACAATGAAAGTCAGGGTCACCTTACCCACGTCCTCTGGCATTTGAATGCTGCTGATCTCATATTCACACTGATGTGAAAATCCAGGATGTTTAAGAGGAAGGTGCCCATTGAATTTACTCAGTTATGTATTAGGTAGCTACCTACATACTGATTTAAGACAGTACACTTTTGTATCAAGGCACAAATCTGCCCTGCCTAAGAGGATATTGTACACATGTGACTTTTCTCAATCTGTAGTTACATTATTGTCAGACATTGCCTTAGACAATGGCAAAAGGATTTCATTCAGACTACTTTGCAGTGCTTTAAAAGGTGAAATTAACCTCTGGGCCTAATACCTAGCTTTATTCTGTTTCAGAAACAATCCTTAGAAAACAGCATTTTATTAGAAGACTAGACTTGTTAGAATGAGAATTCACTGCAATTCCTGGGGAGGGGGGAGGGGGTTTGTGCTTATTAGTATTCCTACTGACAGAATGGCACTTTGAATCAAACATCCATCAACAGGTTCAAAAGGCCCAACACGTTACCTCCACAAAAGAGTTAAACCCATTACTGATACAGCATCCAGTGAAACTAATAAAAACAATCTATTATCTGGTATGTTTTGTTCCTGGGGATGTGTAAAATGAAAATCAATACCAACAATGTGAACATTTTGAGGCAACACTGGTGCTGCTTGTTTTTGAAAATAAGAATTGCTGCTTATGTCAGTACATTGTAGAATGTTCTAGCATTTCCTTTGGTTCACTCACTAGTTACAGAAGACAATAAGCTCACTGGGAAATCTGCCTCTGACACAACACTGAATTCCTCTTAATGAACTGAAAGCAATCTGTCTGACTAGGACATTGAGGACCAGCAATTTACAACCTCAGCTGTAATTTTAAGTGCTCACCCAATGCAGGGATTGAAGCTTTCATTCTATAATTATAGAAGAATCAAAGAGTAGCACACTAATGTATTGAGCTACAATGCCAGATATTTATAACCATCACTTCTCAGGCAATATGTTTTTAATATGTTAGGATGGTACAGTTGTCCAAAACAATCCTTTTTCTTTCCTTTTTTTTTTCCTAACATAGGCTCCCTAAAATGGCTGAAAAATGCAAATTATTTTTAAAGCTTACAGTATTATAGTATTTTTAAAGAAAAGATCCTGTAAAATTTACCGGGATTAGAAAGGATTAGTTTTGGTCCCTCTTCTGTAATAAGGTACAAGGAACATCAGAATAAAATATTTATGTAAAAAAACCCAAGTCAAACCACAAAAAACAAATCACCATGACATGTAATGAAACTAAGACAGTAGGTTTGGGTTCAAGGTCAGTCTATCAAGCCAAGGCACTTCACACCACTCCATTAGTCCAGTCACCTCACTGATAGTGTTTTTTTAATTCTTTTCTTCAAATACAATACTTTGGCTACACTTCTACAGTACTAATCTGGGTCTCAGGGATGGGTTTGTTGTGTTTTCTGATCTGATCACCCATCAGCTACCCAGATCACTGGCCTTTCCTCTAGATGAAATACATGTTACAGATGACATTTGTTTGGAAGTTACCTCTAGGCTCTAGAGAAAGCCATGTTTACTTCTGTTTTTTTGAAGTTTGGCTGTAAGACAGCATCACGTGGATAAAACCATCACCTGGGTAAAATCAAAGCTTTCTGTGAGATAAACAAATTTAGGCAACACTAAACTTTCCTTCAGGGACGTTTTCTTGGGTTCAGTGCAGTTTATGAACAAGGAGAGAAAGAAAAATTATATGCAAGAAGAGGAAGAGATCACTAGTAACTGTAATGTTTCTCTTGCAAAAGATCTGCCTGATGTTGCATTCCGACCTTCCTAGTCTGCATTGAGGCTTGCACCCATACCTGACACCTTAGGGATCCCATGTCTCCAGATTTACCAAAAACTGCCTTTCCCCCTCATGGCAGTGTCATGTCATCCTGACCTTCTTTTTGATATTTCTGGGCAGCTTGGAAAGGCCTATTGTTCCTCTGGAAATAGGGTTGGGGCCCTTCACTCTCAGGCAGCTCTACAGTGAAATCCTGTTATGGTTAGAGGGTCTTTCCAGGTAATGCTGATCAATTCATTCAGCCCACTAAAAAGACTTATCAGCTTGTCCCTTATTATGTTGTTTGTAGAGTGTCCAGCACAATAAAACCTTACATTTATTAGGGCTTTTGATGTCACATTATTGTACAAATAATTATTAATAATGGAAAAACAGGTTGAAATTATTCATGAACAACCTGTTACGGAGTTGATTTAGTGTCTGGAAAACCCTGACTTGCATACCAAATTAATTAATACAGTAGCTCAACATTCAAGTGATGCAGTTTTCAGCAAAAGCTCTCTGCACTGCTTTGTGGTCTGGCTCTGGCTGAGCCTAATGCTCATTCAGCAGGCAAGAGGGTTTGATGTGCTTTTCCAGCTCAGTGAGCTGACGACACTCACCTTAACTGGTTTCTTGTATCAAAGATTGACTCAACTGAGCATTTTCAGGGAGGAAGCTGAAACACAGGGAAGGGTCTCCAGGGCAGACTGACAACACATCCTGGCAGTCCATCACACTTACCCAGAAACATCAAGGATGGTTTATCCTCATCCACAGCCAGCTAATGGACACTTACAGACTCTGACCCATACCCGCTTTCTGTGACTGTCTCCATTTATCCTTGGATCTGTAAAGGACAGAGGCACAGAGGAAGCCTCTTGCATGCTTACACAGTTCTGTGGAGGTGAACAATTTACCTGGCAGAATAGATGGGCCCAGCACTACGTGTCTCTCTTCTTGCCTCACACCAGCTAGATCCCAGGCATGTGAAAACGTCCAGAGGAGCCTCTATCCTCTCCCTCAAAAATTTTATCCAAGTGTCCATTCCCTTGGCTGGGTACAAATTTAAGGAACCTACATGGGTTCAATTGTCAACCTCTTACATTCATTTCTCATACCTTGTTCCCTTGGTCACATCTCTGACATCACTGACTGATGTGGGATTGTCTGCACATCTACTGCTGACAGCCAGGTTACTTTTTGACACCCAGGAGGGATTTAATTGCTTTTTTATACACTGACTACAGTGTAGAGTGTGCCCTTGATAGCAATATGAGTTTCAGGATAAAATAAAAAGCCAAGGTATAAAAATTCCAGCCAGCATGAAAGCAGAGACAAAGCTTTATTTTTTAATTTTTTTCCCCCAAAAATCAGTTGCTTTTTTTTCATGAAAAAGACATTTTGCTGCGTTATTCAGGAAAGGGAAATATTTTGTATGGACATATCTGTAAAAATCCTTTTATTTTTTCGTAAAAGGATATGAGAGGGATAAATATGAGATGCAGCTAATGTGAGACATTATGTTTATGAAGGCCAGCTCTTGCATTTAGCGCTGGTTCCAATACAGATATATTTGTAAGGAGGATTTTTCAGTGTACATGCCATCTCTATCCATTTCTCTTCTGTACTGTTCAGTGTCTATTTTTGAAATCCTACCCTACTGTTTTATCTAGCCTTATCCACCTGAAAGGTCAATGTTTAAGCTAATTTCCTGAAATACCTCTGACTCAGGACAGGGCAGACTCCCTCTGGAAGTGTCTGTCTCCCTTATCATTTCACTGCAGAAAGAAGTTCTTCAGACCCCATGCCTAGCATTAGCTGAGACAGAGCCCATCACAAACACATAAAATTTCATACACTATCAGTTCTAGTAATTTATTTCTTGTGGTGACAAGTTTCCCAGTCTATTTTCCAGTGGTGACATGGGCCACTTTCTCAATGCCATATCCTCAGACTGTTGAGTAGCAGGTAGAATTTGTTTTTTCTCTGACCTCTGAGAAATACACCATTTTTTCTATGGAAGGAAGGAAGGAAGGAAGGAAGGAAGGAAGGAAGGAAGGAAGGAAGGAAGGAAGGAAGAATGACCAAAGGTTGAACTTAATTGATGATGCAGCTGGGAAGTGGTCCTAACAACTGCCCTGCATGGTGCAATGACCCTGGTCTGGAATAATTATTTTACTTCCAGTGTCAGAGTAATTTGTCTCTACTGCTGAGCAGTCAAAACTACAGCACTGTTATAACTTGGGGTGGTTGGTGCTGCTCATGTTGCATTGAATCATATTTCTTATTATGCTTCTAAAGCTGAAAATAGTATGTAAGCAAGAGAAAACTCATTCTGAAGTTAAGGTTCCCTCTGTTAAATGACATGTAAACTATGGGGTGTGTGTGTGTGTGTGTCTGTGTACACCCACATGGAGGTGGTGCTACATACATAATAGATAGGAATAGAACACATTTACTTTCTCTTCTATGAGAAATGGACAGCAGAAAGATGAAAATAAGATAAGATTTTAAAGTAATTAAGGAAAAAATATCCCCTACACCTTTCTCCCATAATCTGACCTTGGTTTCCATGGAAACGGGATCAGACACTTCAGTAGCAGGAAGAACTCTCATTTAAAGGTGTCACCTACAGAGAAGAACTACTACCCAACACTGACACACACCCCAGCATAAACACTCTGAGAGATCAAAGTGTCAATACAGACCTGCTGTCAGTGGTTTGAAGCAAAATTTCTAGCTTTCAAAGGAAAAAGAGAAGAACCAGACCCTCTGCCCTTGGCTTAATATAGATCTATATACACATACATATATATATACACATATATATATATATACACACATATATATAAAATATGTATACACATATGCACGCACACAAACGACACCAAAAGGACAAGGTCTGTTTTTGTAAGTAGGAGAGGCTTTAATTGCATGCTGCCAAGCCCCCTTGCTGTTGAAATAGCTTTCAGAATCCTAGGAAGGCTCCTGCACAGAGGCAGGTGGTGGCTATGGAAACATCTCAGCCAGCTGCAGTAGTGAGTAATTCTGAGGTCCCATCAATGGTATGTTTTACAAGTATAGGAAATCTTAGAGCTGGACCATAAATAACTTGCAAAACCACAGTCTTCTTTGTTTCATTATAAAACAAGAATGAAGGGAGTCAGTCGTTGGCATCAGGGTTTTCGACAGTACAGATACACATCAAGTTTATTATGGAACCTGACATTCCAGTTTATTGTCCCTTTTGATTTTTTTAACACCCTATGTTTCTTGTTTAACAAATTGTTCTCAATATGACGTATTCACAATAAGCACATAAGCACAAACTGAAACACAATTTCCTGCTAGCTTCAGCAGAAATACATTAATCCACTCGATATTTCCCAGGACAATATTATCTCTCATGTGCAGGCTATATTTCTCTCACTCAGCTGCAAAGGGGAGAAAAAAATCCTTGAAAATCTGCTTGAAAAGTGACATGCAAGAAAGTCATAGGTAAACTGCCTCTTTCTCATGTGAAGACTTTCCTATCTATTTATCTATCTATCTATCTATCTATCATTCATCTTTCTGGCAGCACGTCATTTACTAAAACCCTCCCTCAACATGACAGTGAAGTTCAATAATGAAAGAAAGACAAGAAGGTAGTTAGGTTGCTGCACTCCTGACCACTTTGAAATGTTACTGTCATCCAACTGCTTTGTATCACATGGGCATTTTGCATAGCAGGAAAGGAAGAATACTGTCTGTTTCTGTTAAAGACAGGCTTCTTTAAAATACTCACTGCTGTTTTTCACCCTCACATTCTCAAGGCCATGTATGCTGCCATGCCCTAAGAAGATGCAATATTAAATGCTACCAGGACTCTAGGGGTGGTTGATTACTGGCCTCTTACGATGCACAAGGCTAAACCACTAAATTATTCTTCACTGACTTGACAGCTAGTAAAGAGAAATGCTTTCCTCCAATAGAAATAAAAAAGGAAAACGTTAGAACAAGTTCCAGTTTTAAAGACTAAGAAGAAATTTTTCCATTTTTCGTTTTCCTTTCAAGTGCTTATATTATGCAGAGTAAGCAGCAATCTCTCTGCAAATTTAGAGAAATGATAGAGCTTGGACTTGGGATATAGCCCCATGCAGGTGACAGTCCCTACAAATGCACTTTCCTCCTTGCCTCTCCCAGTCATTTTGAGAATATCAGATGTTTTGGAAGACCTGCTGGTGAGATCCTAACAAATTCAGCTTGTGCTGACCTTCCAGAGCATTGTGTTCCTGGTGCATACTAGGCCAACTCTGGCAACTTGTGGTCTTGCCAGGGGAAGGTGTGATCTGTGAGAGATGGATGCCTATCTCCAAAAACTGCCATGCATTTTCTAGATGCTTTCTGAGGATGTGACCCAGGAATATGCTTGCCAGAGCCAACTCCTTGTAATTGCAGCTGTTATAGTGACAACAGAGTCCAAAACATTGCAACCATGCAGTAGAGGGAAGAGGAACGACAGACAGTTGGGAAATACTAATCTTTGGGCAGAAGTATTACTGAGGTAATGTGGGACTACCCATGGGAAGATTTCAAAGAAAAAGATTATTTAGGGTTATTTCTGGCTATGAAGGAAAATCTGCAGGAAAACTTTTTTTCTTTAGTTCTTAGTAATTTCTGCCTTGGGATGGAGCTGGACATCAGCAGTGTTGAGAACAAACATGACAGAGTGGAGGGAAACATCACAGCTACGGAAGGCTTTGATTTCACTCCTCCTCCCCCTCTAAAGCTGCCAGTTTCAAAGTGGGGAGACAGAGATCCTCCTGTCTTCTTGACAGCTAATTCCATCTGAAAACAAACTCCATGATAAACCTGCCACAGGGGCTTGGTTTGAATCTCCCTTGTAGTTTGTGTGGGGGAAACAAGATCAGTAGTTGTCTGAATTTTTCTAGTGCCCTGCCTCTGATTCAAGTGCCCCTAATAAGCATTAATAATCTCTGACACTTGAGAGCAACAGCTGGGTTTAGTTCATGTTTAATTACACCACTCACCCTTTCCACTAATAAGCACCTCTGTCCTCCTCACTCCTTGTGACAGGGTTGAGATTTTTACAGGCACCACTATTAACGACAGGTGAGTACTTATGTTTTACCAACTTATGGGCATTCCTGAGCATATCTGAACAGGAAGTACTTTATTCTTGGGAAGTAAGGGCCATCCAAAGTAGGGTCCTTTTCCCTATGAAGACAGTTTATCTAGGGCAGGAACTAAAATATTTATTTGGATAATGGTGCATGGACAGAAGGAAAAAATGGAAGATTTGCTGCTGAATAGAAATGGAAATTTGAAAACTTGAAACAGGTGTCTGTATGGCACTGGTTACAGAATCAGAGTTGTTGAGGTTGGAAAAGACTTCTAAGATCACCATATCCGAATGGATATCCAAATATCCTAGCACTGCTGTATGCCACCACTAAACCATGTCCCCAAATGCCACATCCACATTCTTTTTGACAACTACCAGAGGTGGTGGTTCCACCACTTCCCTTGGGTAACCTGTTCCAGTGTCTAACCATCCTTTCTGTAAAGACTTTTTTTTTCTAATATCCAATCTAAACCTCCCCTAATGAAACCTGAGGCTATTCCTCTCATTCTGTTAGCTGGAAAAAGTGACCAACCTCCACCTTGCTATAACCTCGCTTTCAGGTAGTTGCAGAGAACAAATGATCTTGCAGCTGTCTCTGAAGGAGGGGCTTTTGTGTGTATGTGCAACCTCAGGAATGAATAGGGGCTCTCCCATAAAGAACTGTGGGGGAAGGTTTGCAGTGAGAGTGGAAGGGGTTAAAGAGGTGCACTCAGGAATGTGGTACTGCATAGGTGCTTTTGGCTATGAACATAGCCAGAGCTTTGGGTGGTTTGGAAAAAAAGGGCTTAAAAGTTTTGAATTGGAAATGCACCCATGCTGAACTTTCAGGCTCAGCTGGCAGAGAGGATTTGTCCTTGGTTTGGGACAGATAGCCCTTGGAGCTCCAGAGGGAAAGAGGAGAAAAACAGATGGAAGGAAATTAATTCAATAAAAATAAATTAGACCTTTTAAACAGTATTGTTTTTAATATTTATGATGCAAAGAAGATTTGCATTTTTCTGTCAGTAAAGTGTATGTCTCCATTTGACCTTCACTCCCTAACAGAATGCTTTATTTAGCCTGAATGGCAGACATTTTTCTATCTTTTCATGGACATTTCAAGAAAACCTGGATGCTGCTAATTTTTTTATTCACATTATAAAATGATCCTTGATGATAAGAAAATGGTAATATTTGCTCATACCACATGACTGGACCAAGGTAGCCAGTGATCTGTATCTGGGTTGCTACAGCGTGATGTATTATACTTCATACAATTTGCTGCAGGCAGAAATCTTAATTAAGGCCTTTCCTAAGGAGTGACCTTCAGGGACTGCATTTTTTAAATTGGTGTAAAAATAGACAAATGCCCTAACAGCATTAGGGGAGTTGTTGAAGAGTGTTAAATGTACATTTCCCCATCTCCTCTACACAAACAATGATTATTTGCTGCTTTTATCGAATGAGTTGTGAGGCGTTTTCAGCAAACAATCAGCCTTAATGCGTACAGACGGAGGTTTCAACTTGACATGTAGAGCTCAGTTACTCAGCTTCTCCTCCGGTTCCAATGCAAGCTGCATGTCTGATTTGAGAATATACTCCCCTGGGCTCCATTCATCCATATTTTACCATGCTCATGGATATTCACTGTTTTGGGATCCCTCTAATTAGCCTGCCACATGTGGTGTCTTGCTCAGCTTTCATCAATAATCCCCATACCCAGCACGCACTGGCATCTGGGTGGGTTTGGCTGGGAAAGGAAGGGATTGTAGACAGCACTTAGGCAGCAAACTAACCCTACTCACAATAAAGGGTTTGTAACAGTAGGTACAGCCAGGCAGGATGCAGTGGGATGTGTACAAGTGTCTCCAGGCTGCTTCGCTATGAATTCTCAGATGAAATACCCTTATGATGCCAGACATGGATTTTCTTATTTCTCCCACCCAACCAAACAGCCAAACCTCCTGGCAGTTTGTGCTCTGCTGGCACAGGGGCTGAGATAAGCACACCAACCTCACCTCCTGCTGTAGGTCCAGGCTCAGATTTGATCTCCAGGGACAAAAGGAGAAGGCATGCAGTGCCAGCACCCCTACACCCTTCACAGGGCTGTGACACACATGGTCTCAGCAGTGCTGGCTCCAGGCTGGCTCTTCTGCTGTACCCAAACTGCTGCATCAGCTGAATTTTGACGACTAGCTGAGGGACACCCCATATCCGTATAAGGAAAGCTGATTCCAGTTACCACAAGTTGAATAAGCCACTTAAATTTTGAAGATGAAATATGCTTTCAAACTAACTTTTAGAAAGCTTTTGACACAAGTTATCCCCACCCTGCTCTACAATACAACTTTCTTCATGGGCAAAGTTGAAATGAAACAGCTGCTGGAGCTTATAGAGAGCTCTTGTCAGAGACAGAGCTTTTGTCTGCTTTTTTTGACAAGCAGAAAAACTCTGGCTTTTTAAAGCTAAAGCCTATTGTGAGAGGCACAAACCAGACTCTTGGCTAGACTCACACAGCCTATTTCCACTTAAATAAGAAGACTGAATGATCAGTTTACACGAGTGAAGGGACTGGCTGGACTGAGGGAGAAGGATGTGTTTTCAGGGAGTGCCAGGGTCCAGAAGGTGAGGGCCTGGCACACACAGAGGACCCTGAGTTGCCCAGTGGCTTACCCCTGCTCCAGTCTCCATGGGGATGGGCAGTGGTGACACTGGTGGCACCAGCCCATGGGTAGCCCTTGATGTGCTGCACGGGGCACTTGGAGCACCAGCTTCTGTCCAAGCAATTTGCCTCTGATGTCCTGTGCTCGCAGTTCTTACCATCACGCTTTTCCATAAATATTCACCTGTAGGTCCCAGAGTCTCCAGCCTGGTGGAGGGTTCATTCCTGGCGTGGCTGGGATGCTGTGTTAGGTGGGACTAACACTAGGTGGGATTTCTCTTTTTATTCCCAGTTCTGCTGCCACTCTTCAAACATGACCTAAGGAAAATAACCTCATCTCCCTGTTATAGTCTCCCAATCTACAAAGCAGAGATAATTTTGCTTATCTGCAGCAAGCAGGGAAAGGCCTAATCCTTGCCAAAGAGCTTAAACTTGCTCAGATGCAAGATGCAATAGATGATCAGGATGATCACAGCCAATCTTCTCTCCGAAACACTGGACTGCAGAGCCTGCTAATGGCCCCAGTAAAAGCCTTGGCAGAAAAACACAGATGGCAAGCCATCCATCTTTGCCAGTAGGGTGTCCTGTGACATCCCTGACCTCTTCCACTGCAGAGGCAGAAGTTGAGTGCTCCAGCATGAGTGGAGACCCTGGCAGTGCCATGTCTGACACTGCTTTCTCCATGTGTCGAGCTGTACCCAAAACAGCTCCTCAGTGCTGCTCCAGGCTGCTCGACTGGCAGAGCCTGGAACTAAGGAAAAATAAATAATGAACCAAGGAGACAGCTCACTTGCAGCCTCACATGACGTCGAGGAGATAACAGGCCAATGTGTATAATGATCTGCACTGAATCATTTGCCACGTTGGTATCAGAAGCTCTCAGCTTCACTCAAGGGCTCTCTCATCCAGACTGCATCCGAGATGACAGTGTTAATACATCAACACGGCTGTAATGAAATCTGTCAGTGTTGCCCCTGCACCAAACACTACTTGAAAAAGCAGATGTGTAGCTCAGATTCAGTTTATTAGTGTCTGAGCCTTCCTCTCTTACAAAACCAAAGGATGATTAAGGGGGGAAAAAATCCCTGGCTACGGAAAGTTGTAGTGGTGGTTGTATGCAGCTTGGACCAGAGCAGAAACACTGCCTGGAGTCTGTTTTTGTTACTATTATCATCATCATCAAATTTCAAAGACCCCCCCAAATATTTCAAGATCTTTAAAAGAAACCCCATAAATCAAGATAGCTGGACTTTTCTGCTATTACACTGTTTGGACAGTCACAGATCACAGAATATTCTGAATTGAAAGGGACCCTCAAGGATCATCAAGTCAAACTCTGAAGAGAATGGTCCATATGGGGATTGCATCCACAACCTCGGTATTATCAGCATGATGTTCTAACCAATTTTGCTAATCTCAGGGTCATTGCAGTACCCCTTGGAGAACAAAGACACTGTTTAAGCAGTGTGCTATGGCTCACAGCTATGCCTGTTTTACCATTTGACCAGTGCAAGTCACCTTAGGTAATATTTTTTAAGTGTGTAGTACCTTTCAGAACATAAATCCTACTGACTGCTAGTAACAAATGGGCTTAGATGCGCTTAACACATATCTGAAAATGAGAGAAAGCCTCCTAAAAAATTGTGACACTTCAAAAATGAATGAACTCATCTGAGCTAGTTACTCTGTCTTTACTGTTACTGGACAGAAACAGGGCATAAGTATAAACACTATGCATCCGTGTTCCCTGAGATCCTTCTTTGCATCCTCTCCTGAATGAGAAAGAATCATCACAGGCACTAGAAGTGCCAGATTCTTCTCACTGACTCTAGACAGCTCCAGTGGTGAAGTCTGCACGGCAGACATCCCATATTAAGTTAAATGCAGTCATGCACTTTGTGTCCTGCTGTGCAACAAAGATAAAACACTTCCCATCTCCTCAGCATCCCTTCTCTCTGCTCAGGTCTGTCCAGCCCTCTAAGTTTGCACCACGCACAGAGTATGTTCCACTCTTGTTTCAGGTTCTCCAGGGTGTAACACTCAAAAATAGCTGGAACAAGTCCTGTCAGACACTACGGATAAGGCATTTTGCCATCCCAACCTATCACTGTTTCTGTGGAAGAGGGAAAATTGCAAGCAAAGGAAATTCTCTTTTCTCTTTTCCTGTCCTTACAACACAAAACAAAGCCTCCAGTAGCTCCCCTGTGCTGCTGAATATGGAGAAAAGCATCTTGTTGGGCCATCTGCCTGTCCTTTCCAGTGTGTGAGGAACTCCTTTCTCTCCATCCTGAGCAGAGGGATGAGCAGAAAGATAAAGGAGTTTTTCTTCTCATACCTTGTGTATTCTGGTAATTACAGCAAGTCAAATGGATGCAAGTACAGGGTTATTTTGATAATTGCCTATCTCTAAGGTATAAAACAGTATATTATGTACCATCTACAAATTAGGATTCAAAAGCAAAAACATGTGTTTAATTTTGATTTTAATTGCATTTTTACTTCAAACATCTATCTTTTTTCCCTGGTGCAAACAGACCTGAGCAATCTTGCAGAGATCAACAAAATCTTCCACAAATGCCAGGCATTTCTCTCGTGGTGGTGCTTGGCCCTGTGAGCATTTAATCTGCTAACTTTGACAGAAAGAGCAGTCTAATTTCTACAGCCTGCTTATTTTTAAATCAACAAATATTTACTGCACACTGCATTCTAAAGGATACAATTATTAGTGTACCTCTGTTTGATTACCAATGACACAGTAATAATACCAGCAGCTGCTGAATTGTAAGTGAAAATAACCCTTTGTTCTCATTTTTCTTATCTGTAGACTATAACAGCACTCATGGGGACAATAACCTATGAAATAGATTAAAAGCCAGTTAAATGCTATTTTCAGCTTGGCAGATCACCAAACCCTACCTTACCCTTAAGCTCTGTTTCCTTTTAAACATTCCTTCTAATATAACCATGTGACAACTGTAATGTGCTGTTTCACAGTGATTAAGTAACTGCACAAACAAGAGGTTTTAGGTTTATAAACAGAGTGGAGTTGGTCTCACAGGTGAACAGGACTGTGCTCCACCAAAGGCACTAAGGCTTCTGGTAGACGCTGTAGTGATTTTTCTCTCTGGAATAGTCTGGTCTAGCGACTTTAAACTAAACAAGAGGACACTGTTGGTTTTCTATTTTCGGTAAGTGTTGAACCCTCTCTTTTGTCTCCAACTCCTGTTTACAATACTAGATTCTGCTTAGCAGGGAAATAATTCATATTTATTCACTAAATAATTCTGAGGAAGTTTCAAATGCTATGAGTTGAAGGGGGGTTACCAGTGGGAATGACGTAGACCAGGGCCTTCCTTGGTGTGCCAATCTGCTTTTCCAAACCTCTGCTGACTTGGATCTACTTTATCTGTCTGAATAGAGGAACAGGAGAAAATGGAAAAAAACCCCAAATTAGAAGGACTAAAGGAACCAGTAAATTACAAAGAGCTTCCAATACTGTTTTTTGAAGGAAACAGATGGGGAAGACAGGGAAACACAGATCTAGGGTAAAACGGGACCAGGAGCTTTAGTACCAGTGAAGGAAGATGGGCAAAGGAACCAGTAGCCTGGCACTGCTCTGCTGGAAGCAGTTGCCATCAGAGGGTAGACTGTGCTTCTATTCAGACATGGGACAAATCTGTCAAGGACAGCACAGCAGGATTTGTGTCTTCTGCTTCCTGTACTAATTTATCATACTCGGTTTTGACCAGAACCTCCCCCTTGGAGCTCAGAAGCTCTTCCTGTAGAAAGCTTGGCTGGAACTGTAACCTTTAACTCCCATTCCACCTTTTTGCATCAAAACAAGCTTGTAGGTAAAATCCCAACTATTTCTGAATTCAGCTGATGGGAGAAAACATAAATAAAAATTATCCCAACTCCTACCACCTTCTAAATAGTTAGAAATAAAACGAAAAGATGTGTTTGTGTTTATCGACATATTTTGGATGTTTCTTTCAAAATTTAAATTGGAAATTATCATCTGACTTCCATATTAAGAAGGAAAAACCTTTCCTCTTTTTGATGTACAAAGTTTCATCAACCTCTCACTGCAGGGACAATCAGAGCATATGAAATTTTAAGCTGTAAGAACAAACACTTCTCTATTTGAATTTCATCTTGCTAAAGGCACAGAGACCTCTCAAACACCTAAACGTTTAAAAAACCAGGAATGTACCCAAGAAATTTTCCTGTTTATCCAAGCAAATTCTGCTGCCTTGAGAAGACCAACATGTGGGAAGAGGACCAACATCTAAGAGCCTTTAAGACACTCTGTCCTCCTCAGCAACAACCCACCTCACAGCTCCTCAGCCCCAAGTCATTCCTGGGGGTGGTTACTCCAGATCCTGAGCTGGAACAGGATTTTCTTGCTGTTAAACTAGGCCATGATGTTCTTATGATGTTCTTTAACTGAACACACATAAAACATTATTCTTCAAATCTCTTTGTATTCTTTGCTTGCTGCTGAACTGTGATACTCCCCCACAGACTTTTTTTCTCTTTCCTTTTATCTCTACATCCATATTCAATGTGGTATGAATTTTAGCATGGGGCTGCATGCCATGCTCAGATATTCTTTCAGCGTCACCAGTATCATGATACATCAAAAAAAAAAAAAAAAAAAAAAAAAAAAAAGAAGCAAGCCTTCCTGTCTATGTATCATTTGTATTGCCACTGGAAAACACGAGAGGATGACAGGTATTTTAGCAATTATTGCATTTCCTTCTCCAGTTTCAATGTACATAAGACAGATCTGCGGTAATGAAGGAGTCAGTCCTGCAGCCTCATGGAGGCCCAGTACTGGACAGGATGCTTAAGGCTGGAATTTCAAAGAAGCCTTTGAAGGTCAAACTGTGCAACTCCATTGTAGCTTTAAAACGGATGGTGCCTTAAGGCCCCAACTGGAATATTTCTGCATGTGACATTTTAATGCACATCTTCAGGTTTTTGCTCATTTTCCCAAATCCTAGAATTTCACTTTAAGCTGTGGATTGAAATGAACTGGAAATATAAAGTGAAACTCAAATGAAAGCTCTAACTTTTACCTACTTTCAGGAGAAAACTTCAAATCCCTCTAGACCCTTCTGTGAAGAATGTTTTTGAAGCAAAAGCTTAGTTCTCTTTCTCTGGTGTATGCTATTATCTTTGTGCCTTAATTTCACCCACTTGCTTGTATCCCATACGGAAGAACATGTTTCTCCACATTCAGATGACCTGGTTAGGGAGACAGTGTTTGCAGTTAAAGCAACAATACCACAACTCTGAAAATGAATCCTATTGTAAGTGTATTCCTGTTACTTTGGGAGTAAATTGAAGAGAATCTTTGATTTTTCTGTGACTTGTGATACTAGCACCCTGGATTTGTAACCACAAGGGTGCTGGGAAGTCACTGATGATTGCTGAATACACCAAGGTTCTGCAAAGGAGTCAGGAAAAATATGCGAAGGTTCATCATAAGTGATGACCTGGGTGCTGGTACAGGAACATAAGACATATCAGCTATATTCTGAGCATTACTTCTGCTTTTCTGATGCACTGTAATTTTTTATTCAGAGGCTCATGAGATTTTTCTAGAAAAAAACTGGAGAAACCTTGACTCTGAACTCTGGCTATTGTATAATCACAAAGCAGGAGGGATGGACCACGAGAGGTCATCTAGTGCATTTCTCTGCCACCTACTTTTCCAGCATAAATTGTATTTTTCTCAAATTATTTTTAAAAGACTGATCAAAAAACCAGAGCACATTGCCTCTGTAGGTTTTCTCATAATGCCACAGAGATCATAAAAGGACTTCAGTACCTGCATGATGCTGATGGCTGGAATGTGAACATTGTACTCAAACTGTGAACATTTATAATTTGATCCAAAACAGTGGGTTATCTATCCACTCATTCTTAAAAATAAAAGCCAGCAAGGAAACCCCAGCCCCAGATGACTGTGATCAGTTTGCAGCTTCCTTTCCTGTGGAAAGAGAAGCTTTCCTTGCCTGAAATGGGACAGATGGAGCCCTATAGGTTGCCACTCAACAGTGCCTCGGAGCACAGCTCTCTGTACTGTAGCTGTTGTTAGAGCAGCATATGCTTGGGAGATGCAAGCTGGTTTCCCTGAATTTAGCACTCTAACACCGCATGCTGGGCATCCACGATTCATTGCCTGCCTTCCAAACCTCTCCATGTTTCCTTTTTTTTTCTCCTTTAAAGTGAACCTTTGTTTACCAGAGATAGAAAAGCACAAATTTGTGTGTACAGATAGACATGTTTCTATTCTTTGTATAAATTGTAATATGTGTAGCTGTGGGGAGAATTTTACAGGTGATGTTCTCAATTTCAAGTCCCCACAAAAACAAATGGAGTCACAATTATTAGGCCCTGATAGCAGTGTTGGAAATCCATGATCATCAGAGAGGCCACTGCAACACCAGAGAGCACCCTCACTCTCCGGTTCATTACTGTGAGAATAAGAGCAGATCTCTGATTAGCTGCTTGACCAGGAGGATAATGCTAGCTCCCAGAGGTAGATGAGGTCCCATAGGATCCAGCGCTCAGTATTTGGGAAAAACATCAGCTACTCATATCTAATGACTTGGGTTTTTCAGAGGACAGCCTCTATACAAGGTAAGGTGACACTTTTACACCGTATATAGTTCAGCTGTGGAAATTCTTGCAGTGGGATCCTGTGCATAGTAAATGTTTTCCAAAACCAATTTAATGAACTACTGGAAGGAAACTCTAACTGGACTGACTGAGGTTATAAAGATACTCCTGATCCTGCAGATCACAGGAAGTATATTCTTACTATTCTTACACTCTTCCACAGACATCCAACAGGGCCACCGTCAGAGAGAACTTACTGAAGGGTAAGAAGAGCAGAAGATTGGTCTGAACCAGGGTGGTTGCTACTTGGCCGTTCATGGGATACTGACACACGTGCTGGTGTTCTCACTAGTAAATCCCAACAAAAACTGCCATGCAGTCAGCATGTAACAGAGGTGAGATTGGGTGGGATGCAGTGTCCTAACCTTAGGCGTCCAGTGTCACTGTGGGCACTAAAGTATTTCCTGCTTCATTCCCAGCATAATCCCATGCAGATGAGTTGAGCTCAACTGGCTCAACTCGCCAGTCAATATACTCAAACTAGAGTTGGGAATGATTTGTCTCCTCTCAAAGAAGTCAGTTAAAGTAGATAGGATGAATTCTGCATGAAAAGTGCCTATTCCTTTTCACTGACCACAGAAGGAACTGTGGGTGAGCTGTCACCCAAAATTAAGGGGACACTATCTCAGTTCTTGAGATTCCTGGGGTGGATATCAAAGTTAGGTCAAACACTGAGTGTTCATTGTTGTGCAATTGCACATGGATAACAACCCAGATTTCTCCTGGCTACCCAAAGTGATTTTCACCCAATGCTTTCTCAAAGCATCTTGGAGTGACCACTGGGACCTACCTTCATTAACTGTGACCACAACAAGCAGTTCTGAAATGTCCCCCAGAACTGACAGTGCTGTGTTTAGTACAGGTGACACTTGCTAATGCATCCCCTGAGAAAATCCAGTCTAGAAAGAAATATTCCAGTGTCTCAGCCAGTCTGAGTGACAAAATGCTGAAATAGTGTACTCCCCTGCAACCACGAGTCTCCCCAGTGCTAACTTCTGACAGTGTGACAGCAAAGTTAAGGCCCAGCACCTTTAGCTGACAGATGACCTTTAGCTGACTAAAGCTCTGGTAGGTTTATTCCTGAGCCCCAGAAAACAAAACTGGGCTTATAAAGATTTGCAAAGGCCATGAACATACTGTTCCTGTAGGTTTTTTTGAGCAGGGTTTTTTTTTGCTCACAAATGGTAGCAAAAGCTATTTTGGTAATACCCTGTGAAAAACAGGGCATTAAATTGGTGTCATTTTAGTGGATTAGTACTGTCACATCAGCTGCCACAGCTTTCCGCCTATGTCATCAACTGTGCTGCTGCCATTCTCTGCCCCCATCACACTGCAATAGCAGCAGACTTTACAGTAAAAGATGGAGTCAAAGGCAAGACATGTTCTAAATAGAACTGGATAAATAAAGGGGGGAATGCTGCTATTAGAACTACAAAAAAGAGGGATGATCTGGTAAACTCAAGGGTTTGGGGTGGTATCAATGCTACTGACTGTTAGAACATTTTTTCTTAAATGCATTTATTTGCATTGAAATAAAGTGGATTCTGTATACCCTGATTTCTAAATATGAGAATAATTTAGCTTTCTTGAAACTGATGACATGACTTTTTGGCCTTTTTTTATAGATACCTTTTATATACCCTTTTATGTAGCTTTTATGTATCCCCAGCGCTTTTAGCATGCATACTTGTAATTCCTTAAGTCTGATAACTTAGCTTAGACCCAGTGTTCTGTTAAGCCAGGAGACCAAACATCCTGGAGGCCTCGCAGCTGGAGGCCAGAAAGCCCTATGCTGTCCTGAGAAACCAACGTCTTCCCTACAACATCCTGTAAACTAAGACAGGCCCATCCAGGGGGGGATTCCTCGGGATGGGGGGGTTCATTCAAGCCTCTCATTGAGGAATATTTGATAGATATGCTAATTTGCAAGGTCTAGAAATTGTATACGTGATCTATCATCGGTGTGCATTTCAGGGTGGATTTCGGGGTGGATTTCGGGGTGGATTTCAGGGTGCATTTCGGGGTGGATTTCAGGGTTGATTTCAGGGTGCATTTTGGTGTGCATTTCAGGGTGCATTTTGGGGTGCATTTCAGGGTGCATTTCGGGGTGGATTTCAGGGTGGATTTCAGGGTGGATTTCGGGGTGCATTTCGGGGTGCATTTCAGGGTGCACTTCAGGGTGCATTTCGGGGTGCATTTCAGGGTGCATTTCAGGGTGGATTTCAGGGTGCATTTTAGGGTGGATTTCGGGGTGGATTTCAGGGTGCATTTCAGGGTGCATTTCGGTGCATTCCACCTGAACGAAGTGGTGCACGTTAAGGATCCTTAAATAAACACCGAGGTAAAAACCCCTTTTCCCTCAAACCCTGTTTGGCTCTTAATTTTAAGACCAGGAAAAGGCAACAAAACCACAAGGATGAGTGTGATGAACTGTCTAATGCTTTCTAGGTAGGAGAAAATGAACCATTTTCTGTGGCATAAATGACTAACAACTTCTAAGCTGTGTCCTGTATCGTACCAGGGGACTTGTTGTGCAGCCTTGGGCATGTTTTTTATGTGTCAATTGTCAAAAATGTGAACGACTCATAGGGGAGTTTCAGGTCCTCAGAAGGGCTAATTATCCAACTGAAATTCCTCCAATGTGTTTTGACTCTCCTAGTATCAGCAAAAGAGTCTTTCTTATCTATCTTTTAAGACCCCAGAGTACAGGGAATAAACAACTGCAATGTATTATTTCTATAGCATGATAAAATTCAGAGCAATTATGAAGGAGATATGCTCCCTATATGTATTTATGATACCTTAAAATAAGCAAAAATTGTTTGGACTTCACATTTGAGCAAAATACATGTTCTATAACCTAAATGGAGTAGGAATTCTCTTTGGGCTAGAAGAAAAATTCCTCTTGCAGACTGAATCCAAGCCTTTCAACTGTGCGGTGAGCTGGAAGAGAGAGCTGGCTGTTACCAGAACAAGCCTTTAGGCGAGGTGGGAGAAGGATGGAGGTGGGAATATCTCATTTCACATAGGGCTTGGAAACTTGTTGAAACAACAACTCTTTCTACATGAGTATTTTTCTAGCAAACTGTTACGAAAACAAGAGCTTGGCTGGAACACTTCCATTTATTTTGATGAAGATTTTATTTAGATATAACCTATACTTCTCAGGAACTTTCTTGACTATGTTTCAGGACAAACTGTTAACAGGGATAAAACTCTTGACAGGATGAGAGGAAATGGCCTCAAGTTCTGTTGGCGGAGGTTTAGATTAGATATTAGGAAAAATTTCTTCATAGGAATGTTTTTCAAGCATTGAAACGTACTGTCCAGGGAAGTGGTGGAGTCACCATCCCTGGAAATACTAAAAAAATGTGTGGATATGGCACAGACATGGTTTAATGGTGAACATGGTGGTGGTGCTGGGTTGACAGTTGGACTTGATCATCTTAAAGGTCTTTTCCAACCTTAGTAATTCTGTGATTCTATGATTCTATTTTGACATCCCAGCCCTGAGGCCAGGAGAGTGGGAGCTCTGCCTTCCAGACCATTGAAACAAACAGCACCACTATTTCCAGGAAAGCCCAGTAGAAACCTGTAATGCTGGGAAAGGCAGATTTCAAATGGGTCCAGAAGCTGTCCTCACCTTGGTTCAGTCAGTACTGTCGTACCAGTACTCCTCAACCTAATGGCACAAAATACCAATTCTTCGTTAATCATAATGTTCACTCTGTCTTACTGAGGATGATAAAGTTAATTTCTACCTCATAGAACTTGAATTAGGACCCCAATTTGGCTTAATCAACTGAATTTTTACCTTTTAAACCAGATTTCTTTTTCATGAACCTTCAAAAGGAATCCTCCATTCCCTTTCACTCAAACCTGTCCCCTATTTCTATGTTTTTGTTTCTTTTTTTTTGCTGCTCACATTTCCCAGAGGACAAGTCTGGATGTTTTAATTCCCTGCTGAGCCCAGCCCACATGAGTCCATTTGTTATTACCCTGTGCAGTCCATCTGAGACACAAGATAAGTGACTCGCCACCCTCACAGCTAAATGTGTATTCAGAGAGGTGTTTAATTTGTTTTACAGTCACAAATTCCATGGCATCCAAAGTGCCTCAAAATGACTTTGAATTTGGATATATAACCCCCTTGAGTTGCTCTCCTCTTAGTATTTGTTTAAGTTTTTCTCTTACTTCTCATAAACCCTAAACATAACAGTCACTTTCAGTTAAACAGAGGAAATAACTTTCTGTAATTTCTGGTCATTTTTTGCTGAGGTATGGGGTGAGGAAAGAATTTAAGATCTGATTTATTGAGTTACATTAAGCCTTAAACAGCTTTGCCCTTATCTTGTCTCCCGTTGCTTTCTCCTGATTGAAGAAGTCCTACCAAAATGATCAATTTACTTTCAAGTTCTGATGCAATTTTGTGATTTTGTTTTTAACCAGAAAGGCATTCAGCACTGGGAAGTTCTTGCCACACAGACCTAGGCACATCGACCTCTCCCTTGCAGGCAATGTGATGAATTCAGAGAAATCTGCAGGACAAAGATGGATATTCATCTCCTATGCCTGAAACGGTAGCCAGCTATGGATCTGTATTCCAGTACCTGAACACAGCAAGGCCAATATTATTGTCAGACAGGCAGTTAATGAAGCTCTTGAATGCATTGTGAAAATTGTCTTTGGTAATGACACTTGTCTGAGCCAACAACCTCTTGCCGTGCAAATGATGAAATGCTTTTCACAGTACAACACTGTGCTGCAGTAATAAAACGTTAAAGCAAAAGCCTCATGAAAATCTTTGGGGAACTTCTATTTAAAAATGCTTTTACGTCTTATGTTTTCTATATTTCCTAATCCTCTTTACAAAGATATATGAACCAAATTCTCCCCTATCCAGGCACTGTTACACAGGGTTTCAACTCTTGAGCTTTAAGACTGCTAACATTAGAAGGCAGCAGATTCTCCTACATTCCTCTAAATCACATTTTTTTCCCCCTGGGAAGAACCTGCATTTTTTTTGGTTTTATGTACCTGTTTTTCAGTAATATTCTATTTTCTTTTCTCACTTCCCTCCAGACTGTGAGTTTTGGAAGCCACATCTTGAAAGTATTTTATATGGTTCTATACCTGATTCTAGATGCTGTTGGGAGCACGGCTGATTTGATGTTTAGCCTTAACTCTGGTTCAAGGTCTGTTTAGAAGGTCCTGTCGTCTTTGTTGAAGTCTTGTTCTGGTACCCGTCAGCTGTTGTTGCACAGAACTCCTTGCCATAGATGATTATTGCCACAGGTAATCAGCACAGTGAGAAATGGGGTCAAGGAAAGAGTCAAGATCCAGACATTGGAAAGCCATGAAAATAAAGATCTTAATAATAAAACACTGTACTGAACAAGAAGACAAGGGTGATCAGATCTTATAAATCTGTGTTGCTGATGTGGCAGGTCACCATGTGTTGAACCATCTGGATGCTCTTCATCTTGTTCTCCACCAACCCCTCTTACAGTAATGTTCAGTAATTCAATGTAAAAGTGAAAAACAGGGGGTTGGTTGATCTTTCTGCCACTTGGCAGGAAAAGGTGCAGTCTCTGGATTAGCTAGAACATGACATTTTTACATTAGGCATGTCTTGAGCACTCAGAGGCAGCAAAGTACCTGGGACCTGGCTGAGATGGAAAAACCTTAGTCCTTTGCACTAAGGAAAACTTGTCTTAATCAGTTCTTTAAAGTTTTTGCTTCTTCTCACCTGCGTCTGTGTGGTTCATATTTAACGTCTTATTTATTTCAGCCAAGCAATGATTCAGCCGGGCCTTACTGCAGAAATAGGGCTGATGACACAGAAGTGAGTGAGCAACCAAGAACTGTGATAATTTTGACATTTAATACCATCAGTAAGCTAAGGGAAAGAGAAGGCTTTAAATACACCCCAAACCCCATAGGCATCCCATAAGACCTGACTCCTCCCCATTGCTTCCAAGCTCTGCCAGACACATCATCCTGTCTTGTTCCCAGTGCCCATCCACACACCGTCATGCTCCAAGGACAGCCCCCCTGAGCCCATAACTTTCCCTGTCCTGCATGGAGCTTGGGCTGCCCAGCTTCCTTGCTCACCCCACTCCACATGGGAGTGGCTGAAGGTTTTTCAATGGGAAAGAGGAAGACCAAGGAAATCAAGGAAGAGAGCTTTATGGCAGTAATAGATCCACTCTACTTGGCTAATCACTGAGCAATTACTATTTGTGAAAACTGCATTGGGAAAATAAGTTTACACTAAGACCCTTCTCTTGCAGCCATGCCAGTCATGCTGGCTGGTTAATGGGGGACAGGGTGAGAAATGGGACTGGGAAAGCACAAAAGTTCTGGGTTGTGTTCAGAGGCACTGTGACACACTCCAGGTGATGTTTGATTCACATATGTAGATGGCAGATGAGCTGAGGGCTAAAAGTTGTTCAGAAATGCATATATTTGGTTTTCCTTCATTTTACAGAAAATGTAAATGGGAGTGAATGAGAGCAGGGCAGTTTCTGAGCAAGTAGCACACTGACCCAGTGTTTGAGAGGTGAGTTATTAAAATAGAAAGAATGCAATTTGAACTGTCATATATGCAGGACAAAATTTGCCATATTCATCCAAGTAGTAAATGAAGAAACTGGAGAAAGAAGAAGTAGAAATACAGAAGCTGAAGTGACAGAGTAAAAATGATTTAAAGTGGGAAAAACTGCAATGAATCAGAAGGACTCCACAAGATGATGCCACTGCAGGAAACAATGTGTGTCACCAGGGCTTGGGATTTTGAAGAGTATGATCATGTAGAATATATCCCAAAGATCACACCTGAAAACCCCAACAGTGACTGCTACAGAAATGAGCACAGCACTAGAAGAGGGGCCTTGCTTTGATCTTGGGAGAGTGTCTTTCTTAACTGTTCCCCCTTCTATTCCCAGTCTTCTTGTTGCTCTTACCTACTGCAAGTACCTCTGGGAGAAATGACACCTGTATGGAACCCAGCACACCTGGCATCTTGGCTATGACCTTTGGCTCTCTTACACAGCTCTGGCAGCATTACTGGCACAACAAGGGAGTTCAGGCAGCGAGCAGAAAAGATTTTTCCTCGAAAAGCTGAGCAGGACTTGATAATTGCATCCCTTTTCATACATTTCCTTCTTGTAATGCATTAGCCCATCAGTATGCTTCTGCAACTAGCAGTAACAGTGCATTGAAAGGAAATGCCACTTTCCAGAGAGAATGATCAATCTCTTTGACTTTGCCTGTAAACATGTTTCATCAGGGGGTCACTAATATGCTTTTATTGCCTCACTGTCAGAGATGATGCCATTACCAAGCCTGACAAAGTATTCTATAGAGGGTTCCTTTTAATTTTATTTTTTATGCGATCATGAGGGACGGTAACAGATAAATTTAGTTCAATGCTTTCTCACTATTAACTAATACTGAGTAAATCCATTGGGGCAGACTAGATACAAACACTTCAAAGAATTTTTACAGGATATTGAAAATGATATTCACCGTGGGACAGAGGTTTAAGTACTGAGCTGCTAGTGTTTTCTTTACCATTAAAGCTACAACACTGTTAAATGTCATTTAGTCAAAACACTGTATTCAGAAGGATTTGTAGCACAAGATGACTATTTGCTTTTAATAAACTTGTCGCATCAGGGTGGTTATGTTAGCTTATTTCTGGGGGAAAGGGAGTTTGAGAAAAGACGATACTTCTTCCCTCAGTTTCTTTCTTAGGGTCCAATCCAGCTCCCATCAAAGGCTATGAGATTTTTGCTGTTGCCTACAGCAGGAACAGTCCCATGATCTCTCAGGGCTTTGAAGTGCTCAAATCCAAATTAAAATACAGGGGTTTTTTTTTCAGAGAAAGGAAGGAAAAAAGAAAAACCAACCCAAAACCCAATCAAACCAAAACCCCCAGCTCTAGCAGAAACAAAACAAATAAGGGAGCTGAAAAAAAGGTTTTTCTCGTGGAGGTTTTATTTCCAACCTGCTTTCATATCCTATATAGCACCCTAAAAACTGGAACACAGGATGTGAAACCATGGAAACAGCTGGATGCTACAGGATTTTTGAACTACTTTTGTCAAGGTTTAGACTTTGGGGATTTCATTTTTTTCTTACAGTTTAATTGATTCTTTTCCCCCTACTGAAATCCATAATATGTTGAGCTTGTTAAACTATGTTAGAGGTCACAGACTAAATTTAATTGGTAGTATTTCTTTTGAGCCTAATTTAAAGGTTGATTTGGCTTTATGGACAGACTCTTAGTTGTAGTAAATCAGTTCAGCTGTAATGGGGCTCTGTTAGCATCAGAAGAAAATATGGTCACTGGAGACTCAAATGCCATGCAAAATCTCAGGAAGAACATGAAAAAAAGCAAAAGAGAAAATTCCTTTTTTGAAATACTGTTTTAATGAAACTATATGTAAAGTTAAAATATTTTGGAAAGAGGTTAAAATGCATCCGTAATTCTATTTTCATATAACCCAAGAAGGTAGGGCTGTCCTGAAGATATGGTTATATCTGGTTATATCTGTATACATCTGGTTATAGGGACTAACAGGAAGCAAAGGGTTTATTGGGAAATGCAATTTCAATAAAATGTATTCAGAAACCAGAGTCTCTCTGCACAACTGTGGAGGTGCATGGTCAATCAAACCTGCCAGAAAAACGGGTGTGAAATTCAGCCACACTGGTTTTAGATCAGGTTTGGTTGAGGTTGGTTTTTTCTGAACCCAGATGTCCTGAAAGGAAATACTAGGAAACCAGGTAAAACACTACAACAAATCCTAGCTCATCCGCTTTTCTAATTTTTAATTTAGAATTTGATTTTTTTTTTTCCAAGCAGCTCAGTAGATGTAAAAGGTACTGATAAGCTTCTGACTGAAAGAAATGAAACTCCTAATCTTTAGGGATTCTCTCTTCACCAGGAAATACATAAGGTATTGGAAAAGTCCATGGAGTAAATGTTAAAATCATTCATTAATAGCCAGAGTCGACAAAAACTGTAATCTCAGTAGAGTGAAATATAACACAGCCTCAAATTGAGTACAGTGGGTGAAATAAGGGAGCCCGTGTACCTGTGAGATCTGTGTATGAGCACCCCATCTTCAACCTACTCCAGTATTTACATGGATCCTAAACAGCAGCACAATAAATCTTTCAGTGGTGATATGGCACTTATGTCCATTTTTCCTTATTTCTATTAACTGAAAAAGTAATTTCTGTATACATCATGCTTCTCTTAACTCATCTTGACAGTAATAATGTGAAGGGATGATCTCCTGAATCAAATCCAAACTTCCCACCTCTGGAATATGTACTGGAAACACTCTCTCCTTATTATACTTTACTAAACTCAGGTTTTGACAACATGAGCCATAGTACTGTGGTAACACAAAAAGTGCCATAATGCTCTAGGAAGTGCAAATCAACAACAACATTTGCCCTTGAAACACTGATTATTGCTAAAAGACTTAGAATGGGATTTTCTGCTGAAAGATAATCATTCAGGCACATCTTGAAAAGAAAGGAGGAAGACATGTGGAGATACTGCCAAAGATGACAATTCTAGAAAGGATGAGCCTCATCAAAATGAAACAATGACAAAATTATCCTGTGGCATTTTTCCTCATGGGGGATTCTGATCTCTGGGGAGGAACTGAAGCCTTCACAATGACTTAAAAGGACTTCGGTTATGTCCTACCAAAAACAATAGCAGCAAATGTGTCTTAAAGATAGAACTTTATCTGTGTTACAGATGGGAAACACCATGCTGAGAGCTACTTTCTCATTACAGCAGACATTAGACATACATGAGCCAGAGCTGAAAGAAGAGCTGAATAAAATTTTGGGCTTATAGCACACAAGGAGAAATTTCCTCCATAGTGGCTGTGACCTTCTGCCCAAACACAGGCAAAAAATACTTCCATTGTCATGGAAAGTTACAATTCCTGTAAATAAAGAAAATACCTGAGGGTTGAAATTTGGTTCTGAAAAAAAGTCCTTATTGAAGAAATGAAAATTTGGTGAAAGCCAGTGCATGGTGACTGACCTGTGACCAGCTGAAAATTGCCATTACACATTTGCTCAGTACAGCTCACAATGGTCACAGCCAAGGCAAGATGCTCTGAAGAGGTTCAACCGCAAAGTGACAAAACCCATGAATTTACTTGAAAATAATTTGTTGAAATGGAAGGACCACAGTTCAAGATACTGCAATGAATTAAATTCTACTGCAGCCCTACTCTTCTGTCAGCCATGACTGCAGCACTCTGTGTGGGCATGACACAAGCCACAGCTACACCTTCATATCAGTTGATACTGAAATCTCATTATATGGTGCTTGAATGTTGTATTTCAAGAAGCTGTTTTAAGATACTTCTTCAGGTGTCCATCTGAATATTTTCTAAAGTTTTAGACAGTCATTACTAATTTGAAATGGTTGTAAAATAAGTGGACAAGGAAGTCTTCCTGTCTTCAAACTTTGAGAGTTTGAATGAGTTGCAAAGGGTGTGTGTGAGATCCTCTCACAGCTTCGTCTGATCAAATAAATAAAATAAGCAACAGGCTAACTCTCAAAATAGAAAGCAGATTTGTTACCAAAATTAAGGAATTTCACTTAAGAAAACTGAACTTGGGTGAAATGAGTAACTGCATCCCTTTTCTGCCCCTTGCATATCTAGTTGTTTTCATTCTACAGAATGTCTTTGCTCACACATAATTTCAACCAGTTATTCCACAAACCCTGTGAAGAGCAATGGGAAGCGTAATATTTAAAGGACAAGAACAAATACAGTACATGCTTGCATAAAGTCCAAAATTCAATTAAAGCCAGCAGAAACTACACTCGGATAAATTGCAGCTGTACCAGAGTGAACAACTATGACAGTGGTCTTTTGCTTAGTCTTAGTACATCTTGGAAATCTCCTCCCCAAATGTCCCAGCAGCCTCATGTCATGTGTTTCCGTTCTGAGCTGGTGATGTCCCCCTGTGATCCCTTCTTGTTCTCAGAGTTGATTTCTGGTGGGTTCATGACTTGGGCCGACAATGATAAGTTTGTGAGCGATGGCTGCATGGCCACCAACACAATGTCATTTCAGGCAGTGGCAGTTCTCCTGCTGGAGAATCCTTGGTTGCTGTGCCTGTTGCTGCTGCCAGGACAGCTCTTCCCATCCCTGCCACTCCCTCTTCTGCTTAAAGGCAGTGAACTAGCCTCTGTTTCCTGACACCAAAGCAAGAAATTAGAAGGGAAACAGAAATGTGAAATGATTTCCCTCTCTAAAGTGCTCCTAGGACAGTGTAGCTACATGCTATCTCTTATAGAATTGGTGTTTGATGTGGTTTAATTTTGAACAAGTCTTCACGGATGTGTGAAAAGCCCATTTAAGGAGCAGAATATCTGTCCAGATGGTGTCGCAAAGCTGAATGTGCCTTTAGGAAACAAGATGGACTAGATGACCTTTTGAGGTTCTGTACACTTCTGTTTCCTCTGACTTGATTTTCTACAATTAAAACTAAAATGCTTTAACACTATTCACAAGTAACTGCCAAAAAAATACACACTGGAGAGAAAAATCCTCTTTGACTGCTCTGTTTTTTTTAACCTAATGTACAGCTAGATCTTCTCCCAGAAAGAGTCTAATTTTTTACTGTTTCTTGTGAGTACTGGCTATTTTTACTACTTTTATATCTCTTGTAAAGGTATTTCTTTCAGACAGAAGACTCTCAGCCCTGTTAAGTATTTGATCCTTTTTTTTTCAAAGCAGACATCACATTCTAACCTTAATGCTTTGTATTGTGATTTTGCCTTTGTTCCTTTTTTTTTTTTCTCATTTTTAAAAAAAATTTTGTTGGAAGTCTCTGTAATCTAAATATGTCTTTATTTCCAAGAGGATGACTGTTTCCTAGGGGATGACACTGCTTCTGGCTGAGACAAAAGCTGTTCCACCCAAGGAAAACTTCTGAAGTGCCAAACACAAGGATGTACTTTTCATTTCATCCTCAGTGCAGGTAGCTTTTCTCTCCCACAGAAAGGCCTTAGCTGCTGTTACCAGATCTTTACCTGCACAGCTTCACTTGTTATTTGCATCATTGGCATTTCTGCTTTGGTGGCTATTTAGCAAAGGGTTCAAGATGAAACAGCAAACATGGCGAAATTTGAAAATATGTGCTCTGAACATGAGTGCAGAAACCTTTGAGGTGAGGTATGGAGCTGGCCAAGCATGGAGCTGGTCAGCCATGGAGCTGTAGCTGGAGGTAGCTGATTGCATGCCTCGGAGGGAAGGATCTGTTAGTACACATACAATGAAGCAAGAAATTATCTCTCGGCCCAAGTGGTTCCTGCCAATCAGACAGAGGGAGTGAAACTTTGCTGGTGTGATGAGAGCTGTAGATGAATTTGGGCTGCAGCTTTGGGGGTTGGAACTAGATGATCTCTATGGTTCCTCCCAACCCAAACCACTCTAGGGTTCTGTGACTGTGATTCTGTGATGATGGCCTTGAAGATGGCAGGATCCAGACCCAGATCCAGCAAGGCTGGCCCTGGCAAAATTGAGGAAAGAAGGAGCTTTCTTGGAGTTGGCACTACAGGCTGAGGTCTCCTATTGACCTGTTCGTGGGAGGCTGATGGCAAATTGTCTGGGCTTTGACCAATGCTGAATGGATTGAGATTATTTCCTCCTACCCTTGAGTGTCTGTTGTGGTAGAGGAATGGTATTCCCCAATTTAATACTCCTGCTAAAAAAAAAACCCAAAACCACAAGCCCCCACCCACTGGTGGGAGACAAAAGGCAGAGGTCTCAGGTTGAGATAAGAACAATTTACTGGAATCAGCAATGAGATAAGAAAAGGAACAGTAATGGAAAAACTACTAATAGCAGAAATGTACAGAGAGGGGGTGATTTACACGCAAAATTTCTCACTGCAGAGCTCGACCTCATGTGACATGATGTGACTGCAGCCAGCAGCACCACATCCCGACTGCTCTGTCCACCATGATTCCTCCCAGCTGGAAACCATGGAAGTGCAAGAGACTCCCTTCCCTCCGTCCCTGGCCATGATGTAAGATGATATCCAATAACACAATGTCGTGGCCATGCCCACACAGCTCCAGGCTCTGCCCCCTCACAGCTACTGCAAAAAATTAACTGTGTCCTTGGCTGAAACTCGGACAGGTCCAACACACCTTTCCAAGCCTGGCAATGGAGCACTGAGTCTTGTGCTGGGTGTTGGTAATTTGAGTTAAGGGTTCACCCTCAGCTCTGACCTGGGCTTAACATGAAATAATGTTAATGAAATGGCAACTGATGCCATTTTCAAAGAACCAATGTCAACAGGAATAGAGGTGAAAACTGTTTTCAAATAGAGAATGAATGTTAAAAAAAAAAAAAAAAAAGAAATACACACAAAAGGCTGCTTGTGTTGGCTGGAAACTGAGGAGAGAGAAATATCTATGTAACAGACCCAGAATCAACAGCAATAGTGCTGTACATTTTATTTGCACTGTGCTGACATGCTCCTCCTGGGAAACCTGGTGTGGCAGGTTGAGCTCTGATTGTTCAGAGGAGTCTCCAGCTGCTGCAGAGATGGGTGACAGCACTGAAAGCCACATCTTTTAGCAGGGACAGAAACTCCCAGTTGCACAGGTTCACAAAACTGTCTTTTCTGTCAATAAGGTTGTTTATAATAGAGAATAAATTAGTAACAGGATAAAGTAATTGCAGCAGGGAAATTTTGGTAGGCCAAAAGAGATGATTCCTTGTAGAAATCCTAATTTCTGGAAGAGCCCAGTTGGGTCCTTTGGAAACATCCAGGCTGTTCAGTACTATCCAAGTGGTTGTTAGTCCTTGATCACCACTGAGGTCTCACAAAATAGTGATGAGTAACCCTGGAGTGTTTTAACAATGTTAATTGCCAGAGAGGGATTCACTGTGGAAAGTATGAGCATAAACTCCCCAAACTCTTTACTGCACTCAGGAGATAAGATGTACCTTTTGCCATCAAGATGAATGCAATGTTTTTTTTAAATGGAGGGAAGGAAAAGATTCAAAAATGAGAAGAATTAGAGTTTGTTTGTTTTAAAATGATTTTGTCTGTGGGAACCCTTCAGAGGTACTTCAGAGTACTAAATTTATCTCTTCCTAAGAGATAAAAGGATGAAATGAACCCAGCTGGGATTTAAACCTGTGGTTTCATGGAGTCTATGTGTTTCAAATCAGTTGCATAAATCACTAAATCATCTCACAAAATACAATACTTATGTTCTGTCTTTTTAGTTTCTTTTAACCAAAACCTGTGAGCTTGGTGGGGTTTTGTGGCCCTGTCTGAAATGATTAGCTCAGAAAACAGCACAGTACATTGGGGAATGCACAGCCCTGTCATATACTCCAGTGGACAAGGATGGTTTCATACATCATTTACAACTTGCTTCAGTGATTCCATGAAGTTCATAGGTCTACTTAACTCACAGAAAGCTTAAAAAGAATGCTTCTCTATTTCCTTTTCCATCTTCTGTCTTTGGAGAGGGGATGTCAGCACATACCTGTGCACATTTCCCTGAAAGTGCTCAGCACATGTCCAACCGAACCCTTGTCATTCATTTCATGCCATTTTCTTCTGCCCCAACTGGGAAGCCAAAGTAGGCAAGTGTTTTGTTGCATGTTTAAGTCTTTTCCTTCCAAACTGAATTAGCAAACCTCTGTGGCTGTGTGGGCCTGGCTGACTGTTCTCACATGGGTCTGGCACATTACTGGATTGGCCCAGTAGTGGTTACAGATCCCACAGTACACATGTCTTTGCATCTCCATCCATTAGTTTCAACTGATGAAGTAGCATTAGTTCTAGCTCTGCAAAAATCAGTACACGGGATGACAGAGACATAGATTATCCATTAGTTGTATTTATACAGATTTTGATACATGGGTGCAAGCCTAGGGGAAACTTGGGTTTGAAGCCGATTGAGGAAGAGATTAGCCCATTCCTCCTGAGAGTTCAGTACTCCTCCTCTTTCCCAGCAAGATGAAGCCAAGTTCTGCTGGAGGTGTTTCATAGAAGCCAGGGATCCTGACCCTTGTTTATCAGCCAGCCTGACACACACAGGGGAGTGGGGGACCCAGGTTCAATGTGCTGCTCTGTTTAATTCACTAATGAGATACTAATGGGGCCAGAGAGCAGAAGTGATTGCCTTGATACCTCAGTGATTTGGTCACTCATCTAAAACGTGGGAGAACCAGGGTCATGCCCCTGATCTAAATCAAGCAAAGCAAGTAGCTAAATGTGTGTCTCCAGTACTCTGGCTGAAGCTCTCACCATCAGATCAATGTTGTATAACGCTTCCTTTTCATGAAAAAGTTCTCTCTGGAACCGAGAAACCACTACACAGGAAATAATTTATTTGAAAATGCTTCAAAAGAGCTTTGGATGTCAGACTGCAGTGTGGGGGAAGGAGACAAAGAGGGGCAGTTGGGAAATGCCCAGGGTTGCAGGCTGCACATGGCCTGTTCTTGACCTGTGATTTAGGACCTGGAGCAGCCTGCAGCAGGACCCTGCTCAGCTGCAGCACAGGGCACAGGCACTCACTTATGGGGGGAGCATTGCTTCTTGTGCAGAGCAACTGCAGGATTTTAGAAACATGGAAGTCATTTGCATGGGGTGCTGGAAGCACAGTGCAAATTAATTGCAAATTCTCTATTCTTCCATAGTCTATGGAAACAATGAATTCTAAATATATAGTAATTAATACTTGAAATTAGGGCTTTCTTGGAAAAAAAAAAGGCCTTGTTTAGTGAATGCTTTTCATTTGTGCACTTTAGTTCTTTCAATATTTATTGATCAGATGTGCAATGAAGACAGCTGGGTCATGCAGTTAGGAAGAAACACTGATGTGATCCTGAGAGCACAGAGAACATTCTGTTCTGTGAGAACTGTATAGACTGTAACACCAGATAATGGGGAACAACACAGAAATACTGTGTGAGAGACCTCTAAATGTGCATGTGATAGACACAAAATGAGGAACAGAAAGAGCAAATCCCACATGGAACCTGATCACTTGTCTTTCTAGTCTGGGCTTGTTTCAACATAAAATACTTGAGAGTAACAAGATAAAAACTTCCTGTAGAAATCCTACAATTGAGAAGTTTTCTCTTAAGATTTCTTTTTAACCTTGATTATTTATACACTGTCTTGTAGCCCAATGCACAGGGATTTGTATTAATTCTGAAATCTCCTAATATTGATGAATATTTGTCTTAGCTGTATAAATACCAAATGATTTCACAATCATGATATATTCTTGACCAAAATGATACAATGGCAATGAGTCTTACAGACTAACCTGTCATAGCTTGAATGCAGCACTTATCCTTTTTTTTAATCTTATGAAATATACATTGTTCTTTAGATATGATAAAGGATTGTAAAGAAAAGTAGCCAAAATATTGAATGTTATCAGCACCTAAGTGATTCAGGAGTGCAAGTTATACAGCACACATATCTTGGAAATGTAATCCTAAAACTTTATTTTTTTCAGAACACTTTAAAATGCTCCTTCTAGTCAGTTACAACAAATTTACATGGACAGATTAATAAACCATACTTCTAACTTCTTCAGTTGAGGGGAATCCTATTCCTTACTGAAGACTCACAGCCATGTAAAATGCATTGAAATCATTCAGTTCCAACTGATCTTGCCTCAGGCAAGCATTTAGCTAAGTACTGAGACGATTTCTGCTTGCTCTCACATCAGCATCTTGTGAGGTAATGCCCTTTACACCAGTGGGCACAACAGTCTATTCACGATTCTGAAGAGGTCCTGACCTTAAGAAAGCAGTAGGATCAAATGTATTTTTAGAAGAGTTCTCCCTTGCCTTTTTAGGTACTTCTATGGTTAACCACCAAGCCTGTGTAAGATGCACCTTGCACACATCTCTCCTGTATTGCACAGTATTACTGTACCCATTTCACAAATGAGAAACTGGGAATCAGTGATTTGCCTGGAGTTACTCAGTAGGTTCTTGATTAACATCTGTCTCCTCATCAGCACTGTAACTTCCTTTTAAACAAGCCTCTCTCCTGCGCTTTAGTCAGAACCCCTCTGCTTCAAAACAGAATCCTATTTCTGATGTTCTGCCTATCCCTCTCCCACTGCAATCACTAACTCTTAGCCTGCCATTTCAAATCACTTGGGTTTTCTCTACTTTTACAATCTTTTCCAAATCCTCTTAAACTTTTTGCAGCTTCTGGACCTAAAACACATTGCCTTGTCACCAGACCACTGGGATTCAAATTCCCAGAGCAATTTTTCATTTGCCAGAAATGGAGAAGTCTCTGTAGCGCAGTGAAAAGGCAGAACCCTTGCCTGTCCTGTTAAGGTGTAAAGCTGTGACAGTGACATGGTTTGGGAGTATTTTCCTAGTAAAACTAGGTTCTCTTTAGAAGACAGATATTACTGTAGCTATGCCCAGGCGCCTGCATATGATCAAGTAAACACTGTTGTTCAGAGAGCTGTTGTAAATAAACTAAGCTGTCATAACCAACTGGGGCAGGCACCAAGACAACAGCAAGCGTGAAGTAAAACATGTCAGACTAAACCAGTCTCATGGTATTATAATAGCAGCTCTACTTAGAGAGTCTGAACATGCCATTTCCAGCCTTTCAATGTTTTCAGTTGCAGGGCTGGATTGAAAAACCAAGGTCTAAGCTGCTTCCTCTATTAACTTACCTGCTGCAATAGCATCATCTAAATGGCCACCTGAAACTTGACAGGTACGTGCAATGGAGATGTAGGACATTCAAATGCTTCTTTTTTATTGCAATATACTGAGGTATGCTTCTCACAATAAGGCAATATACCACAAAGTAGATTATATTGTTTAGCTGTCAGGAGGCTGTGTGGAAATAGAAAACTTATGAATGCTCTCCAGTGTCTCCTCATCCTTTGTTACACCACAGCACCAAGCAGCTACGTGGTTATATTACAGAGGGTAAAGCATCACTGTCTACACTGGTTGGCTGTTAAGCTGAGTTTTACTCATAACAGATATTCTGTTATATGATACAACTATTGGGTTATTGTACTGTTTTTCAATCCAGCCCACTGAATGAGGAAAGGCTAACAAGGTTGTTAGAAAATTATATCTACCATCTCTCCAAGGACAAATGCAGATAGAGGCATCTAATTTACCTACTAATTAGCATTTCTCTGCTGGGTTATGTGAACAATAATGTGAGTCAGATGTAAAAGGAGCCACTGCAGCCTTTTACTTTGCAGAAGCTCTGCAATCCCAGCATCACTTTGTGGTTCAGAAAAGGATAGGAAGTTATGAAGCCTGTCAGTACTCTGTGGTAACAGATCCAAGACAATTTGCTGATTTGCCTTCGGCTACCACAGCACAGTCCATTTTCAAGAAAAAAACCCCATTCTTCACCGTTTCCTTCCACACACCAGTGGACAAGGTGCAGGCTCGTTAAAAGTGTGCTTTTAGGACATACTACTTAGGAAGTAAGGACATACTGATTATAGGAGCCTGTCCACCTCACTTAAACATCAGGCTTCATTACATTTTAGGCACCTAATGAAGCAGCCTACATACAGTGAGTTTCTAATGTAACCAATGGAGAGAAGCAGATTGTTGTGTTTACCTTCTGAAGGATCTAAGGGGCACACCCGGTCTGCCTACATAGAACTGGTAGAAAGGAGCTCCTTTTGGAAACCTGTGGGGGCACCTCATTATCTGTGCTGCACATATGGGGAATGTGAGCACTCATACAGCTGCTTCATTAAACTGGTGAGAGCTAAGCATGAGTTAGATCTACAAATTAGGTGTACGTCCCTCATTTTTCCAAGAAAAATAAAAGTTGGGGCGGTTGGTCTAGGTTAACGGCCCTTGTTCTACAAGCAAGCTCCAGCACATTTGTTCCTCATGTGCTGTCCCAGTTACATTGGCACTGAATGCAGGAACACCAGGTGTCTACACCACCTTTCCACAACATAATGAACAATCACACTCCACCATTTTTTTTTCTTGCAAACAGCTCCTACATTCAGCATCCCACAAAGATCAGTTCTTGCACCACCTAGTCCTGTATTTATAGACCACATGACATGATAAGGAATTTGTATTGGTAGCTACACACTAAAGACGTGGTACTGTCCATTTCATTTTATATCCTTGATATCCTTGTCAATAGCTGCAATTTGGATGGAAATTTACCCAATCAAATATATCCCAGGAATGGGGTGAAGACTAAAGAAGAATGAATGACTCACAAGCTGTAAATTAGGATCAAAATGTGAAACACTACAAGAACACAGGGAGATTGTTAGAAATCAGCACAAATCTGCTTTGTTACTAATTTGGACAGAAAGGCCCCAAAACACCTTAGAAAAGAAAAGAAAATAAAAGAGAAAAAAAGAAAAGAAAAGAAAAGAAAAGAAAAGAAAAGAAAAGAAAAGAAAAGAAAAGATGAAAAGAGAAAAGAAAAGGAAAAGAAAAGAAAAGAAAAGAAAAGAGAAAAGAAAAGGAAGAGAAAAGAAAAGAAAAGAAAAAAGAAAAGAAAAGAAAAGAAAAGAAAAGAAAAGAAAAGAAAAAAAAGAGAAAAGAGAAAAGGACTTCTGTGAAATTTCTGTGTTCTACACAGGTCTTCTGTGCAGGAGCAGACAACCAAGGCAAATCTGTCCCAAGGATCCCAGAGAATATTTTCTTATTTTGATGGAGTCTGAGACATGCATTGCTAGGAAACAGAAGTAGCTGTATGGTAAAACTGAGCTATTTAAACCTTGAAATAAAGCTATGCAGATGAATTTATGTCTACACAATAAAAGCAAGACTCTTCAGAGTTCATGGATCTGCAAAATCAGTTATAATCATATGCAATGCTGTTTGATCCACACTTTATTATGAAATAATTCTAAGTGTCAGCAAGCTACTGAATATCTTTCCTTGGCACAATATCATTTAACATACTGAAGACTCAAATGCATTTGGCTGACCTAAAGTATTGGGCTCAACTCAGAGCTAACTGGAAGAAATTTAATGTCCTATGATATATAGGATATCAGACTAGATGATCTTTTCTGGCCTGAGCTCTATAAATCTATGAAAAGTGAGGCTTTGCCATAAGTTTCTCACAAAGGGCTGTCACAGACAGGACACATTGTCCTACTGCCCTTCTTTCACTGAATTTAGCCAGATCCCAGGCTTGCTGAGTTGCAGCTGTGAACCCTCTTGGCTTTCCAGCTATCCTTTGCTTTGATTATTTTTCTTGGGATGTTGGCTCTGCATACAATTGTGCTAAATCATTTTGGCTCCATGCATCTTTCATTATAGGAAGCTTAGTCCTTGGGAACCCAGAAATACGAGGTATAATTATCTATCCTATATCATTATTCCCATTGAGAAGCTGTGCTTCTCTATTTAACTTTTTTGCTTAGGTTGATATTGTAAATTTAACCCATACACACCTTTGGTAGTACATCCACATCTTTGCTAGAGAGGGAAGGACTGAAAATACACACAATAAATTTTCTTTGACTGAACAGGACAGCAGTGGAGAACTGTGAGTACTGAAATTTTATGTTGCCCTCTATTAATTTTATGCAAGTGTCTTTTCTTTTATTTCACAGTACAAAGCTCAGAAACAATGTGGGAATTGTGGAATACATTTTAAGTGAATGCTTTGGGAATTATTTATCCCACTCAAAATTAGACATCTGTGGTCTTTATCTGAGCTAGCTGCCTCCTTTTGTAGCAGTATAGAAAAACAAGTTCACCAATTTGCCTTTTCCATTTACAAAGAATCCAGAGATGAAATGGGGTAGCACTGAAAGTGTCTCTTTTTTTTGCAGACTAGAAAGAGAGTACGATGACTAGCTGAAAAGTAGATGCAGACATTTCTAATATTAGATGAAATAAAATCCCACCATTTGCAAATTCTTAGGAACACCTGGTTCCTTAGGACTAAGATAATGACTTTGTGAGGATGGTAGGCAGCAAGGTGATTACACTTCGACAGGAGTAATCCACATTTCATCTGTTGTGTTTACTCCTAAAGGTTAAAACAGTTTTAGGAGTTTATATGTCTCCCACAATGACATGCAGCAGCTTTTGCAGCAGAGCAGAAAGTTGTCACCTTTCCAGCTCATTCTGTTGCCAGCTGTAGGAATTCAGAGGCTGAGCTACCCCAAAGATGCATTCAGTGCCACCACCCGTGGCTACAACACTGCTCCAAGCCCTGTAACAGATATTGTCATTGTGAGTAAAAGGACATGGGCTCTGCACTGAGTTTGCAAGGACTCAAGACAGGCTTTTCAGGCTAGCTCCGTGTGAACTTCAGACCTGTCTGCAGCTTTGTTTGCCCTGGCATAGCTGTGACTGTAATGCCTCTAATTGACCAGGTGTCTGTGGCTCATTTGTTTCACTTATGTTTATCTCTGCATTGGACAGCCATAGTTTTGTGTCAATAACATAAATAAACAATTATACTGCGCAGAATGGGACTTTTATGACTATTACAATGATGGTGTCAAGAGCCTTAGTAGTCTTGGTATGATATCAGAGCCCTTGAGAGGTGGAAACACAGAGCAAGGCACATAAGAGAGCAGGCATAGGGTAGTAAGAGACAGGCTACAGGCTGGCGCTGAGGACCCCATGGCAGTAAAATCTCACCTATAGTCCCTGATCCAGCTCCCTGGGAACTAAACAAAACTGATTTTAGGCATAGAAAAGATAGCAAAGAAATTATTTCTAACATATACAGAAGATAGCTTATGTAGAAATTTGGATGCAATTTGGAGCTGCAGAAAAATGAGGAGAGTGTAAGATGCAAAGGCCTGTTATAAACCATGTAAAAAATAATTTCACCTGGCAACTCTGAGTCTATGGATACACAGGCTACATTTAGTATGGCACCTTAAAGAACACTAAATTGACTTTGGAAATAGACTATGTTCCTTTTCCTTACATGCTCCTCTAGAACATAAACTATTACTTGTTCCAGAGCAGTATCACTGATCATGATTTACACCTCAGCCTCACCTCCTAAATATGTAAAAGTCCAATTTTTTATCATCGACTTACATATCAATGTCTTCTCAATGTCCCCTTCTCAAGGATGATACTGTATTGAGTAGAGAATAGATCTGCTCCTTCATCCTTCATTCCACTGCTTTCATGATTTTTAAATAGTGCCAGGCAAACAATGCTGCTGCTTAATGTATTTTGCAATTTAGATTGATTATTGAAAGATACAGTGTTCAGGTAAAGAGTCTATGAATTATTCTGAGATGGAATATCATATTATTCAGAAGATCCCAAGAAGAAGCAGTGAAAGTGAGTGAGCAAATCCATACTGTATTAGCTGCATATAATGAACATTTATCTATTTGGAAGATTTGCTGGATTGGAGAAGGATCTGCCAGGGGAAGCTTTGAGGTCTGACCTTTGGCAACAATAAAAGCACAAGATAAAACAGTAAGCAATAAGCCTACGCCTTGCAGGACAAACAGACACACTGACTCACAAGAGCTTACTCACTGTATGGTGTGCATATGATACATGCTGCACTAATAAAACTAGGTGAAAAGCCAAGGATATACTAGAAGAGTCCTCTGAAATGCTAAGTGATTTTGTTTCTGTAGTCAGAGCTCTCAGTAACAAAATACACTTGTAGTTCAGACATGGATATTCTGCTCTTTACAGAACTCATGTGGACAGACAGCACACAGAGACAAACAGGGGATTCCCCACGGAAAATGAACACTAATGAAGTTCAGGTTTCCAGTCATTTTCAGAGCAGAATATGCTCTTTATTACCACACCAATGAGAGGGCACATTCAGAATGGCTGTACAATTGCTAGGTACTGAATTAGCCATAAATTAAATTACTGTGAAATTGAGTTTGTCCCTAGAGCACAGGAAAGCGGAGCAGGACACTCTTTCACCCTTTGCCTTCTACCCAGCCAAAACTGGTGGGAATAGGTGGGCTATGGGATGTCCACCACCAGACCTGGGAAGTGAGCCATTGTGCCTCTGCTCCTCCTTTCCCTTTCAAAGACTGGGCAGCCATCCTTCCCTTGGGGCATAGGGCTTTCTGCTGATGAGAATTCTCCCAGTAGACAGGCTCTCCAGGTTCTGTCTTTGAACCAACAAAAAACATCTGGAAGGCTGGGATATCCTCTTTTTCTCTTCAATTTCCTTCACAAAGGCTGAAATTGGCTCAAAAATGTCTTTCAGAGAACTCAAATTTTGTGGAGCAGCACTGTTGACAGAAGGATGAAATAGAAGAGAAGAAAACCCAAGGACTTTCAGCCCTAAACAAGGCAATGAGAAAGAGGTGCAGCAGGTATATAAACACAAAGCAACTTCTTTTTCATCTGTTTCATGCTACAGATGTCTATCACTTGCTGTAATTTTCATTGTGGTGAGTTTTCTAGGTCAAGAAGCTGTAGTCAATTCCCTAAATGTCTATTAGTGTGCACAAATTGAGAGGTGATGGATAAGTGTCACTACTTCAATGCCAGACACTGGGAATCTGCAACAGGTCACGGTGTGAACAACTCCAGATCCTCTCTGGGTTAAATGCACATTGTCACACATGTGTACCAAACTATGAAATCGTTTCTACTACTACTACTACTCTTGCTTTCAAGGTCAAGGGAAAAAATAATGCCTATTGTCTACTACTAAGGGGGAAGTTGGAATTAGAAGATCTTTAAGGTCCCTTCCAACCCTAACCATTCTACTAACCAGAGCTGCCAAAGTACAACAAAGATGGTCACAAATGTCTTACCACAGGAGATCTGGGCACAGAGTGTGTGCTTATCCATGTTCATAGAGTGACACAACAGAAGGAGAAAAAAATCCAGCTGTCATTCCAGGCCCTTGCTTAATCCTGCAGATCATTCCTATTCCAAAAATTATACAAATGTTTTAAGATTAATAAGGCCTAAGAAATGACATTATGCACTGCCTCTGATTCTGTAAAACCTGGGGTATCTTACAGCTTGCTGCAGCGAGAATTGGTAAGAGAAGCAGAACATATGGTGGCACAGGAACCCACAAATGCAGAAAGATCAGGAGATCACTAAGCAGGTGATTGAGTCACTGAAACAATGCCCCTGCCAGCAGGACCAGCAGGAGCTGGTAAAACAGCAGACACCGACCAGCAACACTTCACAACACTTTCTCACCCCGGCTGCTCTGGAAAGTGCTGGCAGCAGTTCATGTACTTCTCACTGGTCTCTCTTGCAGCTCCCTCTTCCCCTCGTTGACATTGCCTGTGAACCATTTCCATGCCTGAAGCAGCTTTACAAGGTCTCACAACAGCTTGCAGGAAGTGATACGACTGCAAGGACTTTGTTGTTGTTGTAAAAATACTGAAGACGTCAAGAACAAAAACAACCACAGAGACAACTGGAGAGTTAAAGGTTGTCTGAGCCCTGGGGAGGGGGCAGAGAGGAGGGCACGGCAGGGGAGCAGTTTGCACAGCAGTGTGCAGGCTGGTGGCACTTAGAAAAAGTGGCATTTTCTGCTGGAGAAAGGCATTGCTGCCCTTATCACCTTCCATTAACGGCTGTGCAGCACCTCGGGGTGCCCCAGCCAGTGATTGCATCTCCCTCCTGTCGAGCAGAGAAATGTCCAACCACTTTCCTTGGGGAGCACTCACAGCAAAATGGATTGAAAGGTTTTCAGGATTGTTTTGGTAAGACTTGAAGGTCAGTGCAGAGGCAAAACAGTGAAGAAATTTAGACAAACACACAAAACTCCTAACATTTTCATTCCTTTTTGAGTCTCTCACCCTCCAAGTTCCTGCCAGGAGAACTGCAAATCTCCAACCCACCCTGCCCACATCCACTAGCCCAGGCGCAGCCAGGCTCCAGCCATTCCACCTCCTCTGCTAAACTCAGTTTTTGTCCGAGAGGAGCTACTCTGCTGTGCAAACCCAGCTGCTCTTCAGCAGCCCATTTCTGTGTGTCCCCCTGCTAACAGAGTCTGCAGGTGCTGGGGGCACTTACAGACCCTTCGCTGCTCCTCCCACCCCACAGCACTGCTCTGGGGGTTAAGTGGTTATTGACCATCACTCAGGCAGTCTCGACCAGGCCGTAGTAAACAAGGTGTGACTTCTGCCCACCTGGTTCCTTGGTGTTCAGCTGAGCAGATGTTTCCATGCTCACAGTATGTGTTTTGTGTTTGAGTCCCTTCTTAATTTTCCTTCCAGTTCTACTCACTGAAGTGGTAAATCAGTGAGATGCTGAACTGCTTATTTCCTTCTATATGAATACCTAACAGGAAACAGTTTTGAACCTCTCCTATGTTAAACTCTGCCCCATAATGGAACTCAGATGTTTATTTTTCTTTCTTTTCCTCTAAACAGAGACAGTGGGTCTTTATAAAAGATGCGAAAGACATCTGAGAGCACTTTTGAAAGCAGAGCAGAAGCTACCTGCGCAGTCAGACTGAAGGAATTTTCCCATACTATTTATACATCATTTCAGCAGGGAAAAGGATACTCTTCCCTTCTGCTCAAGTGATTTTCATTCTGTCTAAAGCAGGATTACAAACTCACTGCAAGCCCCCGAGCACTGGCAAAGACATGGCAGTTGGTGCATTCCTGACAGAGAAGCCTTTTAGAAACGCACCTCACTTTTCATGGATAGCAGCCACTCGTATCAGCTCCTCTTTAAGAAACAAAATGAAAACACAATGGTAATACAAGCATGAGAACAAATGCCCCATTATCATGGCTATGTATTAGATGCACTGACAAGTGCAGAGCTCAGGAAATTAGTCGTAGAGGTGCAAATTTGAAGGTAATTACTGCAGGCAGAGCACAGTGTTAGGTCTTAAGACATCATGAAGGGCTGAAACAAGCTTAACCCCATCCAAAGGACAGCAGGAACAGGGGAAGGCAGCAGTAAAACCTTTCTTTTGAAACCATACTAAAGTTATTGTCATTTCAACAAGCTCAAAACACCAGCCAGTTCCTTCCAGAACAGCGAGCTGACATATTGAGAGCTCCGGCTAAGAGCGTGTTTTAAGGACAGCGATCCAGTTTCCTCACATATGAATGACTGACTTCACAGGCTGAGAGATTTTCATACCATCACACTGCATCACCGAGGTTTGATTTATTCAGTAGCAACTGCAACACCAAAATGTGTTTCATCTCTCTCCTGATAACACTTGAATGCGGAATGGGTGAACATATCATCATCTACTCACTGATATAAAAACACTGGGATTTATGGAAGTAAAAAGCCGGGGCTTTGGGAAGGGTTATCTACGTAAGTGCCAAATCAGCATTTAGACCTACATCTCTCTTTTTCTGGTGTTGAAAAAAGAAACATGCATGCTATGCCACCATTCTCTCACCTGGGAAATAAAAATATTGCTATTAAAGTGTGTATTATTAAAAAAGACTTTGCGCTCCTCTTTGGAGATCATTTTACTCATGGACCACTGAAATAATTTTACAGGAAGGGTGAGGAAGGCTGGCAATGTCTTCCTCTTATGTGTGGATAAATCATGGTACAGACAGGTTAAGCAACTCCCAAAAGGCAATGATTAGCAAATTTGTCTTCAGTTTCTACACTTAGAATACTCACATTCCTTTCCATGTGTCACCTCAAATGTTGTTTGTTATAGAGGAGACAAAATCAATGACCTAGACTGTGACCATGTAAATATCGCAAGGTGACAACTTCAGCTCTGTTTTAGTCCAACAAATTGTCTTCAAAACGTCTTTTCAGTCTATGCCATCATCAATGAAGGGGGGAGGGAAAGTTCCAAGTTTTGGGAGTAATGCTTGTGATCTGGACACCTTCAAAAGGAACACTAGATTGGTGGGTTTGTTAATTTAAGAGCTGCTAAACAGGAGCAACTGTGAAGAAGCATCCTGAATGTGTAACTGCATTGTCTCTCTCTGGAATCACACTTGTAACCCCACAAAATACTTCTGTTTTCAACAATGAGAATGGCATAATTTTTTTTGAGGACATAAATATTTCCGCTTTTTGATAGAGGAAGTACAAAACACACAAAAAGAATCTTTCTACTTCATTAGGATTTTCGTAAAATAATTTTTAGTTTTAAAGGTTAAAATAAAATGAGCAACCTGCAATACTGTGGTATCATTGCAGATAAGTTCTTGGTAAACACAGTATATATTGAGATGATATCTGCTTCTTCAGATTAAATATATCTCGTCCTCAGATTTATACTGGCACTTTATGGGTTCTGCAAATGACTGTCTCAGCACTGCAAAGTAATTCCACCCTGTCATATTTGTCTTTGGAAATTGTAACAAATTATGGTGATTTATAACATCAAACTCAACTCTTCCATTTTTTCCCCACATGGGAACGTCGCTGATGGCGAGATGCTGGGCCATCCATTTAGGCTGTGTGGAGGGTGACAGTGAAACATGTTTCATCTCTCTTGCCTGACACTCTCTTTCCCTTTGAGGGGAGGCTGTCAGAATAACTCAAACTGTCAAGACACCTTTGTAAGGGGCCTGAAACAAATCTAAAGCTCTGCTACCTGCATGCCTACTAATGAGGTGTGACTCCCCAGCCCTGCCTGCCTGGCCTCCATGAAGCTCAATGCCTCTGACCCCTTCTCAGTCAATAGAAGTGGAACCATCATTTGTCTTGGCGTGAGGACAGGCAATGATCAGAGGAGAAACTTTGGGGAAACCCCGTGTGTACTCCTGCTTTGCTGTGCTTTGTCCAGGAAAAATACATCTTGTGGCAGCATTGTGAGAGCTGAAGGAAAGCCCACCTGGGGGTTAGACTAACCTTGAAATACTCTCTTAACCACTTGCCTAAGGCAAGTATGCTCTCTTTGGCAAGTCAAGCACTGAGATTTTTTTTTAGTAAAGAATTTCCTCCCTCCCATAGAAAAAGATAAATAATAGATTATGTCCGTTAACTGAAAATTTTCTTGGTAGCTTTTTAAAGCAGTATTGCAGGAGAATTGCCAGATTAATCTCAAAATAAATATATTAGACCTATTATCTAGATAAATATATATATTATTCTAACATTAGAAAGGGAGAGTAAAACCTGGTTCAAGCAGTCTAAGATAGACATAACTTTATCTTTGCAAATTAACCCATGGCAGTTTTCCACTGGGAGCAGGAAGATGCTGCTTACCTTTTGCAAGGTCCAGACCTCTATCTTAAGAAATGCCATTATAGTTTGAAAATCTCTCTTTTGGTCAAAGAAAGCAAACCCCAGGAATCTTTGCCTGCAGGGTCCTATGGAATGGCAGAAGCAACATAAGACACAAATAAGCTAAACTAGAGCTGGCTCTCAGCCCACCTTGGGAAGAGGAATTGCTCTCAGGTTAGGAGCTCAGCATAAACTGGTATTTATTTGCCACCAATGATGGCGTTACAGATCCCAGCTTATGGCAGAGATTACTCACAGCGCTGTACAGAGGGAGAAGTCAGGGAGGGGAAGGGGAGGTTTTAACACCTTACATCAGAAATATTTCCTGGGCTGCCTCTGCTTCAGTAAAATAGATTTCACATGATGTGAATGGAAAAATGGAAAGCTGAGGAAATGAAACATCCAAAATCTACCAGCCAAGTTGGATGTAAATGTGTCATGTGCTTTATCACAAGAGTAGCAGAGCTTCCGTCATTCCAGCTGCATAAGAGGGCCCTCGTGTTTCCTGCAGTGGCTGGGAGGGTGTGTTCAGTGATTGCCAGCACCACACACAAGCAAAGGGGAAATAAATAGATCAAGGATATCCTAGACACTTGCACCCTCCAAGATTAAGTAAGCAAGTAAATAAACACATAGAACGACTGTCAAATGCAATCAGTCCTGAGATTATTCTTGAAAAGGTGGTCTTATTTCTCACCTCACCATGGTTGCAGAGAATTATCATCTGACAACTTCTGCTTATTTTTACAGTAGCTTGATAAAATGTGTGCAGGCAAGTCTGTATGTGTGTATTTATTTTTAACATACTAAGTCTAACATGCCACACGTAATGTGGCAACAAAGGAAATAATTTCACCAAAATTACATAATGTAAAACAAATAATTGGAATACCTACATTAAACACAATTTCCATGCAACATCGCATTATACAATTGCTGACATGCTGCAGAGAGGTATTAGGTTTAAAGTAACTATGTTTAGAAAGCAATTTGCAGAATTTCTGCTCTTTTTGCTGGTTTGAAAAGCAGTGATAATATGTTTTTTGCAGCTGACAAGAGAACAAAAAACAATAATTGAATGGTACCATTTTACCCACAAGGCAAAATGATAATTAGAGGTTTAACAGACAGTTTGGATTTAATCTGAGCAGTGGCAGCTACTCCTTTTGGTTTTTTCTTGTTGTTTAGGGACCAAATAGAGCTGTGTGTTTGGTTGTCCTGTTCCTCCCCTTGCCCCTGCCCCCAGTCTCCCCCCCCCCCACCCCTTGTTAAGAACAATGGGAAAAACAAATTATTTTTTATCCTGGCTCATGTCTGACACTGCCCCCCCGGAGTGCAAACACAGAGAATGGTTATGCACTACAGGGCAATGTCTGAAGAATGTGCATGTGAAAAAAAGATAAAAGGAAAAAGGGAGAAAACAATAACTTGGGTGAGGGACTGGCCACCATGCCAGGCCACACCTTTCCATGGCAGAGGAAGGGGTGGTGTTCACTCAAACAGTGCTCAGGGCACAGCTTAGTGATGGAGGGGCCCCAGGTCACACCCTTCAGGTGTCACCCATCACCACAGTGGATTCCCAGCCCATCTCAAGTTGCATGAAATGTGAAGCCTGGGCCAAAAATGAGGATACTTTTTTCAGGTCAAAAGGTGCAAGATGATGCCCCAACTATTTCATATTCTCCTTTTCAAAGGGGAACAGCTGTTCTCTCAGTCCAATGAGCATTTTTGCAACAGCAGGCTTTACTTATGCTGATCCATGGCTGAATTTTAAGGAGTTACATTACTGATCTCAACAGTAAAATAAAACTAGTGCTGAAAAATACAGTCTATTAAACACTAATGAGTATATAACCCTATTTTATAAAACCACAGAGGCTTCCTGGAGGGCTAGTCAGACTAGACAAAGTGAAGACTATGCAGGCCATTCCCCTTCGAACAATTTTCAATTGGTTTTATATAATGTCCAGAAGCAGAATTCTGGTTTTGCTTTTGGCTTTTAATAGTTTATTGTGCCGGAAAGTCAGATCGATTAAAGCATCCTCAGAAATCTTAGGCTTAATTGGAGACCAATTAAGAACTTCAGCAATATACAGATGATAGTACTCATTATTAAACATGTTTATTCCCCAAAGAATTTACATTGAATAAAAGTGTTCTCGTTGCTTTTACCCTGGTTTACATTTGGGGATGTAGGCTGGAGACTAAAAAAGTTCATAGCTCACTGCTCACCTTACAGATGATTTATTTTCTTTTAAAAGATTTGTAAACTAGGCAGGAGAGGTGAAGTTTTAAGTATCACTTATTTTTCTTGAAATAAAATTAGAAATAAATCAGCTTTTTCGTTTGAAGACTGTATTAATACCTAATGAATAAATCATTATTAATATTACTGTAATGACTACCAAGTGAATTAATGATGGCTGGCTGCTTATTTTAAAATTATTCACATTTTTAACGTTTATTCTCAACTCAGCCATTATGCCCTTTTTATAGGACATGTGCTTAAAGAGCAGTTGAATTCAACTTGTAATAGAAGCACAAGAAAAAGTCATTGGGAAAAATAGTTCACATGGGAACAATTAGCTTGCAATATTCCCTACTATTTCACCCCTAGCTTTAAACGTGTGTGTCAGAGTGGACATTTTCCATTCCTCTGTTAATTGACAGAAATAGTGGCTCGCGTACGTTCAGAGGCTGGCTGCTCAGACTCCAGAGCACTCCTTTCTCTGGAGATGAAAGGAAAGAAAATCAAATGTGATTCTTCCAAATAAGAATGCAGTGTATTACCACTCAGTTATTAGGGAAGAAAAGTACTCCTCTGAATGCCCAACATCAAGGTCTAATTCCTAGACCTACCACAGTAATGAAAGTAATGGAAGACCTACCTGAGTAATGAAAGTCACTGACAAAGTCACTTAATCTCCCCATGCCTCAGTATCCAAAGTCACACAAATGAGCCTCAAGGCTAGAGGAAACTCAAGTTAAACTATGCCTCATGCTAAAAATAATAATAAATTTGACAGCAAACCTGCAGCCTGATTTTCTGAGACTGTGGCAGGAGTTCTGGGTGAGTGATACATGCTGAAATTCAAGCCATTGCCTCAGGTTGTAAAAACACATTGAGGAGACAGACTTTGGGAACAGCTACATGAAGGTTTTGTGCTGAGTCTCCAGTAGTGCTCCCTTCCAACCAGCCTACAGGGTGTCTTCTCTGGGCTACATGTAGCCTTGATTTGCTCCCCACATCTTGGAGTTCACGTGGCCGCTTTCACATCCACCATAAATCCCCACAAGTCCAATTTTATGAGATCCATCACTGTGGATAAAAGCTCTTGACTGAGCTCTTCAGAGACATCAGGGTCATTCTCAGCCCCTTTGGAGCCCACAGGAATATGTAATCAGGCAAATGTTCTGTCATGTGTTGCAGACTGGAAGCACACGATTTTGGGTAGCAGTAGGACCACTGTGATCTCTGATGAACCACATCCAACACTAGTTTCCTTACGTCAGCAACCCAGAACTGATCATGGAGCTTTTGCAGCCCTTGAAACTGCTGTCAACAACTCCAGAAATAACAAACTACACGTGAGAGTTATTTAAAAACCCCAAAACCAAAAATGCATTTTATTATGGGGAACTGGTGCACAGCTTCTTTTATATTCATTTTGTGATGGCAAGAGGTTTAGTAACATGTTGCCTACAGTCACAACCCAGAATAGACTTGCCATTTTCTCACAAGTCCTTTTCTGGGAAAGAAATCACCACGTGGGATATTATGTATGGAAGTAAAAGGATCTATAATGTATTATGTATGTAATTTTTTGTGTATAAGGATATGTATAAAATATTCACTTCACACTTCTGTTGCTTGAGGGCTAGCAATATGAGAGATGCATTTCAAGGAAAAAAAAAAAGAGTAGAAATAGGGCAATGCTGTAGTATTTTGTCAGTTGTTCATATTAATTTTTTTGGTCTTAAGCAGCACACTGGACCCCCTGGGGACTACCAAGCCCTGACTTTTCTCAGCAGTTTGAATCTCTTTTTTCGGCAAGTTAATACACAGCCAGATTGTCTGACAGCACCCACAGCAACAAGTAGTTAATGCTTCTCCTGCAGTCTTATTTCATGCCATTGTGTTTGGGATTGCAGGGATGGAAATGATCACAGAGTGAAGTGCTGCAAAATGCAATCTCTCTAGACACAATGGGGTTGAGTTAAAGGACATGAAGCACTTAACTCTGAAACCCCTTGCTTTCATCCAAACACTCTTACTTTAACAGCATGTTTTTGTGGTTTAGTTTCTTTTGGTTTTATTTTACGACATAGAAAAAGTTAGATGCTCATTTGATGCACAAAAAAGTTGCTACATGCCTTCATTTCTAGGCTGAGATGGGTTTCCTATATGAAAAAAACTATATACCAAAAAAAGAAAATGAGGAAAAGGAAGCTGGATTTAGTAACCTTCCTTTTTGCATGTCACTTTGGGCCCACAGGGATGTGGTCAGACAATGGGAATGAGGTGGTTCTAGATTAAAGTCCCCGAAGAACACATTAATGAAAGCTGATTTACATGTTAATAACTTGCAACAATTATTTTCCTTTCCTAAGTGTGTTAATTTCCCTCCTTATTCCTCAGCACAGTTTTTTAGATGCTATGAAGATTGGTGTTATCAGCCCCCCCAGGATGGGAAGATAACAGGTTTTTCTCTCGTGGCTGTCAGATTACAGTGAAACTGGCTTTTCTGTTAACAACACAGGCATGTTTATATGAAGTCAGGTCCCATACAGAATACTCTCTCAAAACAGGACAAATCATTCTTTGCTTCTGCATCTATCCTTTAAGGTGTGGGCAGATGGCCTCAGGATGGTAACTGTAAATGAATTGTAGAGTATATGGAAATATGCTCTACATGTTGACATCGAAATAGGCAACACTCATGTTAAAACAGCAACACCCCACAGAAAATTATTTTCTTATGCATATTTTCTGTGTCATGTAGCCCAAGCCATGTCCAGCCCCTAAACAGAAAACCACAGCAGTTGCCACCTATACATCCTTGGGGATGCACAGAAAAACGTTCCAGCTTGCTTCAAGCGCTTCTTGCACCTATGGACAGATTTCATTTTCTGCAGAAAGGGTTTTCCATACAGTAAACCCCACCTGAAATTCTCAGCCTCCCAGGGGTTCCCCAAGGTAGGCACCTTTACAGTATGTTAACCTACAGTAACCCTTTAGGGATATAATGTAGCCCTATGTTATGGTGGACGGCTTGAAGGAATGCCTGTTCTAATTATTAATTACATAATAAATGCCAATTCAGTAATATAACACAAGCACTGATTTATGTTATAAATTGGCATCTGCATTTCATAAATAGTTTCATTTTAATGGCTTATAATTGCTACATATCTGCAAGTTATACAGTGCAAAAAATGCTGGACTGGATTCAAAATATGTTGGCATGCATGCAATTACTGAAAATGGGGAGAAAACCCAGAGCAAGTATTTAATTTAGTATTTGCAGCACTGTAGTGTTATCAGCCTGCACAAATGCTATAATTGTCATCTGTAAAAAGACCAAAGCAAAGTGTTCTGGAAATAGAAAATATGCCTCACATGTCATGGCCTAATCCATCAGTCATTGCATTCACATGTAATCTTTGCCCAGCTGAAGTCAGTGGTGTTAGTTATCAAACTGGGCTGACAGAGCTGAATGGAAGTGGTAAAAAATGAAAACATTTTAATGAGAATTTTTTAGTCCCCGGGCCTGATCCTGTCAGTATTTTCTATTGGCCATGCTGCTTACTCCTGTGAGTAGCTGAGTTTGCTCTCGTTATGCCCTTTTGGAAGTGCTGGCAACACAGCTCTGCGCTTAACAAAACCCAAACGTGCCAACACAGAGGACAGCAGCCTTAGCAGCCCTGCCCATCACACACCTGCAGCCCAGCCTCCTGCAGGTATCCCTCATTGCTCAATCATCCCAAACCCAGCAGCAGCTCCCTTCCTGACAGTCACGCTGAGGACACATCCACCTGGAGGAATGCCTGGCATGTTTCCTTCCTAGCCGGTGTGCCTGCTGCTGAGGGGATGCTTGTGGGGGAGCAGCACTGCACTGTTCCACCTAAAGCTCTCTCCTGATACTTGTGTTGCCTTGCTCAAAGGATTTTGGTCTGTTGGAAGTCTTGCTGTTCAGGTAATTTGTTATGATTGTTTAACAGAAACACTATTATGTCAAAGCAGAAATCACTTGATGCTTACAGTTTCTTTTAGCAACTTTTCAAAGGGTGAGAGTCCCAGGGACAAGCCCTCCCATGCTCACCTCTCCTTGATGCATGGCTCACTGTCCCTACCTCATGCTGCTGTTCCCATGGCAGAGTCTGCTCTAATCACATCTCTGAGTTAAATACAACCTCTGTCCTTGGCATGGCCAAGTCAGGGTGAAGGCTGTGGTGGGAGCAGAAAGAAGCAGGCAGGGCTGGCCATGTGTCATCATCTCAGAGCGATGCTACCATGGTTTCCTTAAAGTTTTCACAACAGGATGAAGCAATGGGAATAACCTCAGCAATGTTTATCTCATTGGGCTTCTAAAATCTCATCCCTTCTTTCTTCCAATCTTGTGGAGTAGGAGAATTCCTCCATGTTATAAACAGAGGAGAAGAAGGAGGACCTGAGAATATGTAACCCTGCTGATCTTGGTGTTTGATCCCTGCAGGATCCTTTTGCCCCGGTGGACATGGGAGCTCTCCCCCACTGTAAATTGCAGCACTGTCTTGGGTTCATGTGGGCTTCTCTCCCAGCTGTTTTGGGGGCTAACTGAGTAGCCTCCCCACACTAACCTGTTTGGACATCAAACATGCTGATGAAAAAAGATTAAAATACCAGTGCACTTAGGAAGAAAAACTTAGGGAAGTTTTCCATAGAAGAGGGGTATCACTTCTTGTGAGATGTATTTTAAGAGCATCCACAGGAGTATTTTTTGAAAGCCATATGCTACTTATTCACATGCGTATGACAGAACTCATATATGAGAAGTGATACAGAACACAAACGTAGGTGTTGCACATTTCATATGTGCATATGTTCATAGCCTATTCCCCAATTCAGTTTCTGAAATGCTTCATTACATGTACACCATTTTCAGGTTCAGTATTTGGTTACCTTGGCTTAAGTGCATTAAATTTATGATTAACTTGTCCAAAAAGATATGGAATTACAACTTTTTTATTGGCAGAATTAAAGTAGTTGCTTTTATAAGAAAATTATGTCAAAGTAGGACTAAATCTTCAAGATTATTTAATTTATCTGTGTATGAGTTGGGGCACCACCAGACTGGAACACCGTAAAGCAGCACAAGCTTACCCTCTTTCATCTCCATTGTGCTTCATTTCCTTTCCCTGGTGTTCACAACTCATGAATTCCAGGAAAGTGCAGTTCATCTGCAAGTTGATAGCATTTACTTTTCTGAATTGGCAAAAAAATTGACCCTCATCCTACCAGGACTAAAGCAGAGTGTGAATTATTTATATGATATAACTGAGACTGGAACTCCTAATACATTTATAGCAATCTCAGGGAATGTAAGGGGTGAGGCTACTGAAGCAGGAGAGAAATGACAAGAGAGCCCATGTTGAGCAGCCAAAGCAGAGGTGTCCTGGCCACAGACATGCACCACAGAGCAGATCCTCAGCCTCGTGGTCAGCAGGGGATGCTCAGCCAGGGCAGCGACTCCCCCACTCCTCTGCTGTTGCTCTCAAAGAAAAACACCTTCCAAGGGCTTGCATTGGAAAAGTTACTGACAGGAAGAACAAGTGCTTGAGCCAACTGTTCTTTGATTGTTCAGGATATAAACCAGAAAGTAGCAGGTAATCAGACAAGATAAGTGGGCAACTGCCATGAGAGCACACATTTTTTTCTTAATTCACCACTTCCTCAGGTGTAGCTATTTTTGACCCCATTTAGACTGTAATTATTGTAACCATTTAGTTAAAAATTTCATCTTTTAAATTGTCATCGCTCAGAAAAGCTTAATGAGCTACAGAAGGACATAAACTTTGTGCTTTTCCACTGGTGAAGCAAAGCAGAAGATAGACAAATCAATGGTTTGAGCATCTCTGCAAATATACTTCTTCTTAGCATATGAAGACAGACCTCTGTCTTCAGGAAGTTGTTTCTCTAGCATTAAAATTTGAAGAAAACTTTAATCCTCCGAGGAGGTTTATCATGGTGCTTTGCAGGATCTTACTCTACCTCTGGTCAAAGGCCCAGTATTCTCAACTACATTCAGCATGTATTTGAATGCTACATTAGATGGAAAGACAAGAGAAATTACTCTTACAATCATAAGTAGAAAATAAAAACACAAAGGACAGTGGTTTAAAATAAATAATGTACTTTTTCAGATGAAATATTATTAACTCTTAATTGATAATAAATTACATCATGACATCCTCTGTTCCCTACAGAGAAAACACAAGTAGCTTTTGTGTGGTGAAAAACTATGCAAAGTAAGTTTAAAGGCAGTTATTGAATGTAAAATACAGTAAATAAGCAATGCACCACTTTTAACTGAAAAGAAAAAAAATGTTTGGAACATCTTGTCAGAGAAGAAAAATAAGGCATAGCCCTTCATGCCAATGCAGATGTGAGTTAGAAAGAGAATACCTGATAGGAACACTTCATCACAAAACAAGTGAGAACAAAATAGAACAAATCTTTAAACAATTTTTAACTTTCTTCCTTTTTTCCAAGCAAGAATTATACCCAAGAACAATCTTAGTATGAACATTACTCATCTGTATTTATAATGTTAAGGTACACTTCATAAATCAGTTAAACCAGCATTACTTGCACATGGAATGGCTCTGGATAGCAAAGGGACTCCATCATGAATCTGTTACTGAGATGTTCATTTAATTCAAATAGGAAAGGCAAGAGGAAAAGCCTGGCTGGCAGATTTATTGATTACATTTCACCAATGACCAGCAAAAGGCAAGCACTCTGAAAATCCCCAAAGGTGATCATTAGTACTGAGTAACTGTCACTAAACATTAGCACCATCAGCAGACTGGAACTAAAAGAAAGTGTGATGCTTTAAATGTGGGGCCCAAGAGGGATTGCTTGTGGTCCAAAGGAAAAATGGGACATCTTACATCATGGCACCTGTGTTTGAGACAAATGAAATGCTTTATATATATATAAAATACATGTAATACATATATAAATTCATGTGTATATAGAGAGACATAAAATTGGTCTAGCATAGTCAGGCAAATTGGGCAGGTCTCCCTACTATAAAACATAAAATTAATGTGTCAAGCTAATTTCGCGGTCCACTTGCCTGGAGCTGATTAGGACCAAATTAAACTTGGTCCTAATCAGCCTGAGTGCTTTGCAGGTAATACAGAAATCCATGGGATATGCTTATTACTGTAAAAGCACGTGCACATTATCTGCAAAAGCAGTGTAAGAACAGGTTTACCTGAATAATGTGTGGTTTCACACTTTCTAATGCATTGTTAGCTCACCTCTTTTTGGTGCATTTTTATTTGAAAGTCCCATGTTTCCACTGCACAGCAGAATCATCCATCAAATATGTGATTTTTTATTTTTCATACTTGAATTTGATCTTATGATCCTTGACTTGGCCCAAGGAGCACTTTCTGTATCTGAGGCGATGAATTTAGATTTTACAAGAAGAGAAAGTATACGAAGGGTTTTACCACTTTACATCTCCCCCTTTTTTTTATCACATCCTGTGATTCCCATGTATGTGCTTTTGTTCCATGGGAAACAGCAGAACAATAGCTTTTGTACTGCTGGCAGACAACTGCTTCTGATACAGATACACCGCTGCCTTTTGTGCACTTGAAGCATCGCCTCCTCCAGGAAAAAGAGCCTGTTTGAATTCCACCCTCTTGGTCAGTCTGTAGGCCTCACTAGGAACACAATATCCCAACAGAGAAGGTTATTTCCTGCAGTGACCCAGCACCAGCCCCTTTCATCACGGGGCCACAACAACAAAAGCATGATGCTGTTACAGGTCCTTCCTCCCCCAGTGGTACCTGGTAGTCACAGCAGAAAACAGGAGATATGGGAATGGGCTCTGGGAAGGCATATTCACCAAGGGCATCTAATCACTGTGCCTTCTCCCACCTTGTGACTCTGCGTGAACAGGAACAGAGCCACTCCATCATCCTACTCAGAGGGCTTCTACAGTGTGGGATCCAGTGAGCATCAAGGGTGAGAATTTCGTGACCTTCAGAGACTCTTATCTCATGAAGCATATCTCAGCATTAAAACTTGAAATTAGGTGTGTGGCCTATAAATAGGTATCTTCCAGACAACAGTGTCTAAAGCAGCAAAAGGAAGATGAGCTTTGGGAAGGCTCAAATTCTACAGCCCCGTGAGAAAAGAAAGCCAGCAGTGTGGTTTCTGCCTGCAGCATGGGATACTGCACCAGGGGATGAGGATTCAGATTGGCTGCTCTTTACTGAGGTTACTTGAGTCACTTCAGGGCCTTCTGGTTCCCTTCTCCCACTTCCTGCCTTAAGGACAGCTAAGTCTGGCCCTCCCTGACCTGGATGACAAGTTCTGGATGAGAGACTCTTGCCTGAGTGGACACTGCTCCAGTCTTTCTGATAAACTTTATGGACAGTTTACACATCAAACAGGACTCTGCTAGAAATCAGTTCTTTAAAATCAAGGTAACAGTGAAGACAAGAGTAAGTTCTGCACAAAAATGCAGTGATTTGTACTGGGAATGGAAGCAGCTCTGCAAGGTCCAGCTCAGTTGTCTCTGGCTGTCTCACATTCTATTTTCCAATTACAAATTTTATTTCTAGGCTTCCATCCCTAGAGAGATGGATAAGAGGCAGCTTTACAAAATGCTTACTTATATGCCAGAATCTGGTTTTTCATCTTCAGAACCTATGAATTTTGTATCTGTTTCAACGAGTTAAGGTTGAAAAAAGGACCCTTGGCTCAAAAAAAGAAGAAAAAAACAACTAACAAAGGTATCTCCATTTGATTATCTTTTATTTCAATGTGTCTGACAGCACCTCATCCCAGCATTTAGGTGATGTTCTTAAACAGTGAAATTTTCAGTCAATTTTAGAAACACATTATTTCTGAGTAATGAACTCATGTTTATAATTGCTGTAACCTTAAAGAAAAAAAAAATTAACTTTTCAACACTTTTCCATGTCTTATCCCCATATTTCCATATTGCACTAAAATATTGGCAATTATTATTTAAGTCAAAAGGGAAAAGCAAAATAATTTACATCATCCATCACAGCTCCCTTGCATGAATAAATTACAAGACACCAAGGCAAATCAATTGAGGGGAAAAGAACAATCTGCACCAAACACTGTATTTGTGTGCATAATGTTTTTAATATTTCCTGACCTCGTATATCAAACCAGCAGATTGAATTCCGTGAACTTTAAGTAATACAAAGCTGTTTATCCCAAAGTCCAATGGGGAAGCCCTAATCTAATCAGTTAAATTCAGGACACAGACATAGGAATAAAGAGAACAGACCTCACTCAGCAAAAGTTTCTGTTTGCCATTCAGCTCCAGTTTGCAGAGTCAGAAAGGTCTTAATACAAGAATCACCTCCTAAGGCTGTATGGATGACTCTGTATGCAGGAGGACCTGATTGGTCGTACTCCAACCGTGGTGTCTAGGGATTTGTCAGCAGACCTTTGCCAAGAGACCTTTTTTTCCCAGAATATTCACAGAATATTCATAGTTGGATCCACAAGAATCTTCAAGTCCAACTTTTAAGTGACTGGCCCATACAGGTATCAAATCCACAACCTTGGTGTTATTTGCACCATGCTCTGACCAACTGAGCTGATCTTGGGGTCACCTTTGCCTTCTTTAGGAAAAAAATTAAACAGCCCACCTGCTCTTCCCTTTTGGAAGACACATTTTTACCTTACTGTCAGCCTCAGCTAACAGGAGAAAGAGAAGTTGCCCAGGATGAACCCAGGGTCTTTTTGCTTTTAGAGGCTGCCAGTGCTTCAGGGCAGGAAGGCATGGGATGGGCAAAAGGATACGAATGAACTTGTTGTCTTCAAAAAGATAAAAACCAAGTATTCAGTCCAAATTGACCAAGGGAAACACATTTCCTGTTTGTGTGGAACATCTATACAAAGAATGTACATGTGAATCTGAAGTACTGCAGTTCACTTCAGGGCTTCCAGGAAAGTTGGTGATGCAAAAGCCTCCACAACAGTGGTCTCTCCATCGTGCAGAAAGTTTGTGTGCCAAGACAGGCTTGCTGTACTGCACAAGTACAAGCTGCACTCATCTACTCTCTGCAAATGTGTCATTCTCTAGGGAACAGATCTTAGATGGTAAAACTTCAGCAGGACTCTTGGCTGCCTTTCCTAAGGGATGCAGCATATGCCTGCCCTCCTGCTGAACAATCACTCAGTATCTTCTAACATCTACATATCCACTCCTACTTTTTCCCACGGTTAAATCCTCCTTTATAACCTCCTGCTTCAGGGTCACAGCTCTATAGAGACTGGTATTAAAGGGATTCAAGCAGGCAGACTGAAAAAGAAATAGACCTCAGAGTTAATTTTGATAGGTTCTGCACATATCCATGGTCTATTTGTGCTTCAGAGGGTTCCTGAGCGATGACAGTAAATGGTGACCTAAAAGAAAAATTACCTAGTCCTGTTTCACAGATGAAGGAGTGGAACACTGTAACTGGTAACTACTGATTGACTTGCTCAAAATCATACAGGAACTCTTAGGCACATACAAATTTGAATTCAGACCACTCACACTTATGGTAAAATATTTTGGTTTAGGGCTTTGGTGGATTTCCAGGGGTAATCCACCCCTGATTTTTCTTTCTCCCTGAAGAATGGAAAGAAGAATTTACAAAACCCATGATGTGATAGCAATAGACACAGAATTGCCTATTGTGGAAAGAGTCCCAACATTACCATTTATTCAAAAATTGCTACCTGTTTTTCATCTAATTTCTTTACTGTTTCTGCAAGTGTTGAACATTATAAATATTATACCCCTGCCTTACTTCCCTGTTCGATTTTCCTTCCTCTCATATCAACTAAGTGTCCTAAATTTAATTTACCCCCTTACAAATTGGCTGCCCTTTCATGTCAGGAGAGAAAACGCCCACTCAGCATAGCTTGAAAGGAGCCTGTCTGCGGTTGGGAGGGAAAAGTCGAGGTGCTGCTTTAACTAACTAAATTAAATACAACTGGAGCTCGGAGCAGCTGGCAGGTTTGATTTGGATGTAGGATGCTGTGAGATAGTGATAAGTGAGTGTTCAGGACCAAAGGGAATTAAAAGGCTGTACTTGGGTTTAATGGAGTCACTCTCTTTCTGTGGCGCATCCATTAAGGACGCTGTGCTGGCACGTGGCGGTGCCTGCACCACTTACACTGCAAAAGGCCAGCTTCAAATGAGCCTTGGGCTCCAAAGGACATGAGCATATGGCTCTGGAGGGAGGCAGAAGGAGACCCTTGCTTTGCTGTCCTTAGCCACATCAGAGCCTTTTAAAGGAAGGGACAGCCAGTTCAGAGGTTTGGATCCTGCTCCGGACCCCGTGGGAAATATCTACCAAACCACCAAAGAGGTGGTTCAGAAAGTGCAAGAAAAATCATGTTACCCTGAATAAGAAATTTGTCTCTCTCTATTAAAGAATTCCTTAAAACTTGTAATGAGAAAAATTACAGAAAACATTTTTTTCCACCCATCTTTCCAGCTTATTTAATAGTGCATTAGACAGCAGTTTGCATGTAGTCTATATTCCCTTGCTCTCATGGTATTAGTATTTCTCTTGTTCATGTAAGCTCTTCCCTGAGGAACAATGAAGATGGGAAAACATTTTTAAAGATTATGATTCAACTGTAAAACCTCTATTTGTCAGTGTCACCAACAGGCAGGTGTAATGCTTGAAAGTGTCTTTCAACTCTGGTTTCTAATGGGACTAAAAATGTAAATGAAACATTGATTTCATAATTAGTACCATAGATTTGACACTTGTCTGCCTCTGGTAACAAGGAGAACTTTCCTTACGTTTGCAAAATACTGTGAAACCTCCTCAAGGAAGATGTTGCAGAAGTAAAAAGCTTTGACTGGGTGCTGTAATATGCTGTGTTTCAAATGAGCTACTCAGCAAGACCTCTGCAGGCAGAACAGGCTAAATATTCAATTTTAAGGCTTTTTATTCTTTTTCTTTTAAATTTATGAATTATTCTGTATCTGGAGAATTTAAATTTTAAATGTTGGAGCATGGAAATACTGGTCACTAGATGGTGACAGTGTTTATTTACATAAGCAATCCCCCTGAATGTCACAATTTCAAACTAATATTAGAACACTGAACACTAGAGTAATTATCATGACTATGAATCTGACAAGCCCCATTTCCAAAAAACAGTCATTACAGAATCCTTGGTCTTTTGCTCAGTTCAAAGCTAATCTTTCATTTTTTTTCTCTTGTGTATATATGGCAATCTAACTTATGTGGTAGAACAACCCAAGAACATGTAAATATGTTTGTTTCCTCATGCACAGAGATGCATATATATGAATAATTTTCAGTGAATGATGTGCCAAGGAAAAAGAAGAAACTGTTTTGAGTAATATTTACTAGTTCTGAACAGAGAAAAAATGTATTGGGTTAAGGATAAGTGCTACATTATTTGACTGATTATTGATTTCAAAAAGAAAAGCACCAAGTCACATGAGACTGTACATGTAGTACAGGCAAAACCAAGAGAGATTGACAATAAAGAAAAGAAAATATCCCTCCAAAGATGATGACCCTCCAAGCAAAATCAGACCCCTTCTTCACCTTTAATTTATTTTATCTGATAGTTTTTCATTTGTCCTTTCATGGAGGTGAGGTCATTAACTACTCTGCATTACAACAGCAGCCAGTAATCGCAGCTGTAATCAAGATCCCATTGTGTCAAAAACTATTGTGGAAAGAGACACTTTCACCAAAAATGTCTTGGAAAATGTCAGCTGTGTGACTAGGAACTAAATGCTTGTTGTATGCTAAAGTTGGTATGCTTGCCTAGGTGAACTGTGCAAAAATACAGGCTGCATTTATGCAATTAGAGATGGCAATTATGCTGTGAAAGCCATGATTTCAGCAAAACTTCTCCTTGTTTTAAATTGCCAGGATTATGCCCACTATTGCACTGTAATTGGTAAAGATGAGAGACAAAACTATTGGGAAGGTGTGATAGTTATCTCTTTGGATGCAATTACTTTAGTCTGTAACAAAGATATTTTGTTATGTATCTGTAGGAAGTTTCTTAATGAAGTTTTTATACATCAGTTCTAGAAAATGGTCTTGTTAGGTAATTCATCTGTTGCACTTAGATATCAAGATATTTCTGGCTACTTATGTCATACTGTGCTCTAAAACAATGAAATTATAATGATTTAAGTATTTCACCACAGACCTATATTAAAAAAAAAGAAGAAATGAAAGGCTGTCTGACATTTCATAGTTTATCAGCTTTTTAGATGGCCATTATTTTTCCAACTAATTTCCCATTAGAAGTGTCAAGACTTTCTAAGATAGAAAACATGCAATTTTGCTCTACTTTCTGTAATCATGACAAAATAAATATGCAAGGAACCTGTGCTGGAAGGGGAAAATGAAAGCAGGTGAACCTGATGCTGTTCATCCAGACATTATTTTGAAAACTTGGATACGACATCCTGACACATAAAACTAAACTCTGCTTGCAAAATAAGTGACTTTGGCTCTAACTAATTTAGTAAGAGCTGGTGGTATTCAGGACACATCCAAAACCACTCGCATCTTTTGAAGCCTGAGGATCTCAAATTAATGTACAAGAATTTGAAAATCTGGGCATTAAGAGGGACCTTAATGAAAAATAAATTTGAGAGCTGATGCAGCAAAGGACGTTTTCTAGAAGGCTGGATCTAAAACAGCTCTGCATGTTTAGATGCCTTTAGGTATCAAACCTGACCACTGCCACTGCTGTGTATTCAGGGCCCTGATGGTGAATTTTTAGCTGAATTACCTGCAATTTAAGAAAACTCTTCACTCCTGCCCTTTCAAGAGGTTCCCAACCCCTTTGCCATAGCACAAGGGAGAAGGTGCTGGTAACTTCACCATGACAGGCACTGTGACCATCTTCTACCAAGCCAGAGAACAATGTAATCCTTCTTTTACAACCAAATTAAGGCCCTTGAAACCAAGACTACAGGGGAACACAAAATATGCCTGGTGGTGTGGCTTTGGAAGGGGATCACTTCCCACAGCAATCATGGGGTGACGCCTTCGCCTCCTACCCTGCGGGGCACATCCCTTCAGTGCTTTGAAAGGTCACCTTCTCTCACAGAATGTGGCCTCTGATGTTCAGCTTCCACACTTCTGTTTTCACACCAACACTGAAGGGATCCTGGGGCAGCAACCACAGAATGTCTTTTGGTTCATAATTGTTGGTAAGTCTAATCTGCCAACTCAGTGATGTAATTACAGATGTAGTAGTTAAACCTGTGCAAAAACTCCTGGGGATCTCTTATTCCACAATTGCTTGGTCTGATTATTTTTATGTTATTTAGCTTATGAGGTATGAACCCTTGAGTATTCTCTAAGAATCTCTGGAATTATTTCTTTTTTTTTAAAGCCAAATACTGTCCCACCATAGCCACACATGACAACCAGCAGCAGTCCTTCTCTACACATTTTCTCAGAGCTCCTACAGCAACACAGATGTGCACAGAAGAATGATGAACTTATGGAATTAATATAGTGCATGAAGTAAAATTCAGTTAATAAAGCAATACCCAGGAACTGCCCACTGTGAAACAAACATTGTTTTTCACAAGAAATAGAACTGCAATTTTCCAAAGACACCTCCACAAATACAATACCTTCCTTATATTGGATTAAACTTGATCACAGGAAAAGCAAGCAAATATAGTTAGACTTGAAGTAGAAATTTTCTTTCTGGTGGGATTTCTCTTAATTTCTGCTGAACTATACACTGTTCATTTTGGATAGTGTAAATGTTCAGCCAAATCTTGTTCTTATCAGTGTTCTAAATATGCTTGTAAGACAACAATAGTTTTTTTGCACAGTGTCCGAACATTTTTGTCAGATGCAGTTAAACATCAGGTGAAAACATGTTGACTTTTGGTTAAGTATTGAAAAAATTTATAAGCATCTGTTTGTGGTATTGAGCAGATATTCAGCTACCAGAAGTAGTTTTATAACACATAGCAATTTATAAGGAATAGTTTATTTCTTTTGTCCATTCTGGAACTGTTTCACTCCCTCCATTGGCTAAGGCTTTCTGGTGGTATCTTTAAAATCAATTATTATCTGTCATTACTTCTTCAAAGGAACAGTGATACATGTTCTCACTGCAGAAATAATCAGCAGGAACAATGCAATATCAGGTTGCTACCTCTTTAATGAGCCAAGAAACATAACCATTAATTTATTGTACTTTCTTGTGTCACAATAAAAATACATCCATTTTTATTTTAATAAAGTCAAACCCACTGCAATTACCTATAAAACACATTAATAAGCATTTGATTGAATTAATTAACATTACCTGTTATTTCAATGCTCTTGATGAACTACAGACCATGAAGGCCAGAGCAGTTTTATAATTCTTAAAAATTACTTTAGAAAATATCAAATCATAACATTCCAATTAGAGAATTACTTGCCATTTTCCTGTTGTTTAATTATACCAATGATAAAATATCAGGAAAGCCTAGGTAAGCAAAGAATATGAAGGCTGAAATTCTTAGAAGTTTAGAGGTGTCCAAGTTTTACAATGTAGATGTAAAAAACCGAAGGCCAAATTTTTAAGAGGCATTTTGGTATCTAAAGGTGCACACCACCGAGCCGTGTCTTTTCCAGTTATGCCCCTTTAGTTCAGGATATGTTGAACACGCAGTTCTGACAACATGTCAATGCCATCTGTCTCTTTAGTACTCTATATTTAGTACCCTATAACAGCATTATGCTTTGAAAATAAAACCCTAATGCACCATTTCCATCCTTTTTCCTCTTCCTTCGATTCAACTGCTATTTTACATTTTCGCACAACCCGTACAAGTCTTCCGTGTGCTCATGTAGAGAGGGCCTGAACTGCCCAGATGTGTCCTACCAGCAGAGCAGGCAGGACAATGCCCACCTGGAGGGCTGTAGCTCAGCTTGGCTGTGCAATAGCACACCATCCCCAGGACACTGCCAGTGTCACAGATGCCCATCAGCAGATGCACAGATGTTGAGAGCATTTTCTCAGCAGAAACCAAATGCTCGCAGGTCAGGTACAAGCGAAGGGCCCTGACCCACGTGCGTGGCTGCAAGCAGCCGAGGCAGCCAAGACGACCCTTCCTTCCAAGCCTTCCCTCCTGCTGCCTCCCAGCACGACAGTGGGAGGGAAAATGCACAGCTCAGAGGAGTCTAAATTTGAACAGCTGAGCTCAAATGAGAGCTTTTTACCTCCTCGGGGTTGCTTTATAAAACTATTTGTCTTTTTTCGTTGAAGATGAACAAAGCAACAGTGGAAAACACCAAAAACATTTTTGAATTAAAACCGATGCTTAAATAATTTTATATCAAATTTTTTCCACTGTTCTTTCACTCTGAGACAATTTCTTTTTCATTAGAGATTTATGAACCCCTGAGAAGAAAAGTATATAGAAATACCGACAGATTAGCATTCTTCTCAAGTTATTTACCTTTTTATATCAACCCTGGTGAACATGCTGCTTTATATATTGAGAGGCTTCTCATTCATTCTGATTCGCTCCTGATTATGGTCCATCAGTTTTTTTCTATGTATCTTCTGTAAACAAAATGGAAAGTATGTCTGGAATCTGAAGTCCATGCATATTTACTTACTCTAGTCAAACCAAAAATACTTGCCTTAGCAGTCTAATAACCTCTCAGAGAAATATGCCACATTCACTTACATGATGATGAGATGGGAATATGGTTTAAGTAGTGGCTGATCACTCTGTGCTAGTGAGAAAATGATGGAGCCTCCAGGCACCCTGAACACTTTAAGTGCAAAGGGACTGAGTGCCTCTGCTGTCTGTTTAGGGGCTTCTCTTGAATACTCCACCTCCACCCTGCTCATAGTTTGCACCCCACAAAAGTTCATACAGACCTTGGCAGATGGGACTATCTCTCCCAGAAGGGGTTTTACTCATGAATTCCCACTTATCCTCCAGACCAACCAGACCAGTGTCAGGAAGCTGTATTAGTGCAGGACACCTACTTGTTTTGTCCTGACCACAGATATTTTTCTAGACCCACTATATTACTCTCATTTTGGAGAAATAATTGGGAGTGAATTTATGCATGCAGCAGTGTAACTTCTGCCTCAGCAGCCACTCTAAATCAAATGACAGATTTTTTTCTTTTACTCTCTCAGTCACAGTGACCACACAGCCCTGGTGAACAGAGGAGCATGATGCAACCCTTTGAAACATCTGCAGACCGGTTCACTAATTATCCCAAACCAGCCTTTTTCCTCTGGGACAGGCAGGAATCCCATTACTATGCATTCATGCAGGAAAGAGAAGTTGCCCTGAATTGGCCATTAATTTTTGTTCTGTTCGTGCCCAAGTTGGAGAAATGTCCCACTTGAGGTCTGAAAACTCCTGGGTGGCCTTTATTGTCTACTGTTTAGACACCTTTACCACCTGAAAGCTCATTTGGTCCAGATGAGTTCAGAGAGCTGGCAAAAAAATCTCTACCACTCTGGGAAGCGTAAGTACTTCCACGCATGAGAGGCACAAAAGTAGCTGATGTGTGAAGTGACATTCAAAGCATTGCTGCCTCTGCAGAACAGAATTATTATTTTCTGCGCTGTTCTCTGCATGTGAGTGGAGGCCCCGAGCCAGGCTGCTGTCTGTGGCAGGGAAACAGAAACATGAACATGTTTTCATGCCTTATAGCTGAATTCTGCAAGGCATGGCACATCTTTTTGGAGGTCATGAGCCTCCCCAGCTAGGTCAGATCAAACACCTTTGGGGTTTGCACCCCTGAGGAGAAAATATGGTTTTTTATGATATAAATGTCAAAAGAGCTATGGCCTGTTGAAATGTGTTACTGCCTTGTGGGTTATTTTACACTGACTTTAATTATGCTCCAACTTCATTTGAAAGCCTGACTAGTGCAGCTAAAGCCACATTGCCTGCCCAGCTGTGTGCAGAACCGTGTGTGGGGAGATTTCAGAGACATGCCAGAGACAGCAGACACTGAACTACACAAGGAGCATGTCACACCTGTACCAATTTAGTGCCCAGAACAAAAACTAATAGCCTCTTCTGCTCTTTCAGATCCTGAGATGTCTTGACAAACACAGCTTAGATGCTAGAAATCCCGTTCTGACTTAAAACTACGCAGTTATGCCAATTTTCTCATTTCTGTTGCCTTATTAAAGGTAAGAGATTTGTATCAACAGAACTGTGTCATTTCATGCATAATGAAGTCTAACACAGGAATTTAAAGCCATGGTTGATACATGATGGTGTGCTAGGAACAAAAATATGCAACTCTTTGTCATTAAGGTTTAGTTGTCTTATGCCAAGGTAGGGTATGTTTTTGTTCATTAATACTGAACAAACATTTGTTTCACCTGACTTTATTCCCAGCTAGTGCAACACTGAAGCAGAACAGAACACTAGATCACCTTCAATCAAACCAGCTTCTTAATATTTACGTTGCTAATGTTAAGAGCAGAATACGCCTGGATTGCTCAACAAGGACTGCAAGCCAAACAATGTAATGTATTTCCACCTTGCTGTGACACACACCTTTTGTTAAACACCATGCACTAGGATTAGCATGATATCCATGTAGTTTCTTCTTCTTCACTCCAGAATGCACTCAGGTTATTTTTAAATGCTTTGTAACATGTTTTTGAATCACTGCTCATTTTTCACAGGTCTGCAGCTCGACACATCCAAATTTTCTTACAAAATGACTTTTGCATATGTTTGATACTACTTCTGTGCTGTCTGAGTTACCCCCAGACACATTTTTGTTCCATCTCCATGTCTGCATTTCTTTAACTGCCCACTTCTGAGCTGGCTATAGCCGTAGCGGCCCCAGTGTTCACCTGTGCCTTATCTCTCATCACCCCAGGCCTGCATGTCTCTGTGCCCATCTTGTTTCCATCTCACAAGGCATCTGCTATCATTCCAAGTCTGCATTTTTCTGTATGACATTGCTCTGTTAGAACCATGAATATCTTACTCTACACTGCTATACAACTGCTACTTCTTATTCTGTACTTCTACTATAACTGCTTGTTACTGATATCTGTGTAAGGCTGTAGGTTGTACCACACCAAGAGAAACAAATAAAAAAAATTAGCCACAAGTACCTGTTCAATTAAGGAATTTGCTATCACAGATAAACCAGGGAAATAAAAGCTGCAGGCAAGTCAACAGAAGTTCAGACAGGGTAAATCTATCAAGCCTCAGTCCTAAGGCCTTAAAAACTCAATACAGAGCCTATGTTCTCTAGTAATGGCAATACCCATTACAGGGCTACATGGACAGTGTCATCAAACTGCTGGGCAAAAGATGGCTCTGAATGGAGAATGGGGCAACACCATGGGGAGATTGATCCTATACACCTTTGACACATCTGCATTCCCAAGGTGGGGCAGAGGCGTTTTTCTCTCAAGTTAATCATTTATTAAAGGTGTCTCAGGCTCTTTATCCTATCTGCAGTCATGCTACGAGGGGTGGACCCTGATGAAAAGTTTTCTTTGAGAGCATGAAGCAGAAACATACTCTGATCAACTGATATGTTGTGCTTGTTGAGTTTGTACAACACTGGTTTTTTAAAATTATTCTTGGCAAGAGTGGATATTTTTATTAAGGAGAAATATTTTTTCTTAAGTATACATGGTATACAAAAGAGTGAGCATCTTGCATCTAGTCAGTGTTAGAGAAAAGGATGTGACTGAAGTACCTTCACTCAGCTGGCATGTTGAGTCACACAAGCAAATACAAATCCCCTTGGTAAAAATGTTTCTTGAATAACAGTCAAGTTATGACAGCATGAAAATTTAACATGTGATCTTAACTTTCCCCTAGGTGACATCTAGTATTACAGAACTAGAATATCACAAGTATAGTTTTAAAAATAAGCTAACATTTGAAAATTGCTTTTAGGCTAGGCTTTAGACATTTTGGGCCTAGCTGGGTCCTAAAAATGCAAATTTGTCTTCTTCTTTCATGCTGTCAAGTGTCCTCTCCCCTGTCCCAACCTATATCACTTTTGATTGTGCTTGAGTCCTCAGTCCAAGACTTGGCTCCCTGTTTCTTCCCTCTCCCATCCCTCATCACATCCCCATTACACTCATCCCCAAGTTCCTGCCTCTCACAGCTGCCACCACGTGTCCCAGACTAAGGGCAAAGGTCTTAGCTTAGTCTCTACTTTAGAGTCAGAGTGATGTGGGAGGGAGTAACCCCTCCACTCTGCAGCTGTTACCTCTTTGGGCACCCTTTGCACCTTCAGAGTTGAGTTCTCCCATCCCAGGGATATGACCAGGTAAACTGGGTATATGGTCAGGCACCACACAATAATCTAGTCAGGAAAATGGACTGAAAAGGCCTGCAGGGTCTTTTGATCAAATCCCTTGACTTTTTTTTCTTAATCTAAGACTGGCTCTGTCTGTGTACTTGGCTATTTATAAGCAGAATCTATCAATCTTGTGCACAGTAAGTATGAATTAAATAGCACGGCACAACTTATCACACGCACAGTATAGCAGAATAACAGTACAAAATACATTATCTTATCTATGCACTTCAATATTACCTGCTTATCTTGCGGCTATCAGCATAGTCATCTAAGCCCTTACATGTGTATCAATATGAACAGCAAAGTCCCTAGTGGAGCATCCCTGATGTTTCCTTAACAGCACCTTACTCCTCAGTAAAAAAAAAATACCCTAGTTACAGGTGAACTTCATTTGGAGAAAAGAAACTTCTAACTTTTAGGTCCAATACCTAATACCAACACTGAGTCCAGAAAAGAATCCTGCCACGACTAAACCATGGATAAATTCTAAATGCCAGAGGGATCTCCACTGGTGCAGATTTTTGAGAAAACAGGAGACCTGTCTGCAACCCCTGTGTGTCAACATTTTCTTTTTCTTTACAAGTTCTAAAATAAACTTAGAACTTGTGCAGGGCATCAGACCTGGCAGTGCTGAGTTTCTTCAATTAGATATGAGTTGGGATGGCATGGAGAATGCTGGGGCTCCAAATCTAACCCATCCAGGCAAACTACTTTTTAGGAAGGGGAACCCTTGCAGTAAAGTAAGCATCTGCACATGATGGATGATCTGAAGCCTTAGGTCATTCCATTTCACAGACACCATCAAAATGCCATCAGTCATGGCAGTTTTCAGTCATGACATCAATCAAAGCCATACTTTAGTAAATTTTAGCAGAAACAATTTGCATCTTGAATTATCAGAACTCTGCCTCTTGGTGCTTATGATACTATCACATTTTTCACTGAATTGCTCTGGAAAGAGCAAATGCAAAAGTTCCTGGAAGTGAAATGAAATTGTGATGCCTTATGCTTAGACAGTAACTTCTAGCAACACTCTGCAAGAATTTATGGCTAAAACTTATGTTTCTATCTGGTTAAAACAGTAACTAGCAAACAACTTTCAGTTAAAGTGAATGTCCTCAGCCCTCATTCAGACAGGAAGAGAGGAGGGATTTCAGCCTTTTTTCGAAAGAACAAAATCAACCAAAGCAATTCTTCAAGTTTATGGAGTTCAGAAAAAGGATTTTTCATGCCAAGATCAGAACTAAACAGGAGCATTGCACAAGGTGAGTTTGGCAAATCTGTTTTTCCCATGTCCTGCAGACAGGATAAGCAGGGGCATAGAAGACATAAAGATGAGGATTTTGTGCTGACAGCACATAAAGACAGACTGCCTTGTGCCTTAGGCAGGACAGGCAGTTTCAGACCCTGCCCAGGAACTGGACAACCCCAGGGGAGGGTACACATTTCTCATTTAAGAAGGTGAACTTCGTCTTCTTATCTAAGCACCCCAGCAACAGCTGTGATGAGGTTCAGGAGGTATCGTGATCATGTGATGAGGTATCAGCAGGTCTGACCAAACTGCCAGCTACCCCCACCTCTGAATTTTGGGGCCAATTAATTATATCTACTTTTCTAACTCAGAATCTCCTGTACAAAAGGCCATGGTCAGATCTGACAGCGCTGGCAAAGAGCTGCTTGGCTACTGTTATGGACTAAGGAATTTGTTTGAAACTTCTGTTCTTGGGGATGGAAATGTCAATTCACACCCGAAAGTAATAAAAAAAAAAAAAAGGAAATGAGTGCGCACAAATACAACAGCATACATTTCAATCTAACATCATTATGAATGCCTTTGGCTTTAGGTTCTTTCTAGTTTATAACTTAATAATTAACAACCTGAAAAGACAAAGCAACACACATGCAGAGCTTTAAATAATTTGGTATGCTGCATTTCATTTTTGTAGGTGTCTTTTAATAGTTCTTTGCAACATATTCTGGAGTATATCATTACATAAATTCCTAATTTAATGTAATTCTGAACTAAAACATAGTCTTTTTTTAACGTTAAACTTGATATCATATTTTCTTGAAAGCTGTCATCTTAAAAATATAGTGGTGTTTCAATTTAGCTGAGATATATTGAAAAAAAGAAGAACCCTGTGCTCAATTTTAAAGTGCTTTTTCAAGGTCTACTGATGTTTTCTATATTTGCTTTTGGCTGGTAAAAGGAAAATGAGATAGAAAAAGAAAGTTGAGCTGGGTGAACGATTCATAAAATTAGTTTGAACTTGCCTAAACAGAAATTCTATGCATCCCAAAAACTAATTTTTCTACTGAATGTTCAAGTCTGACTTTCAGCTACACTACTGCTTTTTGTCTTACCCTGTGTCACTCTAAAATATTATTCTTTGTGTGATTACAGAGAATAAAATGTTTCCTTATTAATACAGCAATTTTTCTTTCACACTACTTGAAAGGAAAGTCAACAGAACCACAATGATCTGAAAGAAGTATGAGAGAGACCAGGCTTGCTTACCTCTTGGTAACTAAAATTACAGCATGGATGGTTGCAGATGGCCAAGAGAGTCTGATAACCTCAGCACTGTTCCTCCTCCTGCATACAAGAGCCAAGCGTCACAGTTGCCAAAGGAGCTACACTCTCCTGGGTACTCAACTCCCCTAAAAATTCAGGAGTCCTTTTTGCGTTCAACTCACCACTTTTTAATATTCTCTCTTAACAAAGCAGCGCCACGAGCAATACGAGCTGGCAGTTGGATCAGAGAAACCATGAGAAGCTGCCTGTGGAGACCACTCCCACAGGAGTAATCCTTGCAGATCCGCATGGAGGTGAATCTGCCCTCGCTGTTTGGCCAACATTGTCCACTTCCCTGAACTCTTTATGGGTTCTGTTATCAGAGCTAACATTCACTTATTTTTTTTAAGATGTTTATCAAACATGTAAAATTCAGCAAACATTTCTATTCTAGGAATTGAAATTGCCTTGCCAGACTTCATTAGGAAGATGACAGAACAAAGGCTACTGTTTTAAAACTAAAGTGTCAATTTAGACTAGGTATAAGGAAAAATTTATGATGAGAGTGGTGAAACACTGAAACAGGTCGCCCTGAGAGGTAGTGGGTGCCTCATCCCTGGAGGTGTCCACAGTCAGGTTGGATGGGGCATTGATGGGGTGGGGTCTTGCTGAAGATGCCTCATTGCAGGGGAGTTGGAACTAGGTATCTTTAAGATTCCTTCCAAACCAAACTGTTCCATGATTCTGCGATGTGTGAAAATCTTTTTTGTATGTACTGCACCACAGACATCAGAGAAAATGCTTATCATCATTATTTTTAAACACAGAGAAATGAGAAAACACTATTAGATAAAAGAGGGTTAATAAAATTAAGCAGAAGATTAATTCATTATATTAGTCCTCCTCTGTAAATAAGGATAGCTGTTCAAGTATTAAAATAAAACCTACATAAATGGAAGGAATGGTGGCTAAGAAATCTTTTGTTCTAATCCAAATACAAAAAAAGATTGCTTTGGTGCTGATGAAGGAAGATGTTTCAAAAATATGGTGAGGGATATATAATATTCTCCTACTATCCAGCAGACTCTGGGCAAAGATGGGGTATTTGGATAAAGTGGTTTATGAGAGCATGAAGGACACTGAGGCAAGCGGTAGAATGTACAGCAAAATTATGGTGGCGTTTTCTTCCAGTGCTGATTGATTTTGCCAGTAATTTCTAAAATAATTCTGAAAGTCTAAAATAATGCCAGCAACAGACACAGGGACTGCTCAAAACAAAGACAAGGACCCAAAACAAAGCCTTTGACAGCTCACTGGACACCTCAGCCTTACTTTGGACAGTTCGAGGATGAACATTTCTGATGAAAACCTTTTCATAGTATCTTGTCTCTCCTGATATTTTGATATTTAATGAAGAACATTCAGACTTAGTGGTAGGGAAGTGTTCCAGGCTTTCCAGCACTGTTAAAAACAGAAGACTCCACACTTTGATTGAATCCTGAGGCTGGGACTAGAGATGTTTACTAAACTGTCTCAGATGAGAATTTTATCCTAACTAGTTCACAAGTTTTCCATCAAAGAACATCTGCTAAAGGCAGCACAAAGCAGTCACGGCACGATCAGGGGAATGACAAGCACATTGTTAATTCATCACTGACAGAGTGGTGATGGCTCCAGTCCTACAGTCTAACCATATTTCCAAAAGGAAGCAGGTGGATATAAACCAGCAAAGAGCTGGAAAGCAAATCCTGGGAAGGAGCACATGCACTGACTGTCCAGCCCTCAAGCTACCAAGTTACCCAGGATAACAACATGGCAATGGTTCTGCAAAAGGACTGGAGCCAACTTTAAACAACGATGTGTAAGTCCACCTGCTCACTCTCCAAGAGACTCACTACACATATGCAACGTGCCAGCACATTCAACATCTAAAAGTAAACCTGACTCGTGGCTACAGTATTGGTTAAAGTACCAAGTCAGTCCATCTCTCTGCTGTCATCAGCAAACAGTAAGACACAAAGGAAGAAATGCTACGTGACTGTGCAGGCCCTTCAGGTTTGGGTTCTCGCTCTCCAAAACCCTTAGGAAAAGACAATCATCTGACATGCAAGCACTCAACACTTCACATTAAGAATCCATCTAAAAATTAGTTTAGTCAAAGGTGATTTTTGCCCTATTTTCTACTGGTAAAATGTCAAGCATGCCTGCTCCCAGAAAGCGATGAGCAGGAATGTGTAAGAGAGAAAGAGAATGAGAGAAAAAAAGAGAGATACAGAGAAGATTGGGCAACTTCATTTGTTCTCATTAACCAAGGAAGATGTAGTCTCCCCTGGGATATTACTTGGAAAACAGTAACCTCAGGGGCAGCAAGAACGTCTTAGTTCTCCTGTGACTAACATCGGGCACCGGGCCAAGCTGCCACTTCTTGTCCAAGTTAGCCTGGATCTGCATATCCGTGTCCTGAAGAGAACTCCACCTGCATTCCTGAGGAGAACTTTGATTATGCAAGCCCTTGCTTTCTTTATAAAATACAAAGAAAATATGAGCTTGAATCTTGCCACGACTAAAGTCTGCTGACTATAAGCACAGGGGAAAGTACAGGCATCTTGTCTTCCTCCAGCCTTGTGTTTGCTCCAGTCTGGTCTGTGTATGTCCTTGTCTGAATTATAGCACTTCAGAATAGATGCACTGAACATTCACTGAATATGCGCTGGAGTTGACATGAAGTTATTTAGATAATTAGTTGCCAGATCACTTTCTTAGCACAGAGTGAATACTAAAATACACAGTCTGCAGAAATTTGAAGTAAAACCCTGCAGTTTGCCAGCAGTAAAGCCCTTGACAAATGCCCAGCGCTTCCTCTTAAACACTAATAATGTTTCACTAAAGCTTTTTGGTACCTAGATGGACAGGAAAGGAATTTCTTTAAATGAGAAGAAAATTATGATACTTATTAGCTAGCAAGGCTCCAGAAAATCAATCCTGCTCTCTCAAAGTCATGACTTCTCGATACAAAAAATGAAACCTTTTAAATAATATTGATTGCTATTGTTAAACTGTGAAAGAACAGATTATCTACTCATGCAAATAAGGACGGAAAATAATGTCCAAATCCAGAAGAGTTATGCAAAGAACATTTCTGCCCTACTGTAAGAGGTTACAGGGAATATGTCATTTATATGTTTTCTTTAATATGCTTTTTGCAAAAAGAACTCAAGCTATGTGCTACATCATGGAGACTGTATGACAGCAACTTCTTTGTCAAAAATATACCAGGGACTACTGTGGGGCTTAGATTGCCTGATATTTTCCTCTAGAACTCAGACAGAATTGCATCCTTGCAAATGATCCCAGATTAGGGTGACTGACTTGCCCTCCAGCAGATAAAGGTTGAAGAAACAAGACTTTGGGAAACCTGGAGAATGTCACAGGGCTCAAGAGGTGAAAGGCAGGATTAACCACTGGGAGGTGACTGTCTGAGTAACAGCCCTGCTGGAGAGGACCTAGGGTGGTGATGGACATCGAGTTGCAAATAATTTGCAAATAAAGCAAAATATACTCAAGGCTTCCTGAAGAAGAATTTGGGGAATTTGGGTCATAGGCCAGGATCAATTGTTACCACCCACCTCCACTTGGTGCTGGTGAAGCTTAACAATGGAACACTGTGCCCAGGTTTCTGTCCCCCTGCTCAGGAGTTATCCTGGAGAGAGCCCAGCTCAAGGCTACACAGAGGGTCCAGGGCCCAGAGCATGGGACATTGACACCTGAGGTTGCTTGGTCTGGGGAAGGGAAGGCTCAGGGGTGATCTCGTAACATCCTATGACTACCTGCCAAATTCTCCACAATAGGAAAGTAAGATAGGACAAGGCTGTGGTGATCACATCCTTGGCTACACATCCATGCTGACCTAGTCCAGTGCTGGCCACAAGCTTGTTTTGACTCTAGGTTGGACTGAAGGCCTCTTGAGGCTTGTTTCAACCACATTTTAAAAAATTTTCCTAATACAATATCCTAATATAGTATTTTTCTAATATATGCAGAAGAATGTTAAAGTGAGAACCCTCTATCAGAGTCAGATGCAGCTTCACCATTAAGGTAGTTACTTAAGTTGACTAGCTTGGCTTTTTTATTTGTGAATAGTTAAGTATGATTTATTCTGGCACATTAGCACTGCTCAATGAAGAAAATTGAGAATATTTTCCACACATATGTTAGGCCATTATTTTTAAAATTCTTATGTGAATTCTCAAGAATCCTGAAATAATAAAATTCTTTTTAGAAGCTAAGTTCAGTTGCACTGAATATTCCCCAGATCTCTTCCAAAGTATGGCAAAGAAAGATAATAACAGGAATTTTAATACCTCTAGTGTGAAGCCAAGTGAAACTAAGCGGTTTGAACCAATACATTCAAACATGAAAGATCCATTCCAAAAATGTGAACATTAACAGCTGAAGGAAGGCTTACAAGACTAGCTGCAACTGTGGACCACAAGGTTTCCATGTGACTAATTAATTTTAAAGAAAAATATTCAGGAACAATTAAATGCAAATACCAGAAATGCTCTTCTTACTCACTTACATGACATACACTCATCGTATTGGTCTTGCCTCCTTGCTCCTGAATTCTCATCTCTATCTCTAATTCATTTGTTATGGAGAGCACCAAAAGTGCGTTTACTGACACTTACATGAAATTCAGAACTCCATTGACTACTTAGCTGTACTTTTCCTGCTTTGAATTTGGATTTTCTGAGACACACCTAGTTTTTTTTTAAAATCAGACACATTTCAAAGGAGTACTTAATAATGACATAAAGTTATTTGGTTAAATTAGAGTAATTTTCATTGGAGACCAGAATAATAGGGGAACCAATTTGGCTATGACTTTCCCGTATTTCTTAGACCACAAGCTAGGGAAAAAGGTAACATTTTGTGAGGTGACAAATCATTCTGCTAATTAAAAGAAAATGACTGGGGAGTACTGAATATTTGGGTAAACCCCCCAAAAATAGCTTGCAAATTTTCCATAAATTTACCTGTGTTCTTAGCACAACATTTCTTACGAATTTGACGAATACACCTTGCATACTTAGAGCAGCACCACTTCACTCGTAACTGTTTGCCTTCCAAATTTAAATTAATATGCAATAAAGAAAGCAGTGAGCTTTCCCAGCAGTGAAGAAGGGGATTTCAGGTTTCCTGAACTAGTGGTTCATTGTTACTTGCTATGAAAACTCTACCATGTCCTTTCCTGTCAGCCAGAATTTTTCTTAAGACTGTTGTCATTTACATCACAGAGATGAAAGTCAGTCAGTTCATTTTGGAAACAAACTGCTGATATGCATACAGCAAAGATGGAAGGTAGTGACTGGTTACCAAGGCACAGTCCTCGGCACATGAGCCTTTAGCAAAGTAAAAATGAATTAATTATAATCTTGGAGAATGTCTCTTTTAGTACGGGGTTGAGTGAAAAGCTTTCAGGGTCAGCATAGTTTGTCTCTTCTTTCTCTGGGAATGCTCCACACACTGCTCCTGCTTTTCATGCCATTTCCACTGCATAGATGACCTTGTTCTGTTCTTTCTGAGTGCACAGCCCTCACTGCTGTGTCATGGGTTAAATCAAAGGCAGTGCTCATGAGAGCACTAAGGTAAAAGATAAATTTTTACTCTGGTGCTTCAGTGTGTGTCTGAACACACACAGGGTAGCAATTGTCTAGCTCTGCCCTGACAAGTGGATATTTTAAATGTATTATTCAATCCATCTAACAAATTAAACCAGAAAACACCAGGAACAAAATCCTAAATTGCTAATCCAGTAGAGTTACTCACACAATGGCAAAGAGTTCTGGAGAAGTACCAAGGACAAACTAAAATGATGAGTCTGTAAACCCCAGAAGGAGAGGAGCTTGTGAATTATCCCAACTGGTACATTTCCTGCAGTGCTGCAATTTCTGCAGTGAAATTCTAGATGCAGGATCAAAAAAAACCTTAACTGATGGATCTTTGATGAAGTAAAGTCTTTCAGACTTTGATGATGAGGGAGCAGAGAGCAAGACAAGGGAACCAAATGCCAGTTTCATTGCTCAGTAACACGTAATCCAGCTCATGGAGCAAAACTAGGAAAGACATCAATAGGACATGCCTGTCAGTCGTGTTAGCAGGAATGGAGATGGTAAAGTTGGTTCAGGAGAGAAAAGACAGAACAGCAAAAAGAGTAGCAAAATAAATAATTTAGCTCAGTGGCAAAAAGTTTTTTTAATATCACATTTCCAATCTTTGAACTGTTTCAGCAATAACTTCTTTGGCTTATGTGTTACTTGTCAGATAGGTAAGAACTTATCTCCATGGCAACACATTATATTAAATGCAGGAAGCAGAGTCTATCTATCTATCTATCTATCTCAGCATTTAAGCTTATTTAAGGTCATTAAATGGTAACCCATAGTAAGAGGGGAATAGAGACCTGTACTGAAGCATTTGTTCAAGGAAAACAAAATACACTAGTAGATCCCAACTGAAAATGGAATATTACCTAATTTTAAGAGGTAGAAAACAGTATCCAAACAGATTTTTAAATAGGAACAGCTTTCTAGGTAAGGGAAGATCTGCAGGTCTGATCAGTGCTCTAAAAGTAATGTGCAGTGTAGAGAAATGAAATGCTGAGAGGCTTTGTGTCTCTCAGGAGGTAGAATGGGAGGAACAGAACAGGGAGTTTTCTGAAACTGAATCCAGGCAGAGAGATGAAACATACAGTGAATAATAATAATAATAATAATAATAATAATAATAATAAAAAAGTTGTAACAGGGACTGAGATTAGCAGCTAAATACTTATGGTGGTGGGTGGTGGGTGACTTTGACTCAGACTCAATTAACTATGACTGAAGGACATTTAGCACTTACAGAAATGGGCACATAAATCAGGTGAAACCTGGGAAAACTACATCAAGGCAGCTCTAGAAAGAATAGCTCATATACAGTAAACTCAAAAGAGCTCTGAAATCAATGGACTCTGGCTTTATGCTATCATACAAAGTAGTCTTTAGCTGGATAATTTCTGTACACTAATCAAATCATTTACAGCAGTGCTCTGCCCTCATGTCCATTGTCAAAGACACAGGACTGAGCTCCACACACGTCTCCTGGGAGCCATGAGGCCAGTCCTGGTTTTTCACAGTAAAAACAGTACTCACAAATCTCAGAATCTTTTCTCATGTATATATCCCCTTTTATACTACAAAGGTGTATTACTGGAGTTTACCTCTGTGCTGTGTACATCAAAACACCAGTTCAAATGTTACCATGACAAGCTGCTTGCTGACAGTTGCGTATCTGAGTTACAGACACTCTTCTGTTATTGTAAGTGAGTATTCCCCATTCAGTGTTTGTGGCTTATGCTTGATGAGACAAACCCCAGCTTCTTATGTTGCTGTCAACTCCCAGCAGGCAGGTGTGAGCTCTGTGTGCTACAGAGGTTGCTAAGTACTTTGACTTCCAGGTTCATTCAGTTAGCGTTTGGGATAAGGTTACAATGAGCTCTTAATCTGCCAAACTCTTTTGCACAACCATGATACCCAAGAAACATGAAAATTAATTAATAACTTTCTCTGTCCACTTGGTTCACTTTCACATGCTTCATTAATGAAATATCTCTAGGCTTCCTATCCACAGTGAGCACCAGGAGATAAATGAAAGTACTAAAATGAATGAACAGGGGCTTGTTCAAAGGAGTTCACTCTTGTTAAAAGTTAACTGAGCAGGAAAGCAAAGAGAATAAATGGAAGAAAGGCCTGATAGAATCACACTTTGTCTGTTCTTGCACCGTACAAACTGCTGCTGGGATTCCAATCACAGGGAAAAACTTATTTATATTAGTCCTCTAGAGAGATTCCATTACATTGTCTGGTGTGAAACACAGAATGGAAATGTAAAGCACAACAGGAATGAACAGGTGAGGTACTTGAGTGATTTTTAGTCAGCTGAAAGCTGATGTGTCCCACTCTGGTATGGGGAAAACAATTTTGGAGACAGCAACCCTGGAACCTCAGTTATAGTACTGTTTCAGGAGTTGCTGAGTTCCCTCAAAGCTGTGCTGTGCTTGCCCCTGCTCTTGGCCAACAGCAGCAGCAGCAGCAGCAGCAGCTCCGAGATGGGTCCTCCCAGGTGTGTTTTTTACCAGCTGGACTCTGATGCTGAAAGATACAGCTCAAACTGAGCCTGAGCAATTTCCTGTCACTCACACATATGCTTCAATGTTTGTGCTTTGCGCATTCCTCTAGTACAGTGAGACGTGCTTATGAGCTGGGTTTCTCACCTCAGACTCTGCTGCCCAGGACTCACAGTGGCTGTAAAAAGGCAGGCTGAAGTCAGAGTGAACCAATTATGCCAGAATAATTTTCAGGAATAAAGAGAACATTCAGTGCTGTAGTGATCACTCCAATTAATAATGGCTGCAACAGAAAATCTACTCATCAGATTAAATCAGTACTATCTTAAGACCCTTTTGGTCCTTAAACACAGCCAGCATTACATAATATGTCCCTCCATAGACACAATTCTCTTCAGGAAAATATGACCTCTCTTTCCTTTAAATCAAAATAATCATGCAATCACTTTGCCAAAGCTCAGTCTTATTAGACAGGAGCAACACAAGAGTTACAGCCACTGTAGTTTCTCTAACAGTTGCATGAAATTCATCTGTCTGAACAAAAAAATTTTGACACTGGGGTCTCAGAAATGTAAGTCATTATCAGATACTACTGTCATCTTTTCGGTATCATTGTAATTTATTTAGGAATCTTTACATGACCATATTAATACTTACAGTAGTCTGCAGACTGGTGGAACAACATTGCTTTTCTCAGCTTCTCATAGGTGTTTCTCTATGGTATAAGCCATAACAGTCAGGAGACAGTGTATCCCTGAAAGATCTTGCCTAAAAGACAGCATTTTGATGGAGCAGGGAGGCGAGACAAGACACTTTTTTTTTCTCTTGTCTTCTTTCAGCTTCTAATTCGTTAAAGGAAAAATGCCAATACTCTTCAAAAGTTCCAAGATAATTTCTTCCTATTTTAAAACCAGTTGCATGGCACTTAAAAGGAGCTCTCTAAAGCTGATAACCTGCAGGAAATGACAGCAGAGTACTAATGAGATGCACTTTTTTTTTTTTAAGGAGGTAGAAATCCCCATTGTTTGGGGATTTTTGCAACAGTTCAGTCCCATCTCATCAGACAGACTAATTCTTTCTGCTTCCCACCCATCAAAGCAGAACAAAAGACACATTCCTGAACTGCAGTTCAGGTCCAGTTGGTCAGCAGAACAGGGAACAGAGAAAAGGTATTAGAATCTAATGTACTACTATAATAATGAGGTTCTAATAAAACAACAAATTATAAACACATCTAATTATAACCACTTTAGAACAGTGCTAGGTTGCATACAACATCAGTAATCACTAAAAATAAGGATGTGACCTTCTGGATGACCATGCCAGCCTATGACCTATGTGTTTTTTTAAGAGCCTCATGCTCTAAAAACTATGATGCATAAATGTGGGTGTCTTAGAGCATTCAAATCAGAACCCAGAAAGACTGGTGCCTAGAAAATATCCATTTTTGTGTTGCTGCTATGTAACACATACTAATCTGCACAACAGGTGTTGTGCAACCAGTGTAATGGTGCAGCTATTTTAGCATACAGAGACCACTTATGTTTGCACAGAAAACAACATTACAGGGGTAAGTAATGGCATGGACATCTGTGAGGGTTCATTAATGTATTTTCAGGGTGAGATACCAGAATAAGTATCTTAGCTATGCAGCAACTTCTAGCTCTAAATATTCATAAGATGTTCTATGGCAGGGTGATTTGCAAAGCTGTAAAGAAAATTGAGATGCTACATATACATAGTACAGATTTTTTTTAAAAATATATAAATGGATAAATTATCTTTTTTTTCCAAACTGATTTTACCTCAGTATTTCCCAAGTAATATTTCTTCACTGACCCAGGACAAAATTTTGGAATATTTCTGTAGTCTGTAAATAAAGGCTGAAGTCTGTTCACCTTGCTTCTAAAAAGCTTTATTTAAAACATCTAGAGTTTTTTCCATGAGAAATCATGTAAGCTTGTACTTCTCATTTTTTCAAAAAAACCCCGATCATACATCTTGGGATTTGTTTGTTTGTTTGTTTGTTTGCCTTTTTTTAGGTACATTTGCAATTTCAGATTTGACTGTGCCCCTAACTTTTCCCTGGAACACAGAGGAAAGAAGGACAGAAGTCCAAATATTTTCCATAGAAAGACAGATTTATTAAGGTTTGGAAAGACCTTTAAGATCATCAAGTCCATGAATAAAAAGGACAGAAATCAGCCCTTAAAAACACTTTGTGCTTTTAAAAAATATCCTGCTCTAGTGGAATGTGTCCCTGCCCATGGCAAGGGGCTTGGAACTAGATGATCTTTAAGGTCCCTTCCAACCCAAACCGTTCTATGATAAAAATGCTCTTCAGGTAGTGATATTGCCATTATACGTCATTAAATACCACCTTACAGCCATCAGAAAGACAGTTGTAGTACTCTTGAAAGTATTCAGCCACCTAAAAGGGTTGCCACTGTGATACATTAGCCACTGATTAATCTAACTCTTATTTTGAGGAACAGCACATGAACATTGCCACCACACTGACAGAGAGCAGTACATATCAGAAGGACAGGTCAGTATTGTGTTTTGCCCCCCTACAAAAAAAGAATAAATTGGTGAGTTCAATGGAAAATAGTGTGTTAATTTCTGCTAAGTACTTCCACTCGTGCCCTTAGAAAAACCACTGCTTTAGGTCCCTATTCACAGAGCAAAGTCAAAAAGCTTCAACACAAAAAGCCACAGAAACGGGGCTCCCTGACATATGAGAAGAAAAGCAGGCAGAACAGAGAAGTTGTTCTCACCGAACACTCACCTCTTCCACAACTCTGTAGCAGAGAAGTTTCTCTGCCCTTCAAGGTTCAACACAGCTGGCTCAGGCAGGGCCACAGGTGAAATCAGCATGGGAAGCTCACTCCTGAGCAGTTCTGCTTCTCCACAGTGGCCACCCTGCCAGACTGGTCCTCCTTCTTGGGAGCAGAGGACTTGCTCCTTCATTTCTCCCAGTTTGATTACTGGGAGACATCCAAAGCTGGTGCCACTGCCCTGCCACCATTGGGCTGGGTGGCTCAGGTGTTCCTCATGACAGTGGGCAAAGAACATCACCTGTCACCTTGCATGGCCCTACCCAGTCCAGATCCAAAATGAGCATCAAGAGCATCCAGCCCATCACTGTGGCTTGGATGGTGCTTGGTGCTGCCTGCACTGTCAGTCGTGCACCATGGGCACGGAAAAAGGTTTTGTTAACAACCCTGCACAAAGCAGCACAACCTCTTTCTTTAACAAATGTGTTACACTTCCAGAAAAATTACTAGTTTTCTCCAGTCAAACTAGATTAATTTTCCTTTCAAGCTATTTTAGTTTGCTCAAGGCATCTTAAACACCCTGTGTAAATGAATTAGGAATGACAGTTTCTCCAGTAAGGGGATAGGTGACCATGTTCCTTTCTTGTACAGTACATACTTTGTGAGAACAAAGAATAAAAGCCAGCATGTTATCTGTATGCATGCTATTTAGATGGCTCTCTCCCCTTGCTTTGTGAGAGTTTAACATTCCCAGTGATGTGTGGAGAAAGAGTTTGAAACATAAAAATGGGACTACAGATAACATAAAATTACTTCTCAGCAACAAATGCACATGTCTGCCGGTCTGTAGATGTGCTAAGTAAAGCACAGTGGAATTTTGCAAACAAATTTACAGCGTGTCAAAAGCTTCAGTGAGAAGGCAGATTGAGCAATGCTCTGTAATAATGGTACCCGTCCAAGGGTGCTCTGCCTGTGTTGCAGGACATCTACTGCTGCAGAAGGAGACAAATCTTAACACCTTAAATCAGACGGACAGTTATTTTTTCAACAAAATTTTCCTGGCTACCATATTCTTGTAATTCTATGACCTTTTCATGCCTTTGAGAGAGATCCAGTAATTAAACCAGACTTAAGAAGTCCTAACGGTGGAATGTTTTTTCCTAGGTAAAGGAGATTTCTGCTTACCTTAGAATATTAAATAAATACTTAGTCTTAATTCCAAATTTATTTAAGTTTGGACTGCATGGGATAAAGCATCCCCTGTGTCTCTTCTTCTGATACACAATAAAATGCATGATAGGCTCTCTCTCAGCATCTACAAGACAAGCTAATAACATGGCCAGATATCCTGGGCTGACGGGCATCCCCCAGGACCAGGGCATTCAAGAAGGAGCACACAAGGCAATGACAGGAGAATTGCTGCAGTGTGCTGTGAGGCTGAGATGTGAATCAAGTTATCAGGCAGGCTCTGGGGCTGGCAAAGCAGGCCGGGAAACAATTTTCAACTTTGTTCCTTTCAAACCAAGTGAAGGAGAACAGCTTCTGCCAAGAGGTGAACAAACTTCTGGAAAGTATTTATGTGCCTGGTTTGAGGTTTACCAGCCTCTGTTCTAATCAAGGCATTTGGGTTTCATGTGGCTGATGCTTTAGTTATGGAGTTACTCATTACAGAAAGCTGTTGCCTTGGTAGCTGAGTGACCCAGGGGGTTAATAAAGTGAATTTCCACCCCAGAGATCTGTGATTCACGCTTGGCTTAACAGACAGCAGTAAATGAGTTTGGTGGTCTCAAACTAGCCCACAGACTCTCTGTAAAATCCCAGCATCATTTTAAAGGAATTTATCATAGTTGGGATTTTCTATTCATAAGAGAGCTAAGACTGGAATAATAGGGTTATGTTTCAGGGCAGGATGAGAGGCCATTAAGTAATCCTAGTATATTATTAAGTAATGTAAGTTTAAATACATGTGCATAAAGTGTCTGGAATTAAATAAAAAAAATAAATTAATTCCATTACAAGTTTAACTTTTGACCAAATAGTCGCAAGGAAAAAGGGCAAAAAAAGCCTTTCCCATAGAGTTGAAGACAGTGCTATTCCACTATGTGTGCAGGGAAAGCTACAGCTCTCCAGGAACAATAGTATCACTCCTTGTAGAAATGCGGTCTTTTAAAAGTGTTTGAAACAGTTGTTTTTAGATTTAGTCATACAAATATAATTAACTCCTTTGTGCCAAGATGTGAGATGTTTTTTTAAATATTTCTGTCAATGACAGTCCTTAAATACTTCTCAAGAGGCTAAAGGTTTAAAACTCACTGTGAACTGTTATCCCACAGATACACCACCTTCTGGGTGCAATGTGTACTTTAGTCTCAGGTTTATTAGCTCAACATTGTGCATCATGCCAGAAGCAAGAACTGTAGAAGAGCTTTTCCCAGATAATTTTGAGACAATTCCAGAACAATGTCAATATCCTGACAGAAACCATGCTTTTGCCTCTTTTGGGGGAAGTACATCTCATACACTTCACATTTGGTTTTCTGCTCTCCAAAGGGGCAGAAAGAAGGTTGGACTATGCTTTGCCTCTGCCCATAGCTCTGGCTAGATCACAAGCTGATGTAAATCAGCATCATTCTGCTGTGGTCTTTACCTTTCAGATGAGGATCTGAATCTTTATTTATTCCCTCAGCTAGTGAGAAGTGAAGTCCAGAGCTGTCCGAGGGCCATCACCGGGCAGGTTTATCAAAAAATCCAACAGACTGTAGTACATTTCCTCTTTATAAAGTATAAACAGCTCACATGTTTATGGATGACAGTGGTACTGGGAAGGAGGTGAGAGGGAGAGATGTGGGGAGTGACAAATAGACTGTAAATTAAAATTAACTGCATCAGAAACTTGAAGGAAAGATACAAGTTGGGTGCTGTGCGTAGAAAATATCTTATTGCAGTCAAGCCTGACCCCGTTCCTTGAAAAGCATTTCTCTGATTTGTTCAGGTCACAAGTGGGATGGAAATGAGTCTCCGTACTGCTTCTTCACACATCCGGATTTAATAGACTTTTTTCCACTGATAAAAGACCACTAATGAGTTCATTTTCAAGCTATTAAATTGGCTAGAATAGCTAGTTCTGCTGATGATTGCACAGAGACCTGACGGTCACAGTGGGTTTTGTCTTTGGCTGTTAACCATTTGGTGTCTTGCTGTTGCAATACAAATGTTCAACTAGAAAAGGAAGGGAAACCAAGCAAAAGAAACCTTGCCCTGTCCCTTGCTCCCCACCCATCTCTTTGTTCTACCCTTTCCATTTTGTGACTCTGTGTGTTTCTCAGATGCCTTTAAACACAAATACTTCCTTCCCAGAGAGCTGTCGTGCCAGCAACACCTTGTGAAACAAACAATTAGAAGCACATTCACAACAACATTTGACTTTGGTTTTGGATGAGAGCACAATTACCATTTTCCTTTGTTCACTGAAACGTTTTAATTCAGATTATGACAGGTCCTTCACCAGATATCACACGCATTTTTTGACTGGTCTGGAGCCTGTGTCCTTACAAAATGCATATGTGGACTGCCCAAAGTTATACACTGCAGCCTGAAGTCCTAAGGGAACAACTTATTTCTTTAGACATTATTGCAATTAAGGAAATGCTAAGTGATTCCTCTTCTGGTTTAGATACATATCACTTGCAGTATCATGCAGTCCATCAGACTTTTACAGACAAACAATTAAATATACAGCTGCTTGGGGCTGTAATCTCTGCCCCCAGCACTTGGGGGAGCAGGAATAGGTTTGCCTGACACTTGACACCACCATCTCTTTCTTCAGAGAAACTGTTAATGTAACTATGTGACATACATTAGAAATTTATCTGACCTCAGTGTTTAATATGTATATATCTCTAGTCCAGGAAGAGAAATAGCAGTCGAAGGGGGAAAGGCAGTGACATCATGTAACATTTTGGTACATGGGCCAGTAAGGAACAGATTCACAGACATCTTTGGAGAGAAACAGCAAAACATATGAAAATGTAAGATATCCCACCACTGTCTTCACAAACTTTGCTCCCAAAGATGGGTGTATCAAGTGTTGATCATTTTGTCAGAGCTTAACCAGTAAGTCACAGTCCACACTTCCTAAAAGAAAAAATTTTTGAAGCTAGCTTTTTTTTTTAATTGCCTGGCTGCAGCCACACTGTTTCTATCCACAGCATCCCTTGAAAGGGGATTGCAATCAATCACCTCATCCAGAATGGAGCTGCCACACGAGTGATGTGTCAGTGTCACGGGCTGTTTGTTTGGCTGTACACAACCACGCTGCCTGCAGAGCAGTCACAGCCTGGAGCCTTTTCTACAAAACAGAGCAAGTATTTAAAATCAGTCTTTTGTCAGTTAAAATCTTCACTCAGAGATTTAATTCGTTCTGTTAAAAGCATCAGAAAGCAACCTCCCCTTAAGGGAAATATTACTCACCTCTTCAAAGATTTCAATCTAGTATCTCCTGTTGGAGCAAAGTTGTGCAAGTTTAAATTTATCTACAGGCAAAAAAAATGTTGTCTTGTAAATATTTGTAACTGCATCTCAGAAGAATGATTTTTGAAGCTTAATATCTAGTCAGCACCAAAATGATGGTGATCTTATTATGAACATGGCAACAAGAAGTCACAGAACTTTAAATGTAATTATGTTCATGACTCCATTTCGTATGTGTTAAATTTTTGTGCTGCCTAATTTCAGACATCAAGAATCTGCTGGTATTTCTGTTCAGTTAAATCCTATTCTCTATTTGATGATGCAAGTTACTTGTGGATAATTAGTTGAAACTAAAATGTAGATTAGAAGAAGCTGACACAGGAAGAATATATTTCATATCAAAGAAAGGGAAAAACACCTCTGAACCAAATGTATTGTATTTAAGAAGCTTCAGTAGCCAAGAAAAAAATGTTGATTGGAAGAAAAGATGGCTACAAACTGGAGAGCTAAGAAGAAAAGAGTAAAAATCAAAACGCACTACTTTTTCCTTATTTCTCAATGCACTCCTAAAGACCCTACTTTTGAAGAACCTTTGTCAAGCACTGGAGCATCCATTTAATTCTCCACAAATGGTAATTTTCTAAGTTATGCAGGCTCACCTCACAAAAGCCACTTCTTCTGTGACCTACTTACTCAAAATGCAAAGCAGGGCCCCCTGCCCACCGCTCTCAGAGCTGACAGACTTGTGCTTGGAGCAAGCAGCCAGGACGGCTGGGTTTGGCGTTCCTGCCATGTGAAAGCAGTTGCAGGAGGGAGTCTGGATCACGCTGGAGCAGACAGCAATGTCTGTCATTCTGAGGTGAGTTCTGAGTTCTACAATGTTTTATGATGAAACTCAGTCACGGGGCAAGCACCGTTCAACAGAGGTAAAACACGTAGCTGCTTCTCTAACGCTTATTAAAGAACAGGTTTGGCACAGCGAGGCTTTTTATCAGAGAACCTGTTAGAGAACAGTCTGAGCAATACTCAGGTAAGTTACACTGGAGGAGCTTTTAAAGCTGACTACTTAAAATGCATGGCAATTCTATATGGATATTTCCAAAGTGAATTAAGCTAAATCCAGTGAAGACCTCTTTCACTTTGAATAAGGGAGTTACATCATATAGTTTAACAATGCAGTTTAAATTAACACTTTCAGGCAATTTGAATTCAAATCTTGTAGTGAATGCTGTATAGGCAAAACACAAATTCCAGTTCTAGCAGTGCACTGTAGCAAAGAAATCTGTAACAGGTGAGCAAGATTTCTGTCTCCATGACAATATTGCTTAGGTTTTCTGAATAAATCCTAAATGGTATTTAGTACTATTTTTAGCAACTCAATGCAAGAGATACTGGTTATGATAATAATGGTTATGACTGGAGTCTTGCCTTACTGTACAGGTAAAGAAATGTGGTCAAAGGTTGTAGACTTCAACCTCTGACCACCAAAGGTAAAATTCAGGAAAGAAACTGGAAAAGGCCAGCGAAAGCATTGACCAAGAAAGGTATCATTACCAAAGCAGTGTGGCTATTGCACCAGCCTCAGCTCTTCTGAGACAGACAAAATGCTCGCCATCAAGAAGCCATCAATACCCATCGCACTAACAGTCCTGTCTGGCAGCCTCAATTCCCAGCCGTTGTGTTACAGGTTAATAATTCATCTCCTCTCACCAGTCAGATTGTACCTTGACTCTAAGCCAATTCATAACAAATGCTATTATAAAATCACAAAAACCTCAGGTTAATCTAATGTTTAAGAAGATAGAGAACTGAGTGCTGATGCAAAATTTTCTCTTTTCCTCTGGACTTTTCAAGGATTTGCGGCTTTCACAGCTCTTTTCTTTTGACATACAGGTGTGGCTGGACAATTACTGAGCTGGATTATTCTTGATGCACAACAGGGCATGATTATTTTTAAAAATGAAATACAAGGAAACCTTAGAAATTTCATTTGCATGTAATCAGCATCCGTTTCACACAAATGCAATGCCCAGTCAACCGGAAGAAAAATGACTTTTAAAAGCAGGTGTTCTTTCTAATTATTGTTGACTTGAGCAAGTTATTAATGCTTACATGCACCCAGGTTTACACTAATGCAACCTTGCTTGCCTGTCAGCAGATTCCTGACAGAGAAGTGTACCTTTTGGTACTCAAAAGGTACCCAAAACTGGAGTTTTTAGTCCCCCAAACTGGAGTTTATAGTTCAAATCAGCTAGTCCTGCTCTTGTATGAATAGCAGATTACACCTAACCGTACAAAGCTGACAGCCAAGGTAAGAATAGAGCCCAGCCTGCCCTGCTGTTGCAGCATGCCATAGGAACAGAACACCAATGGTTAAATGTGCACAGAGAACTCTGAAATATTCAAGTTGTTTATTTCTCCAGGTTTACAAATTTGATTACCATGGAGCACAAAGCTATTAAAAATATGACCTTTCATACTGTACAACTTGGCAAAAAGCCAAATAATAACTTTGTTTGATTTGGGTAGTATGATAGAGTGCCTATTCAGCTGGAAATAAAATTACTTTTCTTTACAGGAAATTATACCTGGAAGACTAAATGTCCATCATGAACACAACACACATATGGAGTCATTGATTCAGACTCATGGCAGCCACTCTCAGAGAAGTAAAGGGACAATGTCTTTAGGTGTAGCAGAATAAGACACAGATTTCTAATGCTCATCTAGCATTTGCTCCATGAGGTGGACAAGTGAAATAAGTGCTGATAATAAGTGATAAGACAGAAGAAAAATCCAGGTTGTGTAATTAGTATGGCACAGATAGTTTGCAATTCCTTGCCTTGAACAATTAGGTCTATTTTTATGCTTTTTTGATATGCAAACAAAGGGAAAATATTAATCCTATGCTGATGTTAGATAGATAGACATTTGATCTGAAAAATCCTCTCATCAGTCCTTCCAGTAATACCAATCACAAAACGAATAGATTTCAGTCCAGTAAGGAGTAAAATCAAGAAGACTGCATAGGAGAAAAAAATGTTTGGATAGCTCTCTTGTTTTCAGGTGTGCTACACTGAAATCTGTGAAAAAAAAAAATCCCAAGAAGAAAGAAAATGGTAGGTGATAGGAAAGAAAATTATCATTTCAGCTTCCAGGTACCTTTGGCATTAAAGATGTCTTCTACTTTAATTAGACTGGAATGACACATGACAAACACCATCCTTGAAAAAAAAATCCTGCATAATTAAATTTGCCCTTTACTCAAAACACTTTGATTAGTCGTTTGGCTGACTTCTATTGTTTTTTTCTGATTATTTATTTATTAATTTATTTATGGAGGCACAGGGGATTTTCAAAATACTATTTTTCTGTGAAAACAATATTTCAGTAGACTGAAATTTCAGTCTTCCCCACTGGTTGTTTTTATTCTGCTTGTTTATTGTCATATGGTACTTTCCCCACAAATTATTTCCTTTGTTTCACATTTGCAAAAAAAAGAACATTCTAATCAGAAAGATGTTATTAAAAGAAACTCACTGGAATATGCAGAACTACTGAAAAATCATGAATACAAGATGATTAAGAAAATGGAATAAGGACTTTCTACTTCTGTGGAAAGTTATGTAGACTCTGTAATTACCACCCGTGCTCTGAAGTTTTATGTCTTGTCTGAAAATTGAATTTCCAGTGAGTTGCATTTTTCAATTTAGCTGTGAAAATCAGGCACAAGGGAATCACACTGCACTTAAAGCAAGGCATTAGGAGAGCAATGGCTATCTATCACTCTCCAAAGCACTATACAGGAACGGCTTGAAAGAGAGATGACAATGAAAAAAAAAAACCCCAAGCATTCTTTAGAAAGAAATATTGTAAATCTTATTTCTTGCTTTGTTTTCTTGACTTTTCTTATGAAATTGCTTTAGGATGTATGAGTTACCTCAGAAAGTTAGACAAAAGTTGCATATCATATAATATCCTACTGAAAACAACTGTTCATATCATACTCTCCAGTTCTGAGGAAATTCAACTAAGGAATTCTGGCCACATGGGAATTTTCCTTTCTATTCCCTCAGTTTAATACTGTTTTTTTCCTAAACCCCTGAAATTTACATCCTTTTCAGTTTAAGAACACTCACTTCAAGTGCTCCAAAATTAATAAATTCATAAATAAACCCCTCAACACTTCAGTGCAGGTTTTCACTTTTTGCTGCAGTATCAGATCAGGTATGGAATCCAATTAAGCCTTCACTTTAGGCAACTTTTCATGTTCATATGCTCCACAGGCTTACTGTGAACTCTAAAAAAGAAGTAGAGGCAGCAGTAAGAAAAGGTTCTGGCTCTGTAGCTACATCTTCATCACCAAAGGAGTTTTCAGAGCTCAGCTACAAAGTCAGTCTCAAAAAACTCTTCCATCTATGTCAACAATCATTATTCTTTTTTTTTGACCTACTATCTTTTTTGCATTCACTTTTGAAGTTAAAGCAGACTTTTGTACACAGGAGATATGGGTCGTCTAGGAACAGGTACCTAGCATGCTTCAGTTTAAAAGTCACTATTTCCCCCTGTTACCTTTCTTGGGGAGAAAGACTGCAAGTTGTGTTTGAATTGAGTTTGGAGAGATACAGTTCTAAATACTGAGATCCTCTTTACTCATCCATAAGAGTTTCTTGAAACTGTGCTGCAACATGACAAACTCCTGTGCCCTGTCACTTGCTCTGAACTCACTTCAGGGTTAAGAGACTGGTCACTTGTCAAGTGCCAAACAGCCATTAGTGTGCACTGATCAAGTGGAGCATAATAGCAGAAAAAAACAGAGAAGGAAAAGAATGGATTTTATACAAATTATAAAGACACTGCTATGCATACAGCCCTGATCATTGGTTAACCTAAGCAAAACTGGACAAAGAAATGTTGTTTTTAGGTTGTGTAAAGTATCCCATATCTTACACTGGCACTTACTTGCCACTTAGGGACTGCATATATATTGCAGGTTGTCTTGTCTGCTGGAAAGATTAGAGGGATGAACTGCTCCTGCTCCTCTATGATACTGCCTTCCTCAGAGAATAGCAGCCACCAACTGCATAATGGAGTGATAGCAAACATATTAAGAAATGCAAGTCTCAAAGCACTCCTTCTGCTTTCTTCTGCTTATGGTGAAGAGTTACTCTTAATATATACATTGTGAAAGATCGAGAGGGGACCTCATCAGTGTTTTGTAATAGCTGAGTATAAATCCAAAGCTCTATGGGTAGTATCCACGATTAATTGCATTCAGTCAACATTAGACTCTGTCATTATCAGCTACTTGCTGCTCAGCACTTGCTATGCTGTTAATTATTGTTGTGTGGCTCTAAGGGATGTTTTTGAAACATTTCAAATTTTGCTACTGTATTAGCACAGGAAAAAATCAATAAGTAGCTTTTTAGCAGAGGAGAGACAAACAGATATTTTTATTAATGTTTTGAATACTTTTGCTTTATTTGAGACTGGATAAGCGATCAATGATCATAAGTGTGTTTCCAAGACAGCACTGGCATTTGGCATCCTATCTAGATTTCACTAAAAGGAAAAATATGTTTTTTAATAGTTTTAAATCTGCTTCTCCTGAAATTTCCAAAACAAGATTTTTCTTTAATTCTGATCTGCACAAAACATTTAAATATGCTCTCTTCTGATTCAGAATTGAAGAAATTCCTGACATGCCAACATTTCTAGAGTCAGGACCTTTATTTAAACCAAGTGGAACAGATCCAATAGCTGAAAGAAATAGACTCCACACTGAGATTGCTGAAATACATACCTTGGGTGTAGGAGAGCTGGAAGAATCAATGCTGGAATATGAAGGATGCACAAAATCTGACTTTCTGGTGCTTGCTTATTCTGGTATGCTATCAATAGATCCTTCTGACCACAAACTGCATCCTGGACCACGAAATCTGTCACGATCAAATTTACAGCCCCACTGGCCTCTCTCCAGAAAAGGACCTTAGAGACTTTTAGTCAGTTTGGATTTGTCAGGTGTATGGGAAGGCATTGAGTACCATTAATTACCAAATTAATGTCCAAACTGGTGAAACTCGTGGTTCATTTTTACTCCTTGGATTCGGAACTATAAAACTCCAGTCAGCTCCATATGGGAAGAGCTACAGCTAGACCTGAAGTGCAAACATTTAAAAATAAATAAAGTGCATCAATGATCCACTTAATGAAAACATCAAGAGACCTTGTAAATCAACTGCTATCAGCTAATGCTATTATCTAAATGAGATGTAGTGCCTGAGAGCATCTGCATATGCATCCCTATGCCTGTACAATGAAATGACACATACAAGGGATGTGCACCTACATGCAGAGGAGCCTAAAGCAATCCAGAGGCACCAGTTTTACAAGCCCACATTTGTGGAACAGAGATCTGGATTATTCATGTCTGAGCCATCAGTGAGATAGAGAAATTGCATGTCGATTACCATCCTGTTGAGAAATGGGAGAATGAGCTAAGAAGAGACCGAAGGCAGAGTGTGCCAGAGGCCAAATGATTAATATATTTTCTCAGTATTAGCATCAACAATGTGCTGCCTCAGAGGAAGTCACGGTTAAAGAGTATCCACTAACTTGATGCAAAGCTCAATAGAATATTAGAATAAATAGGATGAAAAATTGCCTTCATATCATGCAGGAAGGCTTCCTGATCTAACATGTCTCATATTGCTTTGCTGGGCTAATTTCAGCTTTACTTTATGATATTCATGAAAAATCAATTATGTGACAGAAAGAGCGAGAGACCTAAGAGGCATCCACCTCTGTGCTCAGCATCATCACTGGCTGGAAATTGATGCCAGACAAGTTCTAATTAGGAATAAAGCACAAATTTGCAACAGTGAGGCTGGCTAACCACTGGAAAAAATTATTAAAGGAGGTGGTGGGGTTTCTCTCTTTGTATCACTTCCAAGTAACTGTAGAGGCCTTGCTGGAAAGCAGGTATTGGCTGAGCACACATTACAGACATCAAGAGAGTCAATGGGATTTAACAGTTCATAATAGACTGGTCAGACTGGACAAAACAATTCTCGCCCTGGAATTAATTTTCATGCATCTGCTAGCACAAGGAAGCTACCAACTCTGTCAGGAAGAAGATAAAGAAGACAAAGCTCCCTTCCTAATTTTGAGACTGCAACTGTGTAAAAGCGTTTGGCAGATTTACCCCTAAACTATTTGTAAAAAGTTAGGAAAAGGAGCACATATTTGCCTTACATCTAAAGCATAAATTCCTGTTACCAGTCTATTAGTCGTATTGGAAAATGCAGCAGCCTAAAAAGAGATTGAAGCTGGGGATCCTGTTATTATTTTAGCTATTTTAGCCCCTATAAGTTTGATAAAATATTAATAAATAAAAAGTAGACATTTACTCTCCTAGGAAATAATGAAGAGTTAGTGAAGAAACTAAGTACTGTGAGGTATTAGTGATTGACCTTCAACCACATCCTGAATTGCAGCAAAAGCAGCATGGCCAGCAGATCAAAGGAGATTATCCTGTCCTCCTGCTCTGCTCTGGTGACATCCCACCTGGAGCAGAGCATGCAGTTCTGGGGTGCCCAGCACAGGAAGGACATTGACCTGCTGGAGTGAGTCTGGAGGAGGCCACCAAGATAATCAGACAGACACAGCAGCTTTCCTATGAAGAAAGGTAGAGAGAATTCAGATTGTTCAGCCTGGAGGAGAGAAGGCTTTGGGGTGACCTAATTGTAGCCTTCCAGTACCTGAAGGGAGTCTATGAGAAAGCTGGAGAGGGACTTTTTATAAGAGCATGTAGTGACAGGGCAAGGGGGAATAGTTTCAGACAGAAAGTAGGTTTAGATTAGATATTATGAGAAAACTCTTTACTGAGAGGGTGGTGAGCACTGGAACAGGTTGCCCAGAGAAGTTGTAGATGCTCCCTCCCCCGAAGTGTTCCAGGCCAAGTTGGATGGAGGGAGCTCTGGGCAACCTGGTCCAGTGAAAAGTGCCCCTGTCCATAGCTGGGGGGTTGGAATGAGACGATTTTCAAGGTCCCTCCTAACCCAAGTAATTTTATGATTCTGTGCTTCTATGATGCAACACAGCAGAGCTTAAAGCAAAGTCTGTCTTGTAAGAGAAACTATGTTTTGCAACTAAACCAATTCCCTAGGGTTTGAGTATGTTTCTTTCACAGAGATGAACAGTTTTAAGCAAGACACCAATCATTACACATCTCTACCCATAAACAAGACAGCGCTTATGTTTTCAAAGCCTGCTATACTGGCTTTCAAGCAAATAGCTCTCATTTCTCTTCCTCCATTTAGATCTGAGAGATTAATTAAGCTCATCAACAGTTGATTAATGCAGGTAGGAAGCCTGTGGCTTCCTCCAATTACATTTCAATGATGTGGTACTCCTAGATATATTTATTCAGCTTTTAAGAAATATATCTGTAAGAATGATCTAGGCAATTGTCGTGTCAGATTAAAATACATTATAAAATCATTAGTGAACAACACCAGCAGCACATTCTGCATAGCCATCTGGAAAAGATGCTACAGAGCAGACCAACATTTCTTCTGGTATGAGAAGGGGCCCTGGTTCAAATGTACTTGCACTTCACTAATAGCGGCTCAGTTATTTTATTACTGTGGAAGCAAGGAGTTGCTAAACTATGGAAAAGGGATGTGGCAGCAGAAAAATATTTATTACAAAGCACACCCTATGACCTACTCCTCACCTGGGGTAAAAATGCAGACTTATGCCATACTGGTGCACTAGAGGAAACTATTGCTCTCAACTTTCTTTGCATCTCTGACAGTTTCACCTCCTGATAGATAAACACACTGGTCTTAATGGGTAAAATCCCAGCATAGGAAGTATGCTAAAGAATATGAGTAGATAAACCAGGTTTTGTTTTCGTTTTTAGTCTGTTTGGTTTTGTTTGTGGAGGGGTGGAGGAAATGGTTTCAAACATTTAAAATGCACTTTAGAATTCCACTAAGACAAGACAGAGACCTCTCAAAATAAGAACATCTTGATCATAAAAAAAAAGATCCCTTTCTTTATGAGGCACACATGGAAATAAAAAAAAAAAACCAAATCAGGAATCCTCCTCATCTTGTGAAAAAGGCATTCCCTTTAATTTCCTTTGCTAATTACAAATCCCATTGCAAAAACTACACCAAAGTGGGAATTGGGATTGGAGATTCAGATTTGGCGGGGGGGGGGTGCTTTAGAATGATGGAGCTGAACTTGGAGGATGAGAACAAATGAATTTAATCACATTTCCCACCAGTTTTTTGAGCTACCTACATGTATGGATGAACATGGAATTTCCTGAATTTGAGAGCACAATTCCCACAGGTTTGTGTACTGCCTGGACTTTACTTCCAGTGCCTTAGTGTGCCCAAGGAAACACGACTGGAGCAAGCCAGGCTCAGGCAGTAATGGGATGGCACCTGTTTGCTCAGAGAACTCCTCCGTGTGGCGCTGCCTCAGCCACAGCTGTGGTTGCTCCAGCCTGGGACAGGACAAAGAGCAGGAAGGTCACACACAAGATCAGCTCCTCTCTGTATTAAATCTTCGTAATATACTTTAGTTATATCTCTATTAAGTCACCCATAAATACACTTCCTAATGCACTGAAAGCTATGCACAGGTTTAAAATGACATAAAAGAAACAGGATAATTATATGACAAAATATTATATGAACATGCCTTGCTGTATAATTCTGACCTTCCCTAATGTCTTATTTTCCTTCTTATTTGTTGCATGATCCCAGACTTCTAAACTCTTGCATCTTCTAGCTGGATTTGTTAAGGAACAGTTACACGTATATTAATAGTTACAGCCATGTTCAACTACCATGTTTAATTGCTGCTCACAGTTATATATAATATAGTAGAAACACACATAAACTGTACATCCAGGATATCTCCTCAATTCATTTATATTCAATTCTGTACCTGGGATTAATCCTGTGCTTATTTTATCAATTTCAATGGGATTATTCTTTTTGCATCAAAGACTTAGGTGTTACCACTCCTGTTGCCAGTTTAATTTTTCTAATTGATATGGTTTTGCTGAACCCATTTAATTGAATTTGTTTCATTAACAGTGGAACTGACACTGATATATGGAAAGAATATGGCTTAAATAAATGAGCAAATATTCACCACTTTTATTCAACTTGATATGGCTTTTCACTGAAATCAGTATTCACTTCTCAAAACAAATGCATTTTAATTCTTTCCCATTTATTTCCCCTTCTATTTACTACTTCTTTGTCACAGTTGGATGCATTTAAGTAAACCAATTGGTATTTATAGGAGCCAATTTTCATTTAAATCCTTGAAAGATAATTTAAATGTTTCTTTAGCACCCAGTGCTCATTAACTGAAACAAACACATTTCTGAAATGCAGTAGACTTGTTATTGATACTACTACAGGATCTTATTTTAATGGTATTCCTGTTTTCCTCTTCCTCCCAGTAATTTGGGCAGATCAATTTTGTAAACAGGACAGATTGGCTTAAGGTTTATATGCAAACTTAAACCTCCACATACACTCCCTCACGTTTTCACCAAGCTGGTTCTTCCCCATCTCTGACGCTTGTGGACTCCATTGGTCCAGGAATCTCCAGTACAGCATCCAGAGCTCAGGGACCACTAAAATGATCCTCAGTGATGATGCGGATGTAGAGAGCAACTGTGTGAAGTTTTCTTGACACATCCAGCAACACTTGGTTTTTGATTTATAGTATCAACAGGACAGCAACTTCAGGAGTTCAGGATTCAAGTCAGGGGTGGAGCCACTTTCCTAGGAGGTAACAGTTCAGCACAGGATACATCCTGTGCTCCTACAGAAGGACTAAAATGCAACGCTTAGGTAAGAAGTGCTTGCTTTTAAAACCCAAAGAATCACAAAGCTGTCTTGAAAGTCTGGATTGAAGACAACAGTCCCTTGCAGCACGCAGCGCTGCCCTGATCTGAATGGTGCAGTTTGGGCGCAGTACGTTTGAGTGCCAAGCTGTCTGTTCAGGACAGCTCAGCTGTCCCAGTGAGGTGATCCCATATTGCAGCCTAAATATTTGGGCTTTCTATGAAAGCAACTTCTCATACGTTACTGGCAACTGTACTTCAAAACTGGCTGTAGTGGAGTTCCCTGTGTATGATTTCCAAGCGATGCACAGGTTTTTATGCAGAGTTTGGTGTATAGTCAGGGCAGGACACACATTGTCCTGATATCCCAGTTTATTTTCCAAGCATCCTAAGTGCATTCTTTTTGTTCTGGTTTTACATGGCCATCTCTTACTGCTTTTTAACATTGCTTTATTAGCAAAAGTTGCATACCAGTGCCATGCACACAAAGGTGGCTACTGTTCTGTGATGTTTCTATTGAAATTTGTTTTATAATCTCTTTGCACAGCAGGAATATACAAATTATTGGAATTTGCTGTCAAATATTTTAAACTGGTTATCAAGGATTCCAGAATTCACCTCACTTTCATGGATCAGTTATAAGATTTTTCTGCTTGCAGCACTAGGCACTTAATAACATTTTTGGTACATATTAACAATACGTCCCCTTCTTCTACTCAGTAATTTGGAAGTCAGCCCCATCTCTTCTAGGATTTCATATGAAGAGACAATCTTCCTTGAAGTGTATGTACAGCTGCTATAAATAGTAGACTTTAGTATGATAAAGAAAGAACACATCCAGTAGAGCTTTGCTAACGTTCAAGGTGATTGGAAATTGAAGTCCAAATCCATAGAGATGCCTTGTTCCTCCGACTTTCACAATGACAGAAAAGTTCCCTGACTTCCTGACACTTACCTACTCTCTGAAGCCACCAAGAAAACAGCCAAAGTTATACACTGATTTTGCTGCATCACCTGGATGGTGATTTCTGTATGGATTCCACCTGTATAAAGGTCTGTGTGCCTTCATTCAGGTGGAAGAGAAAACCAAGAGAACAGTAACAGGATCTGTTACTGATCCCTTCCTGTCAGAGACTGAAATATTATATTTTATGACTTAAACATTTTCTTAAAGGACTGCAGAGCTGTCCTTTAAGAGGACAGCTTTAAAGCTGCAGAGAAGACTACCACACCCTGACTGAGGCCTTACACTGCTCGTTGATGAAGGTAAGATAAAGTAACAACGCAGGGCTGGGGACATTCAGGCAGCACAGGCTTAACACCTCCAAGATGAGACCACAGCCCCAGGGCTATCAGCTGCCAGGCTCGAACAGACCCTCCACCAAAGGGCCACGGGGAAGAGAGGCTCTGGGTATCTTGGAAAAGCCTCTGGTCAGAGGCTCAGTGACCACCCATCCTCCACTGTGCAGAGGAGCCCAGCTGAGGGGTGCTCACTGGGGGGAAAGGAAGATTATCCACAGCAGAAGGGGGTGACATGGCCCATCAAAGGGGCCCCCAGACCCTGCACCAGAGCACCAGAGATGATGCAACAAATCCCCAGTGTTGCAAGGGACAGTGTGTCAAGCCAGCCCCTGCAAGGGAGATAGGGGTGTTCCCACCTGGCCCAAAGTGTATATTAATCCACGAATTCTGCACTCTTTGGCGTGTGGTATGGTGGCACAGCATGTGGGGGGGTGGCCACAGTGGCGACAGGGGACCCTCAGCACCAGCAGAGCAGATGAAGGGGAGCAACGAGACGTCATTGGGACCCTCGGATGTGTGACATGCTTCCACCTAACCCCCGTCACCTCTCCCTGTTCCCCCACTTCCCATGCACACTTCTTTTTTCCATTTCTTTCTTTCTTTCTTTTCTCTTTCCTTCTCTTTGCCTCTTTTACTATGAAATAAAATACATCCATTTTTTGGCATCAACATCTAACCTAGTTTGGTTTTAATCTCGTTTCTGGGAATATTTTGAACCTTCTAAATTCTTTCTGGTTTATGCTCAGAGACTTAGCTTGCTTCGCTTTTCTGAGTTTAAACCGGATCGTAACACTTCCTTAATTTTCACATTGTTTTGTTTCAGTTCCTTCTGCCCTTTTGACTTAGATTAAATCAGAAATCCAGAAACTGGCAAAGTCTTTATTTTCCCCTTGTTCTGCCCAAGATCTTGTCATCTTTTCTAACCTCCTTGCCAGCTGGTTCATCCCTGGGCATGGGTGACTTTCTGACTCTCTCAGGTGTTGGATGGACTTTGTTGGGGTGATGTTAGGATTGTACATGTTCCTTGCAAAATATGCAGTTAATCTATGCCACAGTCTTTCTCAATTTTTTTCCTACTGATGAAAAATTCCTGTATTTCCTGACACCAAGCCATCAAGAACCACTTTCTAGGTGTACTTGGCCACTGTTGATCCAAAGGAGCAAGAGAGACCACAGCAGAGCACACAACATTATTCAAGAGAAATAGCTCCATCCAGACAAAATTAGCATTGTGCCCATCACAACTGAGAGGCAGGGAAGGGCCGATAGATTAAACTCGCAGGGAAGGCTCAGTTTATAAAAAAAGCACAGGGTCATAAAGCATTCCCCTGCGTCCTTCCACAAAGAAATTATTTCAGATACCAAATTCCCTAGCAGCTTGTAAAGGCTTTACGAGTAGTCCAACCCCCCTGCAGACAAGCTGTGAGTGATGTGCCCATATATCAGGTACAAGGTCAGCAGATGAAGGAACTGCGCTGGAGGACACCTGTAGAGCATATCGACCCCACAGCTAAGAATCTGCTCTTCTGACTTCAGCACAGGAGGAGCCAACCTGCCACCTCACAAACAACCTGTGCATTGTCTTGTGCTTTCATAAATGCATCAAATTTCCATGTTTCTGCTTCTTAATGGGACACTTCACTAAAATGTGAAGTTAATGATTTATTAGTTTAAATAATTTATTTTACAACTGAATTAATTTGCCAGCCATGTTGCATACTTTACAAGGGGACCAAATCCTTTCAAAGTGCCTCAGTAACCTAATTAGCATGTTTTTTTTCTTTATGCCATGTTTCAACAGTTACTACATATGCCTGGACCTCAAAGCATCTCTGCCTTTGGTTAGATGAGGAGAAAATGGTTAATTTAGGTGTGTGAGAAAGGGAAGCTGTTTAGGAATCATCTCTGTGTCATGCTTTGATAAAAAGCTCAGCAAAGGTTTCAAATGAACACACACGACTGGAGCTGGTTTTCAGGCTGGCAGCTTCAAAGAAGATGCAGGATTGTATAATAATAATGGCCATTAAATTACCTTCTCTCCAACAGTGTGGATCATTTGGAGTCAGGTCATAAACAGAATAAAGGAATCTCAGCTTTCCACTCCTTGCTATACGGGCACTTTGAGACAGCAGAAGACTCTCTTCACAAGTCTCATTAGCTGGCATTACCATCCTCAAAGGACTATGTTAAACTCGAAATTAAACATAAAAAATGAACAGATTTCTAAACATTTTTAATGGCAAGAATGATGCAGGCACTCTACTGTAACTGAGGAAAGCAGCTTAAAATATGGGTTTCAACCTTAGAAAATAACAAAAAGTCCAACATTTTGGAAAATATTGTCATTTTCTAAGTATTCATGTTGGCAAAGTGTTCATGTAAACCCAGTAGTGCTTTTTAGATATATCCAAAAAACCAAGCAAGTTTAATAGTGGTCAACACAAAAGCTGTAATAAAATAAAGCTCAGGCTCCTGCATTCATCTTCAGACTGCTCCTTACATTTAAAATCTGAATGTAGACAGATGCCGGCTACCATGCTAAAAACTGATTTTGTTTTAATTTTGTAATTACAAGTACCTGTAATTTTATTTAATAAAAGGAATGCATTTTTTGAAAACCATGTGAATTGGTGAGTTTTTTCTGTGACACTTTAAGCACACACCTAAAACCTTGTCTAATCAACATGTGGCATTCCAAACCTCAGTAGGATAGTCTTCAGTGAATGTGACAGGAAATACTGCAAGGCTACTGATTTGTAATTTAAATTTTAGTAGCATCTAGGGGCCCTGTAAAAGACTACAGACGGCCAAACTAAGCACTGAGAATATATATGCCATAAGAGAGTACACAAAGCTTACAGTTTAAATATTTAGGGCAATATTTTAGGAAAACCGAAAATGCTGAGGAGGGATGACATAAACCTCAGGGAATTTTTCAGTTTTCCTCAGACCCAGGTCAGTAATTTAACTCTGGCCGTCTTTCACTTCCCTTTAATAAAAAATTTGTGTTGCATGTGCACATGATGTGTTGTAACTTTGTGTTGTTGTATGGTTATTGCTATTCCTTAAGCCTTCACAACACATAGAGACTTAAAATATACAGAAAATGAAGTCCTTACACTGAATGGATAGTCCTCTAATAAGAAAACAAATGAAAGACTTAGAAAATCAGAGGAACTAATTCCTGCATGTATGTAAATTGGACTACTTTTGTTCTCTCTAATGTATCTTGTTTGAAGCAGACACTTTGTGTTGTCCTCCCTGTACAATTTTATGCAAATTTAATGAACTGTGTTACATGTTATTAGTAATCTGCCACGGCCATAACCTTATCCTGGATGCAGTAACAATCAAAAGTTCTACTTCTGATGACAGAAATGATGCAGAAAATGTCACAGGCTGCCCTCAAATTATTCTGGAAGATGGGGGAAAGACGCAGATGGCTCTTGCGGCTGCAGCCTGTTCAAATAAAAAGTAAAGGGCTGGTTCTGTGCCTCTTCCTCCCTATAGCAGCATCTCAGCATCCTCTTCCCAAGCCTCTTAGTTGTCCCTGCAAGGACATCAGAAACGAGGCAGATGAGCAGGGTGAGAGGATGACCCAGTTGCTTCATCACTGGGCACCAGAGCCGCCTCTGGCAGCCAAAGACGATCACCCGTGACCTGTCCTCAACTCCCTCAGATGAGTGGGAATTGAGACGAGGCACAGAGCAGGAGCAGGCTGGCAGGTGTGATATGCTTGGCAACTTTCACCCATCCTGAGAAGGGATTTGAGGAAGGACACGGCAGTGGGGAACTGCCACCAGCACAGCTGCTAAATGCAGCTGGGGCAGGGAGAGTGACTTCCTTGACAGGTGAATGTCACCAAATGAAAACATTAGCATAAAAACTGGAGGCATGGCTGGAAATGTCCCACTGTATACAAAGCAGGCTGTTGGAGGGACATCAGTCAGACAGGCAGGACTTTGCTGGTAGGAACCAAAGAGCGCCTTAAGAGTTCAGGCCACTGGAGGAGCAAGCATTGAACAGGCTGTGGGTGTCACCTGGCCCTGGGATCATCGGCGTGAGAGGCACCACATCCCATGGCAGGGGGAGACGTGGGAAGAGCTGCTTCCAGCTCACAGCAGCTCAGCTCACTGGCACAGGACATGGCTCCCTTTAACAGCTATCAGGGAGCTATTATCCCTATCAGAGATTTGCTGCCAGGAGGTCACAGAGGTTCTGCTTTGAGTCCCACGTGTGCTCAGCAGGGCCAACCACTGGATGGTGAACTCTGCCAGCTGATTCAGTTGGTTTCCATATCTGGCTGCCAGTGTCAGGCATGAGAAAATTACCTAATTTCCAGGGCTTCTAGCAAGTGACTAATGCTTGGAAAAAGAGCAATGTGAGGTTAATTTATCATCTGATTTTAAAAAGGTGCAAGTTTAAATACTAATAATGTGGAACGGGAAATCTGACATAAAGACCCAGCAAATCAGCAATGTGTAAGTAAAGGAAATTAAATGCAGCCTTTACAGGCAGTGAGGCATCTTTGAATAGGCTGGAAACACAGATAAATGTGTTCAAAGAAACACCCCAGAAGATGCTGAGTTTGGCAAAGGCAATGACAAGGTTTGAATGAAGTGCAACCAAATGCAGATGGTATAGTTGCAATTTCATCTCAACTAATGATGTGAACAGTCTAATACTAGTCCTTGCAGTGGCACCAGGTCTTTTGTTCACTAAAGCACATTTAAACAGGGAAGTGGAGGGAAGGGAGATTTGTCTGAACTATTTGCATAATAAGGAGAGTGTGGCTATAGACTGCATTCATTACCCAGAGGAAAGGATCTAAGCATTGTCCAAAATCTGGTTTTCTTGCAATGGTGGGACAAACAAACTTGTTGAGTAGAAAAGTTATATCTCTTAGATCATACTGGTGCAGTAGGGATGCAATTCACAGCCCATTACTCTTACAATTAATAATACTGAGCACAGGAGGGGCAAGAAACCCTGTTCTGTGCTGCCTCTTTGCCCCCCATGAGCAGCATCACTGCCATCACCCCTCAAATAGAAGGAGCTTCCCAGCTGTTCCCTCCATGGTGTGGCAAGCCTGGTGAGGATACATGAAATGGGACATGAAATGCTCCATCTGGCATTTGTGAGAACAAGAGGCAAAGAAATAGGAAGCTATAAAAGTTTTAAAAGTATTTCAAGCTCCCCAGGGAAACAATTTTATTCCTTATTTAGCACTAAATACCTCTGTTAAAACTCAGCCTCCCCCACTTTCCAATTAGGAAGGCACCTGCTTTATTTCAGTTGCATCTTCCAGGAGTCTAAGCAGACTTTCTGAGAAAACTCCATAATGAGGTTGACTTGATAAAAATACCCACTGCCAAAAGATCTGGCTAGTGGCAGGTCACTTAAGCACTTGCACTGCTCTGAAGTCAAACCTGTCCTACTGAAGTCAACAGGAATTTTGCCATTTGACTTCAAAAGGTCAGGATTTTATTTCAGATGATGAAAACTCCTCCTAGCAATAGTCAGTATGGCATTAGAACATTAAATAATAATGGGATTTATATTCACCAGTCTCAAAATGTAAATCTTTATAGAGGATTTCCTACGTGTCCAAAAATCATAGCAGAAGCCTGCACAAAAGAACTGTCCCATCTGCTGTAATTGTATAAAATAACTTCCAGATGTAAGTGCTGGTGGTATGAGAGCTACAAAGAGGAAAGCCTGAACAGATCACGACAACCTCTTCCTAGATTCTGTCCAGCATTCACTGTAATTTTTAAACTTTCCTGCCCGAAGACAATTATGCTTGTGCAGAGATACAAGTGGTATTTTCTAAGCTAGAAGCAGAGACTCTGAAAATCCAGGAAGCAGAAGCTGCAACAAGTAATATAACAAGTACTATCACTTGTTACTGCAGGGTTCCCACGCTGTGAGGATAAACTATCAAACTCCTAGGATAAAACAAGTGTATCTCAAGTATAATTTTTAAATGCAGGGACAGTTTCCCCAGGGCTTTTCTCTGGCTGCAGCAGCCCTGGCAAATGTGCCAAGTAGTCTGCCACTGATTTAGTGGGCTGGAAGCTGCACTCCATCATTGTACCTCACCTGCCATTACCATCAGGTTTTTGCTATCCTTGGCATCCTCCTAACAGCAGAAAATTATTCACTTGCTAGTATGGTACACAAAACCTGCACTATTTTTAGCCACCCGCATCTATCACAGCAAGTTTACATCAAGACTTCAGGGATAAGGGAGAGGAGGAAAAAGAAACCCCATTTCCTTTCTCACACTCCTGTGCCCGCCCACTCGCATGCGGTGCCACAGGTTAGCAGAGCAGGGACACAGAAAGGGGCAGGATGCTCCTTGTGCTGTCACTCCAGCTTTGTCTTTTCCTGGAGAGCACTGTGCTGAATGGACAGATGATGATCACAGTGGTATGAATGCAATTTTTCTTGTCTTCTGTGTCTCGACTCAATGGGATTTTGCAGACACAGTCATGGCCTCTATTTTTCACAAAGACTCAGAAGCATTTTAAATTATTTTCCTCATGAAAGTTAGCCTTTTGTTGGCAGCTGGAAATCTCTGCCACAGCCATTTTACATTTTTAGAGTCTAACTTTCTGACAGGAAGAGATCTAATATGCCACGTGATGAAAAGTGCATTCAAGGGCCTTACTAACAGCACTGTGCAAATATCATTTCAAGCTATGCCCTGAGAAAAACTGCCTAGCTCATTTCTTGCCCCCTTCCCCAATTCTCCACTACCCCAGCACCCCCACTCCCCTCACCCTGCCCCCTTTGCCAGCCTGATGATCTACAAGTCCAGAAAGATTTTGAGTACATAAAAGCTGTCTTCAGACAGTTGCAGTCAATATTGAAATATCTAATCTAGTGCATTCAAGCCACCCTCTTAGTCAGAGGAAGATTAGCAGATCTTTAAATCCAAAAGAGCCATTAGATCATCAACCTACTGGACAGGTCATGAAGGGAAACCTTTCACATTACTTTCCTCCTTTTAAAAATAACAATCAAAACTTGCAGTTTTCCCTCCAGTCCACCAAAAGTCATGATACACTGAAGCAGCACACCTAAAAATTCAAATTCTCTGCCTCGATACAGAAAGGCCAGCACAGACAATGATATTAAAAGTTTCTGTGTGTTGTAATGGAAGTCCACTGCTGAAATAAATGAACCATGTAGGTAGGAATTTTGTTCAGCTTCTGCTGGAGACCTTCTAGACCATAACACAGCCAGCACAGATAAAATCCTAGATAATAAAATAGTACATTAATATCTTATGGAAAAATGCCAGTGGTGCCTATTTCCCCATCAATACTCTCTATGGATAATTGCCTAGGAGAGGGCAGATAGAATGGAAAATTCTAAATGGAAAAAAAAAACCAATCCAAAATGTTATTTGATGTATTTGGTAGATATAATGACTTCTCTGAACAGAGAAGTTTTTCTTTTATTCAGAAGTCCTCACTCTGCTTCAGCTATGTCAGTAATGATGCTCCTTCAAACAAAACACCTTCTGTTGGACCTTCTGGTGATCCTGGTGATGTTCTGGCTTCTGGCTTCCTCTGATGCTACAGGACATGTAACTACTGGGCAAGGAGTGCTGACTCCAAAGGAACCAAACCGCAGAGGCATGTCAAACACACACTGACAGGGTTTAGATCCTAAAAACCTGTATTAAATTCAGGGTTAGGTTCAGCCCTGTCTTTAAGGGAGGGAAAGGAAGAGGGACGTGCCGTGAATGACTCATGGGGCTACAGCAGACTGTGTTCAGATGGTAGGAGTCAGTTAGCCAGGCTCTGTGTATTAGTGCTCTGTAGTTTAATTTGGATAGTTCAAATCATTCCTGACACTAAGAATATTTCTAAATATAATGCCATGGTGCGCTTGGGTTTGACAGGTCTTTTTTGGAGCTGATAGCTTCTGAGAAGTTAAAATGTGTGGAAATTGTAATAGCTACATCCTACATGTGCAGAAGGGAGTTTGTGATTCAATAAGCCATAATGTTCTTGATAAAAACATAGAATCATACATTGAAAATACAGTGAAAAATGAGCCCTCAAACAGCTTCTCTGTATTAGAAGTTCTGCAAATCATTCTGCTGTGAATGCTTATGTCGCTTTATGCTATTACTCCATAAGGTTACACTGTGCAGAATACACCATCTTTAATTTTCAAATTACATAACTAATAATTTTTTCTGTTGGGAAAAATTTTTTGTGCTCTTCAAAAATAACAAATCAGAACTATCACTATTGCAAAGACATTGGAGGGACATATTGGCATTTTTCTTTATCATTGTCTTTATTATTTTTTTAAAAGAGTTGAAAATTTATTTCAGAGACCTGACATTACATTTAGCAAAATGTATTATAACTGACTACTACTGGGTTGGAAAGTGTAGACGTAAATCACAACCCAGTCTTATCTTTCTAGTAGCTACATCAAATCTGTTAACAATTGAGAAGCCATTAAAATGCTAATGAGTGTGAAGGATGATCTATGTTTCACACTCCAACTTCTATTTTTACAAAGGCAAAACATACATGAAAATCCCAACAGTTCTCTCCTGCTGAAAGAAATATGAAAGACTGTTTGGCTTTTGAAATTATGACATTTCTGTTAGACTTGTCTGTAAGATAAATTGTTACATTACTGCCAGCATGATTACAAAAAAGCTTTAGGGCCCAAGTTATACAAGAAAAAGTCTTAACTAGTTCCCTTTAATTTGCTTTCAAATACTAAACAACATTAAAGAGCAGTGAATTTGACTGCCCAAGCTGTGGCAAACATTAAGAAAGATGCAAACTTCAGATAGATGACATTTGCTCGACCTTCTGTAAAGCAAACCTCTTTGTAAGGTCCTAAATGAAAACCTCTCAAAGTAAGCCCTGTAAAATTTATTATATCTAAAAATGTTTTCACATGCAGAAGATCTGGACCAACACAAATGCTGCAGCTCACACGCCCTTCCTAGAAGGCGTCTTTAGAGTTAAAAGTGAAAACGATCCTTCAAAGCTACCTGAATTCTTTCAAAAGAGGTATCAGTGCTTTCCCAATCTTCGTGCAGGAATTTCTTCATGCAGGAATTTTATGTTTTATTTTTGGGTGGGTTTTTTTTCCTCCTTTTTTTTTTTTTTGTTTTTCTTCACTAGTACACACATGCTAATAAACTCTGCTCAGGCTTTGGTGAAAGTGCCACATTTTCTGATGTGCTCAGGTGCGACCATGTGTGTGTATCTGGCACTAAATCTGGGAGCTTGCTGGTCCCGGAGTAGCAGCACATGCATCATACTAATGTTATCCTGCCATCTCCTGTATCCCTTTAATCAGCAAGCAGCTGTGTTTCACTTGCTTCCAGAAATATCACCGTCTTGAATACCTCAAACAACATGGAAAACCCCACACTTTTATGGAGGTTAAAACGAAGAGGGTGAGGGGAACACATTACAAGCAGCTCTCTGTGCTGTTCCCTTTATTGTTGCCTAATGTTATTTATTGCAGCACCATCTTTCTTTTGAAGCATAATTAAAAAAGATAAATAACCGTACAGTCTCCCACAAAGACAAATTGATAGCTTGAGCTTTTTCCAGTTGGATTGCCTTTTTCTAACATATAAGAGTGAAGAAGCCTTTGATTCTCACTCTTTATTCTCACTCTTCACAGGAAAAATATCCTTTTAATCTACTTTGGGGTTCCCCGAAGTAATCCAATACTTTGTTCTGGGTCACAGTAAAGCTACCTATTGTCCTGCTGCCATTTTTGCCTTTTGTTGCCTGGTTTGGGCAGTCGCTTTATTACCCATTTTTCTGGGCAGCCAGGCCATTCTTTGTCTTGGGCATCTGCCCTGCATTCTTTCACTCAGGGGTGCAGTTCCCGTGGAAAATCCTTCCTTGGAAAGCCACTCTTGCACCATCCAAGCTGGATGTGGCTGTTGTGGTTCATGGAGCTCCATGCTGCTCTCACCTTCATGGCCTACTTCATATGTGTCACCTTTACCAGAGTAAAAATGATGCCAGATCAATTCTGTTCCAAGTTTTGCAAACTATGTGAGGCACTCTTGTGCTTTTTCAGTAGCAAGAAGGCTGAGCAATTTTAGTAGCTTTTTATTTATTATGAAGTATTTGTATCATACAACTACCAAGACAAATTCAAATCTAGACACTTGAGCTTGAATACAAGGAACAAGAACAAGACTGTCACTTGTTCCACATGGTGTTGACAAGTGAGACATGAGTGAGGAGAAATCTGATCAGTAGGAGTCAAAAATACCACTTAATACTAGTCAAGTGCAGATAAAACCAGAAAAATATTTCCACTTTACCCACTGCCTCCTCCACTTTTGTAAACATAGCAGAATTCACAATACAGCAAGGAACACAACGAGCTTTCAAAAAAGATTTGGCTGAAGGCAGTAGATGATCACAAAGCTCTTACATTGCAAAACATCTTTGTTACTATGCTTTTAGCTTGCTCAATATACATGTTCAGAATTATGTCTGGAAGAGACAACCTGGATTAGTGACTTTGTTTTAAGAATAGATAATCTCTTGGTAAATATTTGCACTGAATGAGTTAGCTTTGCTGGCAAAATTGTCTTGACAGTTTATCAGGCTGAGCACAAAACTGACTCGCTGATTCTTTTGGGATGTTGCTAAAAATGATACAAACTAATGATGCTTGTACTTGCATACGAAGCAAAATTAATTAAAGGGGCAACTAGACTGGCAGAATTTTTGAGAACTGCATTAATTCCTAGGTTTGAAACTGCAGACTGAGACTCTTTGAACTCACATGTGTGAATTTTAAAATGTGTAGATCCATTGTAAGAAACACACAGAAATTAGCATCCATGAACTATGAATGCATGTCTGTGCATCTGAAATGGCATGCATGTCCAGACAAGGTGAGAAGAGCACCAAAAACCAATTTCACAGAATTATAGAATGGTTTGGGTTGGAAGGGACCTTCAAAGATCATCTAGTCCAACACACCTGTCACTAGATCAAGTTGCTCAAGCTCAGTTTATGGTATTCAAACACAGCACTTTGTCTCTGCAAAGTCTAGCCCATGTAAAAATCATACCATAAAAAAAAACTTACATTGAGAAAATGATGGTGTATATCACCAGACACAGAAAAATAATTTAAAGATACTAATAGTTTTTAATATTAAGAGATCGCAATGGGCTGTTTGCCCATGAGATTACTTTGAACAATCACTTCAGCTACTTTCAGTTCTTAAATATTAGTTCCTTTCAACCTCTGTATTACCTCAATTTTTTGCTTCTTAAGGTATAGATAGATACCTGACATATACAAAGCTCCGTGATTTATTGACTTACACATTTTTTTAAGCTATGATGCCTCCTATGAGGCTACTCAGACTCTTCAAGTGTTACTGATTCTGCGAATGTCAAGACTTGTCACATCAGGAGAGATGCTGGAGCTGAGTTGTGAAGCTGGATCTACTCCCCATATAACAATTAGCACAACTAAGAAAAGGCAGTGGGTGATAGTAGCAGGCAACTCCCTTCTGAGCGGCACAGAGGCACCCATCCGCTGCCCTGACAGACTCTCTAGAGACTCCTTACCTGGGATTTGTAGCAAGAATGCCACCCTGAGACTACCAAGCCTCACACCATCCACTGATTGTCATCCACTGCTGATTCATGTGGGCTGATACAACCAGGAGCAGTCTGGGGAGTATCAAGGATTACAGAGCCCATGGAGTGATAGTAAGGGGCTCTGAAGCCCAGTTAATTTTTCATCAATCCTCCCAGTCAAAACAAAAGGGTTTGAAAGGGCCAGACAAATCTTGGTGATTCAGCAAATGGTTACAGGACTGGTGCCACAGCCAGGGGTTCACTGAGACCATGGGACTCGCTTTGAGAAACCTGGTCTAAGGTGGGCTGATGGGAAAAGCATCTCAGGTCGTGGCCTTGCCCAGGTGGTGGACAAAGCTTTAAACTCAAGTTTCTGGGGGAAGGGAACCTCAGTCTATGCCACTCCTACCAGTCTGATGGCAGTGGCAGCCACAGATACCCAGAGCTTGGAGAGGGATCGCAGCTCAGCAGGAGAGCACCTGATATGAGCCTGTAAAAAAAGAGCTGGTAAAATATTTGACATACTAAGTACTTTTGGGGTTTTGGAATAGGCAGTGGATCGTACTAGATTAAGTGCCACATAAATACTAGTGGATAAGCACAATGAGATACAACTTTTGTTGGCATCCTGTCCCATGCTTTCTCAAATATTATTCTTGAAGTGGTGGTTTTAATACCTTATAACACTAATACAAACAGTAACACCAGACTGAGAAGAAAATACTGATTTCAGCTTTTAAAGCAGTAACTGCTAGCATTCCGAATTTTTTTCCTATTCTAGCGGAAGTAACCCACAGTTTTATCAACTTACCTTACAGACTGATTACAGTTGTATGATGTTTCTGCAGTGCTTTTCCTTTCTTTATTTGCAGCTCCATCACTGGATAGCATTTTGTAGAATTAGGATTTCTTAAAAACAGCAAGTTCCTCCTATCCAAAAGGGAAATTCTTTTGTTTCTCAACATAGTAGGAGTGAAATTTGTATCTCAAGTATATATGGTCCTGAACAGAAACTAATAAAAAACATTCTTACCCTATTCTTTCATTAGGATGACATAGAAGAGGGGGTGTTAAGGAAAAGAGAGGAAAAATCTGTTCCTTATATTTGGGTTGGCTGACAATGGCAAGATTGACTTGGCTTTCAGGGGCTCTGCCTGAATTTCTCTGCTGAGGTTATCTGAAGGATACTGTGCAACAGTCTCATTTCTCCTCAGTGTGCCAAGGTGAACCACACAAATACCTCCAATAGCTCTCAGCTATTCTCATGTGAGACAGATTGCTGAGCTTCTGTTTGGCTTTAGAGATGTTCGTGTGCCAGTCACTGGGCCACGGGATGACAAATTACCTCTCTGCCAATATGAGAGCTGGGACAGTTCTCTCCACAGCCTCCACCAGATGGGCCTAATTAAACTATTAGCCAATGAGTGAGGTCTGATGGCTCCATTAGGAATCCTCCTGTGCTTAAATAAACAGCTCAAAATAAATAGTTTTCTCAATTACAGTTTTTATCACGTCCTTTTCTGGCATATTCATTAGCAGAGTGCCTCCTTTGTCTACTTTTTCCTAATGGGACAGGGCCTTCTTGACATTATGCAAGGGTTTCAAAAGGTTATAATAGCATCAACCAGTTTGTTTTGAGGAGTTAAACCCCTTCCCACACCTCTCCCAAAGCATGGCTTTACTGAACTGTATGGCAAAGATTTGTTCTCCCTTACGATGCGCAGCTTCGTCCTGACTGTAGGGTTTGCTGCCCTGATGGGCTGAAGCCTGTCGCTGCCACAGCACCACGCCTGCAGCCAACACTGCCTCCAGATCTCCTCAAATAGTGATCCCACACCCCATGCTGGCACAGAGGGACAACCTCTTCTCGTTTTTTGTAATTATTACCTAGAACTTATTTCCCCTACCTTAATAACAACCTTTATCCTTCCCCCCCCTCTACTTTTTCCAGAAATTATTTTTTCCTCTTGACACAGTTGTGACCCATTGTTTCTTGTATCTCATCTAGAAATCTTTACTTGAGGTTTTAAACTACCTCTTCCCCTCTCTTCTCCCATTTCAAAATTTTCCCTGTGAAAGGTCCTGCCTACTCATTTCTTGAGTTCTCCTTGATTCTTAGTTTTCAAAGGACATCTTCACAATCCAGAAATTTCTCTTTCCTGCCCAATCAATGTAAGGAAGATGAGCTCTGCAGTGAATGCTAGTCGTGATTAAATACTTTTTTTGACTCATTCTCAGAGGAGAATTGCTGCTTTGGGGGTGGGTGTTGGTACCTCAGGAAAAAACTGGATACTTCACCCATTAATAGCACTCCTTGGCAGCAGTGTTTGACTGTTTGAAATGAGCAACCAGGATTTTACATCAAACAAGTATTAGACAGACTCTTCAATATACCTCATCTCAAGCATTGTATTATTCATGTACATAATTAGGACTGTTTGAGCTCAAAAATAGTACTATGCTAGCACCACAGCTTCATGTATTTAATTACAACTCACTTGCTTAAGACACTAATTGCTCCAGAAAGAAACCAGTATTTACATTTATAAGTTTTAAAACATACTGTGTTGTGAACCCAAAACTGTGTCTATTTAGTCACTGAAAGGAAATGAAAAATTCTGTCATTAACTCTGTGTGAGAAAACAGCATATTTCAGAGGCAGATCCTATGACAAGCTATACCAGCCAAGGACCTGTTCTTCAGTGACTTCATGCAAGACTCCTAGGTGGTAAAACTCTTCACTATTCAAATGAAATTACTGCAATGCCATGTCACCATCAACTCCTAAGGCTTTTCTTGTGATCATCCCTTAAACAAGCCACTTTCTTTACATTACTGTTGCAACGGAATGAATTCTGAGTCCCTCACCTCATTCATTCTCTTGCACCTTTTAGGAAAGCAGATGAATTCAGAAAGTGACTAAAATCACAGAAATGTGGAGGTAGAGGTATCATTAGAATGAAAGATTTAAATAACTTTGTGTCTAGATTTTCTTTTGAGCTCCTGGGGGATGTCTGCAGAGTGGGACTATTTTGGAGAGGGGTGCTTTCTGCACGTTCTGTTTCCTCCTCGTACTTCACCAAGTTAGGGATGTGTCTCACCTCCATTACGAGCAAGGATCTCAGAGAAGAAATGCTCTCATGGCAAGTGGTGTGTTTGGATGGCTGCAGAGGATTGAAGAAGGGAAATTTTAAAAAGGTATGCAATAACTTGCACTTTTTTTCTTTCTTTTTTATTGTTACCATGTTCTAAAGGGCTGCTGGTTCTTCCACCAGATGAGCCATCAGTGGAGAGACTGAGACAATTCAGAAACAGAATACAAAGGAAGCAAGTATCTGATGGAAGTACATGACTTGATGCAAAAAGACCCCATGAAATGAAACCAAGAAAATGCCTATGTTAGAGAAGGAAATACTCATGTTCTTTGAGGCAGAGAGCTTTCTCAGTCAGTCAGGTCCATCTGCATTTAAAAGCTAGCCTCGTTTCCTTTACAAAGTGCATATGATTAAATATCTTCACATAGATTACCTAAGAACACATCCTTTAAATCCAAATCAACCAGAAACATATTTTCTCAGGCTGCCCAACCAACTTATCTTCACCCTGGTGTTGACAGGCACCTTTTTAGCAGCTGTCTCTTTCCATACCCAAGCCCCTTTCTCTCTTGCTGAGCACTCCAATGCCTGCATTGCCTTGCATCCACCCAGCCTCCCCTGTGCCAGGAGTGGCAGTAACATTCCGTGGGGAACGCTCACATAGAAGATTCAATCAGAAAGAAGGCCATTTTGTACAACCTGTGAGGAAGGTCAGATTAATGGAAAGAGCCAGGAAATTTGCACATGCTTCAGCAGGACCTCTTTAATGCTTCTATTCACATGCCACCCCAGTTTGTACTGGGATATGTGGAATTCTACTGGAAAAGCTACACAGATTTCATCCATGACCACACACAGAGGCTAGAATGACAAATATTCTATTGCCTTTGTTCAACTCAAAGAGCTAACGTTACGTGCAGGGCTGAGACTCTGCTGATTGGAGTTGTATGGTTGTTGGTTTTCTTTTGGTCATAGTCCTTAAAAATAAAACCCTTAAAGCTTAACAATAGCAAAAGAGCCCAGACCATGCATGTGTTTGGCACATCACGTTTAATTGCATTTCTGAGCTAACATGGGCACATTGTTTAAACTTCAAGTATTGGAATTGTCACATTGTAAAATTTCACTGAAGTTCCACTTCTCTGCCTGAAGTGCCATAATGTTACCCAAGTGGGGAAAAGGGTTCTTCTGAGATTGATTTTTCAGACACCGTAGTTCTGTTCAATTGAATTCACTCAAGTAGTGGTTAACATAAACACTGTGGAGAGTATGACATGTCAAATTAGCAGCTTTGCAAATCTCCTGTTAATTGTCAGCCTAATTAAAAAATTGCTAATTATAATGTTTATAACTTCAAATAACTGCTCAGCTATAAAGCATTGGCTGTCAGGTGTAAACAGGGGGACCGAAGGAAAAAAAAATCAATCGACATCTGTTAATTTATCAGAGGCAGTACACTAAATTGAAAAATGGATAGCCTAATGCACTGTAAATCTGCATTACGATAAAAGACCAATTCATTTCAACACCTGTTTAATAAATGATAATGGCCATCTTTAGTGGCTAGCCCTAGGGTTTCTTCTGACAGTCAGACTTAGAATCCTGCTTTTACTAGCATCAGAGAAGAAATTGATGGAACCATGTTAAGATGTATATAATATCTCCTCCCTTCTTTATGATGATTAAAATGAAGAGTCTTTACAGAAAATTTTTGTTTAAAAATTTCCTGGATTTTCTCATTCCATAAAGGGCAAATCTGCCTCATCCTTCTAAGGTTATTTTAGACAGACTTGAATGCACTGATCAACTAGAAAAAAATCAAGTGCCAGGTCCAATTATTCCCATCTATTGACTTCCTATAGTAAGAGCTATAGAGCAGCAAGTCAGTACTTCTGTATTTTTTCCTTAAATATTTACGTTGCTCAGACACACAATGAACTTCTGTAGCTTACAGGCTAGTAAATATTACTAACAAACATCAGTGTTTCCAAACTGCCATCTTCCAAAACACCATTTAGCTCAAAGAGCTGCAAAGCTTTAGAGAGTGGCTGCTCAATTCCTTGAAATCAGATGGCATCAAAGGTTGTATTTTTACATTTGTGTATTTTTCAGGGAACTGCAGACTACTAATGGCTAACAACAGCTCATTTTTTGGGATAAGCAGGGAATATAAGTAGCTGGTTGTCATTTCCTCTGTGAAAACCTGGATTGCTCTTGACAAACTTTGGATGGAGAAGATACACATATCAGGAGAGGACTCAGCTTCTCCAGAGTTTGAGAAATACATCCTCTGAGGATCTTGCTACTGTTTGCAGGATCCTCAGATATATTATATAAATTGCTGCCTCTTGGCTAACTGCAATGCTCTTTCCTGTTCATCTCCACAAAGACAAGCTTTGCACCTATGTGCCTTTCCTGAACTCAGGAACTCCCTTTAAACCAATGTCCTTGGCAGTGTGGCTGCAGTTGCCATCTCTCCCCCAGACATGTGTCATGACGTTATGCTAATGGTTCTCATTTCTGGTGACATCTTTAGCATGGAACACTGCTTCCCTTTCCCGTATAAGCACATTTTGAGGGATTAGGCAGCTTCTGTATTATATTATAAAATTCATCAGTAGGTCTCTTCCATGTTTCTGAGACTGCAAAGCTCTCATAGCTTATTATCAGTTAATATTTAAGATTGTTTTTAAATTGCTGGCTGTGATGAAAAGGTTAGGTATAACTGAAGATGAAATTCCATCACTGTGACCAGGTTGTGCTTCCTGAAATTTTTATTTCCCTTTCCACTCCAAGATTAAAACATGTTTTCATTTTCCCTTTAAGTTTTATATGCATTTTTTATGATTTTGCATTTATGGCTTCATCTAACAGCTTCAGACAGCATTAGGACCAGTACAAAGACAAAAAACCAAAAGCTAGTCCTTCACCCATGCAGGTAATGGTGAAATCAGGGTAGACTCAAGGGGAGAGAAGCAAAAGGAAAAAAAATATTCAAAACTGAAGTCCACAACCAAACCAGAAATGAGTGTAAATCAGATCCTGACTTACATGTCCATGCATCAGATTGTGCTGTCCATTTCAAAACTCAGCATATTTTCACAAATATTACATTATGGCAATGCTTGTGGTAGTTATGCTTTTCCTCAAAAAGAGACTCCTCCTCATTAAATAAAATGCGAAGTCAAAGGCTTTACAGTACAGAGGAGGGGAGAGTTGGTACAGGAGAAGCAGGATGCCCACAGAAACTGCAGCTTCGTAACTCACACACACACTCAAAGCTTGTTGTCATGAATCTCAGGCTGGACAAAGCTGTCCAGGCATTTTTTAAAAGTTCAGCGTGCTCCACCTGTAACCCTGCTGTAAATAGGAAGCAGTAGTGGCCTGTATTCCATATACTTCGTGGCTAGAGTTCAGCTATAATTTTTACTTCAGTTTCTTCATGTCAAAGTGAAGTACAAAATTTGGTTATTTATGGAATCAGTATTAGTAGTTGCTAACTGTGTAAGCAATAAACATACATACATAATAATAACCTTATCCACTCTGGAATAAACAAAATCATTTTTTCATGTCATGTCTTAAATTTCCATTTTAAACTATGCACCATATACATGTACTGCCAGAAACTTCCTTTATTAACCTGTAGGGATGCAGCTGTTCTCTTAAGTCAATTATTGACTTAGTTTTCAAAATCTCTAAGGAAAGTTGTTTCAGAAGATTTTGCTTTTTAGAAAAGATGCTTCCCATACTAACACACGAATTTTTACAGCCCCACATGCCTTAAAAACCCCTTTCTTGTGCCTGGCAGCTTTTCACTACTCTTTCTGCTCTCTCCTCTTAACCCGGGGTTTGAGAGGAGACGTTTTGGCTGGGGTAGTTTTGTTGCAGGGACTGGTGTGGAGCTGTGTTTTGGATTTGTGCTGAACACTGGGTTGATAATACAGAGACGTTTTTGTTATTGCTGAGCAGGGCTCACACAGAGCCAAGGCCTTTTCTGCTTTTCATATGGCCGTGCTGGTGAGGAGGCTGGGGGTGCCTGGGAGGGTGGGAGGAGACAGAGCTGGGACAGGTGACCCCAAATGACCAAAGGGACCTTCCAGACCATGTGGCATCATGCTCAGTACATAAAGTGGGGAAGGAAGGAGAAATAGGGGAGGTTTGGAGTGATGGTGTTTGTCTTCCCAAGTCACTGTTATGTGTGATGGGGCCCTGCTCTCCCAGATGTGGCTGAACACCTGCCTGCCATGGGAAGCACTGAATGAATTCCTTGTTTTGCTTTGCTTGGGTGTGACTTTTGCTTTTCCTATTAAACTGCCCTTATCTCAACCCATGAGTTTTCCAGCTTTAACCCTCCTGATACTCTCCCTGATCCTGCTGGAGTGGGAGTGGGCAAGTGGCTGTGTGGGGCTTGGCTGCTGGCTGGGGTTAAAGCACGACAACCCAGAAGTAAAATATTATTCTTTCCCCATTGCATACAAATGTTAGGTCTTTGGCACACCTAAACACACACCTTTTAAGGCAAAGCCGTTAAAATTCATGTAACAGCATGTACATCCCTCTGGTGTACATAAGTCAGCCAGAAGCGAGTCCTTTGATGGATTTAGTCTGCTTTGTACATCTTATGAATTCAAATAGTTAAAAATGTTGTGACCTTTATGTCCAGTATTGTGCATAATTTTCAAGATGATAGAAATGCAAGTTATCTATTTTTTTTGACTTTACATTTGAAGCATAGCCTAGCAATCAAATTTGAAAAGCATTTTTGTAAAATACTATTTTAATCCATTAAAAAGTGAAGGAGAATTCAATTTTATATCACAGATGACACAGTTATGATCTAAAATTCCACACTAAATAGCCCCCCCAAATTACATTAAAAGCACAAACAACGGAAGACAAAGGTAATATCTAATTTATTTCCTGGCTTAAAAAAACTAAAATCTGATGCCTGAAATGGAATCACTGAATGTGTTGTGTAGCTAGTTTAAAAAAAAATATTATAAGGAAATGTGTCTTAAGTTTTACCCAGAATTTCTATATTGTAAGGTAGCAGCAGCACAGTCATATACTTTAGGAAACATATTAATTCAGTTAACAATAATAGTGACAAGAAAAGTAGTTTTACATTTGGACAATGAAGACCAAGCAATTTTTTTACTTACAGTGATAAACAGCAAATTGGTTCCAGAGCTAAATTTCAAATAAAATATTACAAGTATTATAGGATATCTGACACCTAAATCATCCCTCAGAATAGTAACAAGAAATAGTCATTGCAGACACATTAGACAAATAAGAAACAGGATGCAGGTCACACTACATGAATAACGCTATGCTATGTTTTAACCACTTTTGCAGATGGTAGTCATGATTTTGGAAACTGTGGCTCATTTAGGAAATGAAATGAGTAATACTCTACCAATAAAGCTTGGAAAAATACCCAGTACAGTAGACATCAGTATTTTACTCTAAAAATTCAAAATGTAGTTTTGTATGAAACAAGGGACAGTATTTATGAAGGTAGACCACTACATAATATGATTGAACAAAAATAAGGTTATTAAATATTTTAAAAATGGAAGAAAAAGACCAAATTCACATTTTTCACTGGTAAAATCAGTGCATCCTTCCTGACTGATCAGTATCTCTGATAATATATAATGTCCCTGATAACTGCATCTCTCCATTTTTCTCTTTTTCGGCTTTTTTATTTATTTATCTAAACACTGTCCTCATAACTCTTCAAGATGTAACAGGAGTTTCTCTGTCATTGTGACATACAATTAACCTTTTGCTTATGTGCCAAGGCCCTCTGGTAGAATCTTTTATTTTAATATATATATCATGTATCTACTAAACCAGCATAGAGATAATATAAACATATGTCTCTCTCTACACATATTGCTGTGAGGATATAGTCCACTTATAAGAATATATGTGCATACGTAAATATAGTTAATTGCATCACGATAATTTAGTCTGTTATTGATTAAAAAATCAAATGTAAAGAAGCACATTTATTCTTATAACTTTTTTTTTTTTCATCTTAATGGTAAAGGAGTGCTGAATACATCAGCTAGGGACATTATCCTGTTAGTCACCACATTTAGATAATTCATTTGGAATATCCAATTATCCACTGTGTTAATGCCACACATCTGTGTGCAAACCCTGCCAATGAGATCACATTCACATTCAAAAAACACACTAGACTCGTACTACTGCAAAATAAATCCCCATCAATCCATCCAGTATTTTCAGTCACTTGGTCTTTATACAGGAAAAGAAGAGTACAAACATCACAAAGTCAGGCTTATTCACTTGAAGCATAAAATAAAACCCCCCACAATTATTTTTTGGCCACTTCCTGAATCCTCTGCATGGAAAGCAGAATTAAACATTTTGTATTCATTCTTCACCTTCCTATTTGATGTTCTGTACAAAATCTGAAGGTTAGACTTTAAAAGATAAATGTTACTAACCTGTGTACATCACCATTTAGAGGTCAAAATAATGTTCAAGAATAAACTGGAAAAAGCAGAAGTGAGGAGCAAATGGGGAAAGATAAAATCTTTCTGTTGTTAGTCTGTTGATGATAAGAGAAAAGTGATTTCTTTGAGAACATTATAAAATAAAAAGAGCAGACATTACAGTAATTCTTACATAACTGAATAGTTATACTTGATAAATTTCCTCATTTTGCAATCAATTGCATGTTTAACTTTAAGCAGGTACTTTGCACATCAGTTTTACTGAAATGAAAGTGGAACTAGCAGTGAATTTAAAGGGACTAGAAATATGCATGAAATCAGACATTTGTGTTTGATTGCATGCATCCAAGGAGTAAAATACTACCTTGAATTTTGGACTGCGGGTAAGAATCAAGTAATAGACTGAAATCGAAAGCTAAGAAAAAGGGTCCCAGTGAAACAGTGAGGGTCAGTAAACACAAAATACCGAATAAATCAGAAAATATGAATAAAGAACACAGGAGAGTGACAAACAGAATATAGATAAAGCAAGTTTTAATGAAGTACAGCTGAGGCACTGCTTGCTTAGACAGGCAAAAGGGGAGCAGTCTGTATGTCCTGCTGCAGGTCACACCACCAGTGTTACACAGCCTGACGACTCTCATCCCATTCCACAGTACACCTGACAGGGCCTTCCCAGCATTTCAGTGTCAGCATCTTAGAATTAGGACAGGTAATAAACCTTGCTCTTAGTTTTCCACTATATTCTATCAACCTCAAACCACCCGAAGTCACAAGACAGGACAGTAGTGAACACAATCTCAAGTCACTTCAAGCGCTGCCAAGACCGTGAAGGCTGATGTACCTCGCCAGATGTTTGCTGGTTGGAGCTCACAGCTTGTCTACAGTGAACTAAATGCACATATTTGAGTACATAATAATTAGCAAGGCTACCTGAGGTCTCCATTTCCTCCTCATGGAGTTTTCTAGTTCATGTCTTCTCTTCCATCCAAATACAAAAGAGATGATGTGCTGGAGCCCACAAGATTCTCTGTAGAACTGTGCTCAGTTCCATGACTGGTTTAGTATATGTCAGAAGAAAAAAATATCCACAATGGTTTTTTTGTGTGTCCTCTCTACAGCAAAGAACATTACTGCTTTTTAAAAAAAAATTTTTGCTGAAGAAAGGACACAACCATGAATACAGTAAAATATGTAACCCAGTATAGGAAGAAAAGCTTAGTACAAATCTAGGTTCTTCTGAAAAACAAGAAATGTAGCAAAAACAGTATGTTGATTTTTTTTTTCAGAAGTGTGTCATAGGTTAGCAAGCATAGTCCCGGAAGGGACGTCCTTGCTGAGGGGTGCTTACAGTTTCCTCTGGGAACTGATAGAACCTATCAGCTGGCCAGTTTGAATATGGACAATTCTCTAAGCCACTTAAAGTTGTGATCACCTCTGTGATCCACATTTAAGAATAGGCAAACTCCCCCTCCAGGCTCTCTCTCGTTTCCGGCGCTGGCACAGGTGGCTGCGGGCCCCGTGTGGGGGCCAGCGGGCCCGGCCAGGCCCTGCTTGGGCCAGGCCGGGCCGGGCCACGGCCATCCTGAA